>NW_028288745.1:4616666-4924444 GCF_059628265.1 Tinamus guttatus | reverse complement strand
TTGTTATGAAAAAGCAACAATGCACACTTTTAAATGCTTAAAATATATCAACTTTCTTATACGTTCTTAATACCTGTTCTGGTGGTGTTTCCCTAAGACAGCCATCAGCATTGCCTAGTCAAGACCTGCTATGTATCAAGTACCCAGCAGGATTTTGTTTCCATTTCTGGATTCAATTCATGCAGGCTACTACAGGTATTGTTCCTCTGGAGACAGGCTCAACGTAAAGCTTAAAGTTGGTTACTGGTTCAGCTTATGCTAGAGCAGCCCGGGCTAGCCCGTACAGTGTCACTCTTCCTTGTCGCGCTTGCCGCTTTCTTGGGGTCACTCTGGGTCTCTGCATCCTCTATGCAGAGGCAGAAGGACACATGGGGGGCTTGTGTTTTCCCAGAGTTGCATCTGATATTGTCAGCAGAACTGGGACACCAGCTTCATGCTTTATAGCCCATTTCTCTTTAACTACTAAACCACGCTTAGCCCTTCGGGTGCTCAAGGTGACAGCCACAGGAATTTCTGGTCCCCAGCTGAGCACTGCTGTCTAGCACCCAGGGAAGGAAGAGACTTCATGGAAACCCAGGTTATGAATTGTCAGTGGCAGTAGATTTTGGTATATTCCTGAAGGTCACAACTCCGTCATTTCTTATGGAGGTC
The DNA here is from genome assembly GCF_059628265.1 of Tinamus guttatus. Taxonomy (NCBI): domain Eukaryota; kingdom Metazoa; phylum Chordata; class Aves; order Tinamiformes; family Tinamidae; genus Tinamus; species Tinamus guttatus. Next base: position 4,923,793 of record NW_028288745.1, on the reverse strand, counting down.
ACGCTCCCTGGCACAGTGAGTTCAAAACTGCGTTCACTGACTGGCTCAAACCCAAAAGGGATCTGGGCTCAGATTTACAGGTGTAGGAACCCAGTTCCTTCTCACATCCAGCAGGTTGCAAGCCCTGAAATGTCTGCATCGCCATGAAATCATGCCCTTTCTCCTTCTTAGGAAGCTGCTGTCCTGCATGCTGAGGGTGTTGGCCATCCCTAACAGGGAATGGTTTTCACTGCCTGGCCTGGCCTTCCCGAATTAGTGTGCACCGCAGTGACTAATGGCAGTTCTTCCACTTAGTAAAAAAGCTCTTTTTCTGCAATACGGGAAAAAAATGAATAGGAGGAGATGTGGAACATGTGCTGGGTGCAGTGAGCGTCTCTACTCATCACCTTTTGATCTGCTATTGGAGGAATGCAGTTGCGGGCACAAACTGCTTTATAGTCCCGGTGCAAATGGGAAAGGGTTGGGAGAGGGGGGAGGTCTAAAAGTAGTAAAGCAATTTAAAAAATCATGCTTTTAATTGTTTACTACATGATAGGGCTGCCAGGTGAAGAACAGGCTCCCCTCTTCATATTTTATAAAAACAAATAGTGCCTTGTAGGATCATTCCTTACAGGGGTCTGTGGTGTTATCATGCCACAAAGATCTGTAAGCCCCTGAGAGCAAGTTGTCCTCTCAATCAAAAGGGACTTTTTCCATGTCCCCTTCTTCCCTTAAATAGGAATTATAAGGAGCTACTTTCAGCGGGATATGTAAGCGGACACCTTAGGCTAGCACCTAGATCCTCCAAGAGAGAATTCAGTCTGGAAACCACAGAGCAAAACGCCGGGCTTCAGCGAACGAAGCTCTTGGCCGATGCCTGTGTTTTTGGCTGTTAGCGTTCATAGAGATACAGAAAAAAATTGAAAGCGGCTAATGAAATGCAGAAGAAAACTTGATTCGATGACTGCTATTTGTGCTACGCTGTTAGCACTTGATAAAATCCAGAGTGAGCAGGTTTAGTGCTGGCTAAAATGACGGACTCCTAAGTCCTGCCTGTCCTGCCTTAACAGAGCATCAGCGGTTGTTCATGCTGCACTGGGACAACTAGCGTCATTGGTACAGGAGAGGAAAGAAAAGACAATGGAATAAAAGCCCGTGTTGTATGGATATTAAACCAAAACACTGAAGACATTTCCCCAATGTGGAAATGCCAAAACATTTAACATTAAAAGCATTGGTTGTCGCGAAAGAAGAAAGAACAACTAGGAGCTTGCTCACAGTATAAACACAGCAGGATTCATCGCGAGAATTAATATGTTCTGCATGCTCTAGATGTAGGAATTTTGCTTTGTCCTTACCTGCTTATAATGGTGCATACAGAGGACTACAGGAACCAGAGCAAAAATTAGAGTCAAGAGAAATGCTGATACATAAAAAGCCACTTGACTGCAAGAGAACTTCTGTGAAATATTTCTCTTTTCTGTCAAGCTTGGGGCTTCCATGATGCTATCCTTGAGAGAGCCAGAGATGAAGAAGCAAACAGCACGGTGGAAAAAAAAATGCACTGGCAGATTTCCTGAGCTCCTGGTTATCAAGGCAGAACGTAGAGAAGATTGTGCTGGAGGTGTGTCTGCACTGAAGGTCAGGAAGGAGGAGCCGTGGTGATTCACCGCTCGTGGGGGTCTAGCGAAGAGTGAGTTAACTCAGCCAAAGGAGGAGCAAGTTGAAATCAGGCAGCAAGCGTTCTGCAAAAGCATGGAAGGACACTCCGAGCTTTTTCGTGCTAGGAGCCAATTTCATACAATTTCCGCCCCCTAAACACAAAGCAAGAGAACAAGATGCCACAGACCAATGTTTTTGTAGACCGTGTGTGATCTAATGTCTCCAGAAGGAACTGTGTTTTTCGTAGTCAAAGGATTGTGACTGGATTAAACCTGCTTTTCGTTTTGATGCTGGGAATCTGAGCCTTGATGGTAGAAGGGCTTTTCTGCAGCTTCCCTTAGTGCAGTTACTGCATGAATCAGGATGTGATTCATGTAGTAAAATGAAGTTGCTTGGGAATCTGAATCAGAAGCGAGTGCTGCTTTGTGAACTGCAAGCATAGCCTCAGGGCAAATGGAAAGTTACACGTGCAAGTAATGTTTTGAGCTGCTAAATTTGAAATGAGCCAGTTTGTTGCCAAAGTCATCATCAAATAGGTTTTACTTTTGCCCCTTCCATTTTTTTCTTATTTTTAAAATTCCTGAGAAAAGAAAAAAAAAGCATAAAACGAAAATAAATTGTTTACCTTAGAAGTAGTTTCTCTTAGATCTTGCAAGATCTTATGGATTTTATTTTAACAAGAAAACATATTCTTGATTGGTATTTATTTAAAAATGTTCCATTACGCAAAGACCTCACCTATAGATCTGTGCCAGCTCTGCAAATGCATCAGGTGCATGGAAAATGTCCTATATACAGACTAGTGAGAGTGAGGCTATATACATATATATATATATACATATATATATATATATACACACATACACTTTTGCCTTTTGCTCTTCCCCTTCCCAACTCACAGAAGAAGGCTTAACTTTACTAGTGGCATGGAACAAAACTTAGATATATATCTCGATATTGCATGGAGTTGGAATAGAAATACAAACTGGGAAGGAGTAGAAGAAAACAATCCAAGAAAAACCCTGCCAGCTGCTGTGTTAATGTCTCCTGTGTTCTCACTTGGCAATATAACTGTGTTTTTAGCTTACTTTTCATTCAGCGTAAGGGAAACCTGATGGTGCTGCCTCTAGCCAACTGGCTTGGGGCGTCCTTGTCATGCTTCTGAATATATTCACAGAGAGTGTGTGTGCGCGTACATATATATATATATATGTGCATGTGTCTGCATGTATATTTTTTTAAAAGATTTGAAATACTCTGGGTACAAAATAATCCATGAGGACCATCCTTTGTCCGTTTTTCATCATCACTGTATCAGTAGGTTTGGTGTGTCTTTGTGGAGGATTTGGAGAGCTCAGAATGGGGTTTCAGCTCCTTGAAGTGCAGCCTAACTATGGGGCTGAGGCACTAAGGAAGGACAAAGCCAAGGCACTTCTCAGGAGAAGAGGCATGAGAGAGGTGTATTGTTGAAGCTATCTGTGTTATTTGGCTTTTTCTGTATCAAGGAAGCTTTTTGGGAAGCAAAATTGTGGTTCCTCTTACGACCAGCTTATCATTGATGTAATTTCAGCTGAAGGAATGAAAGAGGAACGATACTTGCATTTCTTTCCATGCAGAAGAACCCTTCCTTAGCAAGATCTTTCTGAAGTCACAGCTAAGTAGCTCTGATTGGCAGACGTGATGTGAACAAGCCCACTTTCCTCGCAGCAAGGCCAAGCCTGCAGGGGGATAGCAGAGGAGGCAGCCGGGGGCCTCCCTGGACGCGCTTTGGGGCAATCCCCAGCATTTCCTCGCGGTGACCTTCCACAGGCTGCGTGCCCAAGTGGAGGCACCGTACAGCTGATGCCCGGGAGCCAGTGCAGTTTCCACAGAGTCCTTCCTAGCCAGAGCAAATAAGGATTTGGATGACATCAGCTGACAGCAGTTGTCACCTTTAGTTTCTATAACATGAGCTCCAGGAGGTTAGTAGGAATGGGGATCCCTGTCCCAGCTGTTTCTTATCTTTCTCAGACAAACAAATCCTGGGAGCTGTGCCCGAGAGAGCAGCTGGCAGCAGAGCTGCTCCTTCTAGACCAACGGCCTGCAGCCATCCTGCCCAAGGGTCGGAGCAGTGCAATGGCAAAGAGGTGGCAGTGGCTGCAAATGGGCACCTGTGGCGTCAGGGCAGGGAGCCTGCATCCTTCAAGACGGTTTAGGAACCATGCTTTGACGCAAAACCACTGTCAGCCTGTAGATCCTGCAACCCCGGTGACACGAAGGTCACCACTTGCTAAACTGCTGGCTTTGACCCCCCAAAATAGACCAAAAAAACCTTCATTTTAAAACAAGAGACTTCCTGTGGCATTCTGTGTAGGACAGAGGCAGCAGAGGTTCACACCTCTGTGACAGCACGAGGTGAGCAACCAGGGGAAAACTGTTGGCTCTCCCTGATCAATAGCTGCTTCTACTCAGTTCCCAATTTATTCACCCTGCTTTGGGTGAAAACCCTTATGCCAGCATCAAAAATGGTCATGTGTAATAGAAATTTGTTCCAGGAATCTGAAAAGTCCTATATAAAGAAAAACAAACTCAAGAAATTATTCCAGCAGCAGAAAATATTAGAGACAGCAGTTTTGGTAACTTAAGCAGTTTATCGGAAAACAACCGCATAGAAACCATATGGAAAACATGCAAATAACAGAACCAAAATTATTAGTGCCACTCTATAGAGAGCTCAAGGGCAGAAAATGTCAATGCCAGTGCTTGAAATTTGCTGGTTACCTAGTGGAAAGCAAGGTGAAAATGGGAAGGATCATGCAGCTTCAGTAAAGGGGTGAAGGCTGCCCAGCCTGGCCGCTTTTCCACACCTGCCTACCCTGCAGCTGTAGATACCATAAATGTGTATCATCCATGACAGTGTGTAGAGACTGCTCTTTCACAAGAACAGCAGTAGCTTTCTGGGAAAAAACTGCCTACTTGCAGTCAATGCATTTCTGATTGCAATATTTCTCAGGAGCTGCTGGTTTATCTCAGTGGAGACAGCAAATTGTCAGGAAAATCTCCCTTTTTAAACTCTCTTTTTGGTTTCCTTAGGCCACAGCCTGCTCCCGGGATTTTGTGGCTGTTCTGCTTTGCCATTAGAGCAGTGCTTTCCAGATTTGCATCTTGGGTGAAGCCTGCATGACTGTGAGGAACAGGCGCTACAGCTCCGCGCAGAGCACAGGCAGCAACTTCTTCATGGAGGAACCTAGAAGGAGCCCAGGCCACGTGCTCCTGCCAGAGATCACTCTTGAGAAAGACAGCGTGCTTGATTTGAGAGCTATGGGCTGCACGGAATTCATGACGTTCTTACCCGAGTGTTCTCCCACCAGAGTTCTCACAGCATTCAAGATTTGCATCTTATGCACTGTCTACCTTCACTTTCCGTGAATTTCCTGTGTTCAGTTCAGCCTCTGCTAAGTTGATGAGCAGTGCGATGCACGTGGTGGCTTCTTAAGCAGTCCTTTCCGGGCTGCATAATCAATGGGACCCTGGAAGGGAAGTTGCTGTGTGTAATTGTTGACCTATAGCTAGAGTCTTGATCTGTTAAAACTAGAATCTCCTTTAGGAAAACTGAGTACAAGTTGGTGACGTGGGGAAATCTCTTCCTCTGGCCAGTCCTGCAGGAAATGGGAAGGATGGGAAGAGAAGACCAGCCCAACTCCCACCCAGCACCCAAAGCAGCATCTCTTCCTTCCAGGAAGCCAGCTTGCACAGATGGATAGTGTTTTCTTGGAAAGGTGTGAAAAAAAAGTGCTCCATTGCTGTGATGAATCAGCAACCCCTGCCACAGGAGAATGCTCAGAGGAGGTGGGCAAAGGGTGGGATGCTCCTGAAGCTCAGAAATCGTGTAGGATGTAACTCATTAGTCACATCTATAGTGCAGAGAACTGACTTTATTGTAACACATAGGTTACCAGAGGATGACCTTTGTGTCAGATAAGCAGATAGGCCTGTTGAATGGATTAATGGTGGATAACTTTTCTTCCTGAGTTGTTCGAATGAACATAAGTGGTTTCCTGAGCTTAGCCAGTCCAGCATGAGACGTGTTAATATGTGACTCATCCCAACATAGGGTGTAAAACTGAACAACTAATAGCAATTTTGAAGGGAACAGTGAGTGTGAGCTGGCTTCAACCCATTGTTGCTTTCCAGTGGCAGGGGCTTCCCAGCACTGTGGTGGGGAGCGTACTACAGAGACCGGTAGTGACCTCCTCCTCGTGATGGAACTGCATACGCGTATTCCCTGCTATTGTGGTTTCAGTACATTGCAGAATCATGCTGCTAAATCAAGCGTCCCATGTAACACCAAGTATCTTAATATACAGAGAAGGCAAGGAAAAAGAGATAGTGTCCCCGCTGCCATTTTGCATGAAAGGAGACATTTTGCATCTCGCTGTTGCAGTGTGAGCAAGATGGGCATGTCCTGGCCCATGTGTGACAAAATTTGCAAGGGGCAACACATCAGGATGGTGGAAAAGAGAAAGGGGAAAGCATTTTGCTTGCCTCAGAGGCTTTGTGCAAGGAAATGAGCTGCTGCAATCTCTAGGCTTCACATCACCTGTCCCTTGCTTTCTCTCCCATCATTTCTTTCCACTGATTCTAGCTGTGGAGCACCAAGTGGGCCAGCCTGCAAAGCCCGGGGCACCCAGTCTGCACTGAGCCTTCTGCTCCTGCACACATTATCTCTCTGCACGAGCAAGTCTCCTTTGCTTTCGCTCTCTGTGAGTCTCAGCACTGTAATCTTAGTGTTAACCTTCACTTCCTCTTTGCCTTCCTTAATTACCAGCCATGTAGGATGATGTTGTCATATGTACACATAACCACTGACTCACCCTCTGCCCGCCTCTTCCTTTCCGCGTGCAAACATTCCTCTGCTTATGCTCTCCAAATGATTTTCCATTTTCCCTTTCCAGATGTACAGGCTTCAGAGCCTTTAGCACTGTAAGAGCCAGGCCTGATGCTGGGTGGTCCACTGAAGTCAACTGTAGAAAGAGAGTCCATGCTCTGTGTATCGTCCACAGCCAGATCCATCTCCCTGCTCCCACTGTGGTTTGGGGTAAGCCCTCCTAACTGTTTTGCTGCTCTGACTCTAAGGTTTTCATCTCCAGACTCCACCAGGGAGCATTAGGGGTTTCCCCTGAATCACGTGGCCTGCCTCCTCTTCGTCATCCTCCGCTGCTCATGTCATCCCCGTGCAGCAGCTTCGTTCAGGAGCAGCACTTTGCTGGGGAGAGGAGAAAAGCTCTAGCTAGGGATGAGGGATTGCCACTGCCACCAGCCCTTCCACCATCCACAGCATGAACGCAGTGCTGCACCTGATGGTCCTGGAGTGGAAGTATTTCAGGATTTAACTGAGCATTTTAGAACACGGGGCTTTTTGACTGAATGTTTTTTTTTAAAAAAAAAAAAAAAGCCCCTTTGCAGTGCTGTGCTGTCATACTCCAGAATCACATCGTGTGTAAGTACAGAGTTAGCGGGGTTTTCATGTGAGCAGCGTGCAGGGCTTAATCACATGTTTCTTAGTTGTAGTGCGCAAGTTTTGGAGTATTGTGGTTAAAAATCAGTAGCTGACAACTTCAAAACTCATCTGAAAATTAGGCCTGTTCTTGAAATCCTAGGATGAAAAATCAAAAAAAAAAAAAGTTTAAAAAGGGTAATCTGAGGACCACTGGGAAATCTCACCCATACTCTGTCTTCCCTGGAATCTTTTTTTCCCACAGAAGTTTAGAATCACCTTTTCTTGGTAGGATGGGTCTGTCCAGGTAGCCTGGGCGCTCGTAGGAGCCGCTTGCTGGGCCCCTGCCTCCCTCTGCCTGGGCTTATGTCCCTCTGCAATCCACTGCAGCCCTTGGCACGTGGGCTGCTACCTTGGGCAGAAACCCGGAATGTCGCCTGCAGCAAGACAACAGATGCATCTTAGGAAGTAAAGGAAGTCATAATCCTGAATGGTTTTGACTCAGGAGGAAGAAGGGAAGTGATATTCCTGTTTTCTATGCTCTCCTTTCTCCTGTGTCTTTCTCATGAAGGAAGATGTGTCAGAAGCGACTTGATTGACTGAGTTATATTTAGCCACTTTCTTTTCCATGTTATCTAGTTAACTCTTCTGCTTCCTTCAGCGACAATGCCTGTAAACAACTGTAAGAGAAGCCCATTGGCAAACTCTCCGAAACTGTAACAGGAAGAAATCTCGCCAAAGGAAGCAGCCCAGAGGTAGTGTCAGCCCTGTGCGGTTTGCAGATAGCCGTACGGTGACACAGCTGGACTGTCGCCACCTCAAAGCCTAACAGGAAAGAGTAAAATACAAGTAAACAGGTTATTCCTTTTCTGTTTGCATCATCCATTTACAGGTCTGTAAACGCCTGGGCTGATCAGAGGACTGTGCAACTCATCAGAGATGTTTTCTACCCCTCTGAATATCACAATTTTCCTTTAGATTGTGCATGCTGATTCTTACCCTTTCTAGAAGGGTGACATTTGGGAGAAGATGTAGCCCTCTGAGTGCCCTCTCTGCACAGCAGGGAGGTAACTGCACGTGTCTTATGCTGAAGGTTGAGTTTTTGCATACACTGTGAGGTTTGCCTTTTTCTGTAAGTCTCCTCTTCAGCATGGTCCCAGTACACTGCAGTCCCCAGGTGCTTTTCTCCCAGATCTTTACCAAACCATTGGTTTCTTACTGTATTTTTTATATTAGGTAATTCCCACCTTAGAAGTGTGTAAACTTATATGTTCTCCTTTCTGAATTGCTTCTCTTTTTTTTCGGATGTCTTCTCCAGCTTCCCAGCCTGTTTGGACTCTAACCCTGGCCTTCAGTAACCCTCCTGCTCTGGGGTCCAGGCTCAAGAAGTTGCATTAGGTCTTTTGTATCCAGCTCTACACAACAGCAATCGCAGAGTCTGGTGTTTGCTTTGGCTCTAGTAGGGCTTTAGCAAAGTCATATCAGCTTGGCCTGCCGCTGTTAGTGGAGCTGAAAAGAGGTCAACTTATTGGATTAGGTGAGTAGACTTCATTCGCAGACATGTCCTTTTCTTTTGGTGTCTTCTGTCCTTGCTACCTGCAGAACGGTGCTGCTTGGATCCTCTGTGCAAAATCCGGACATTTCTCCCATGGGAAGAGCATGGAGCAATGTCCCTGCTAGTGGTGTGGGGGCTTGTTTAGAGAAGGGGTTTCCGTGTGAAATCCCCAGGCATGCTGTGGAATGTGTGACGTGTTCTCAGGGTGTGCCCAGCCCCCGGAGTGTGTGGTGACAAGGCAAGGCTGCTTTGCTATCTCAACTCTTTCAGTTTCCTTCCTGATGCCTTGAGAAAATGAAGCACATTTGTTTGTTTATGCATCCTACTCCTCGTCTGGCAGAGATCCCAGCTCACAGAAATGTGGAAGAGGAAATCCTCCTCAAAGCTGTTAAATATTGGCAGGATTTTTCCCAGCCCGGAGCCGACACGCTTGTGTCACCCACTCCCGCCCACTGAAATCCTCCTCCCTCTAATCCTCTCAAAAGCATCACAACGTAGCACCTCCCGTTGCATGAGCAGGTGGCAGCTTGCCTCCCTCCAGCTCTGCCCTCGCTGGCAAAACAAAACGGGAGCCCTGCTGCGTGCAGCCCCACTCAGGGCCACGCACCAGTCCCCGGCCAGGGCAGAATCCATGCTTCCCGTCACCTTGGGTGCTGAACCACCCGGGTGGGTGGCCCAGCAGCAGGCGATGTCGCAGGCGCCTGCTGATCTCTCCCTGCATGGCTTTTCTCTGGGACAGCCCCATAGCATTGTCTGCAAATGTTGGATTGTTCCTTCCCACCGGCTCTCTTTGTAGTGGATGATCAGCTGCTGCTTTTATTTCCTTGGCTCATATGAACACCTTACCAGCAAAGGCAGTATTGCAAACACTAGGGCTGGAGTCATGAGTGCCCTGAATGCTCTTCTGCGCCCCAGCTTGCACAATCCCGTGGCTTTCAAGGGAATTTCCTCTTCTCCTGGAGCCCTGGGAAGCCTGGGCTCACCTGGAGGAACAGGTGAGCCTGTTCACCTTGGCTTGACGCCCATGGAGCAAAGGGAGGCAGCCTGAGCTGCTCATCTTGTGACTTTGGGTACCCCGCTTTGGGACATGGGACCTGACTTGTATCAACTATTTACCTCGCTATTCAACTTCTTATAACAGCAGACAAATCAAGTGGGCCCAAAGGCCGCTTGGAGATTTTGACCTAAATCCGATACAGTTGTTCCAGTTAAGAACAGTCACAAGACCTAAAATCTAATCTGAGATGTTTCAAAGAGATGATGCTTGAGGGAGACCCTCTAGAGCTGTTACCTCCTGTGTGCTCCAGCTGTGTTGCAGCTCATGCTCGAGGCCTTGCAGCCCATTGTACCAACTCACTTTCTGGCCCTAAGCACATCCCCTCATCCTCTGCTGTCATGTGCTTTGTTGGTTACAAAGAATGATGCAGAGGTTGTGTGTTGGGCATGTTGAATGGAAAATCTGCTGAACTTTCTTCCTTTTCCTGCTATGACGATAGAGTGACAAAAGCCCTTGTTTGGCTTCCGCTTGCCCTTACCATGACATGTACCAAGAATGAGCGTGTTTGCAGGCCAAGAGCTGGGAAGGCAAGGTGATTTTTTCAAGCTGAGCTCTGAGACAGAACAGAGCAGGTGGTCGAAGCACAGTTTACCAGATATTGCTCACCCTGGCAGGTGCATGGAGGACTGGAGGTGGAAGATGGCCCTCTCTGTTGACTTATCTGCCCTCTCTGCTTCTACAAAGAAACTTTGAAGAAGGCTCAGCAGAAAGAAAAGAAACCTCAGTGAGTTTTGTAGCCTTAGTGAAGTTTTCTGCCCAGCCCAGAAACTGATGATCTGGCACTGCCAGTTGGCACCTGTTGCTCTCCTGTTTAATTATCAAACCCTGGGGAGGCCTCTCCCATCAGCCTCCCACCTGGCAAAAGCAAAACTGCTTCTTTTACGGCTTTCTTGGCTAGGTGAGGTGTAAACAGTGAGCTTGCAGAAGACAACAAGTTGCTGATGGATCCTGCTGCCCACCAGACAGGTGGCTGGATTATCTCACGTACTGTGGTGCACTTCCCAGTGTGAGGAGAAGGAGGTTGGCAAGAGGCAGCAGGAAAGGAGAGGTCTATTTTATTGGCAAGTACTTCGGCTTCAGGGCATCCCCATAAAATGGTGCAAGAACATTCTTGTGATGGCAGAAGAATCAGAGGGAGACCAAAAAATCACTTGGTGGCTGGAGACAACTGGCCTCCAACTTAGCAGGACATAAATGTTGGTCTCTGAGTTGTCGTGCAAAGGGTAGGCACAGGGAGTCCCATGTGGCCAACTGAGATGTCAGAGGCTGCCCGTGGAGGGGAACATTAGCCCGTGGCTTCCTCCTGGCCTGCTCCAGCATCGCAAGAAGGAGATGTGGAAGTGAGGCAGCTGGATTGGCCTCTGCAGGACTTTGTGGGCACTTACTTCTCTGTCACTTGTGGACAATGAGCAAGATTGCCCTTTGGGGGGTCAGGGTCACTTGGCACTTGGGTCACTTTGGAGAACATTGGGAAGAGACATGAGAAGTTTCCTCCATGGCTCCCCCACACATTACTTAGGAGCAGTGGTGCTAATATGGGCTTTTAAAGCTCTATTCATCTCTCTCAAACAGAGGTTGGTTTGATGGAAGTGTGTTTTAACAGCCTTCCTGAGGGCAACTTACTATCTCATCTCTTGCCACGTTAATCTTTGGGCTGTCTGGAACTGAAGCAGAAGAGAATTCAACTCTCCTTTTATATATACATATATATATATATATTATTTGATATATATATATATATATATATATATTATTTGAGGAGTATCAGAGCATGTCCTGCAAGACCCTATGACTCTTCTGGCACATCAGGCTATGGAAGGCATTCAGGTCTGCTTCAAACAAAAGTGACCCCTTGTCTTCCAGAGCTTGCAGTAAGTTTCCCACCACCTTCCTCAATTCACATGCCTTGCCTTTTGCAGAAGTGAGTGAGCATTACATGAACTGTGGCAAGTAGTTGAATTGACTGGAAGAGGAGCATTTTTGAGGATAGGTCAGGGGATGCAAGCATTGCAAAACAGATTTAGAAGTACGCACACTGAGATGAACAGTCATGAGTATCTAAAATGCTCAGGGACAATATCTGTAACCGCAGTCTCCGCTTCATCTTAATTAGTTGTTGCAATTTCCTGAATGTGGCAGAAATGACTGTATGGCAGGAGTGCTACAGAATGCATGTGCATTCAAAGCAGTCCAATATACCCAATAATTGTGCTGGTGGTGATGCCAGTCAATCCTGAAGGGACAAAGACAAAGCTTCAAGCCCCGAGGTCTGACCCAGTGTGCTTGCTGTGGGATCAGAGGTTGAGAAATAGGGCAAGGAAGGAACAAACACATTTCTTTTACGTCCCACTGCTGTTCAGAGCTCTGGAGACCAGACAGTCCCAACTTCCCTATGGGGAAGCTGAAATGGGCAAAACCAAATATTCAGAGCTGCACAGTGGAATTATAAGGCCAGAAAGTTACCACCTCCCTGTCGGATTGCAGTATAGTTTTAGGCCCAAGAAAAATGTACACAATAAGTGAGGCATTTGATATACATCAGTGCTGAGCAAAGCAGGTTAATCAATATGCTTATACCTATGACCCTCAACTGATTGCAATCTGGGTATCTCTCATTACTTAAGAGATAACTGTATTCTTTCATTATGACTGAGCTATATCCTCTGAGTAGTCTAACCTTTCAAACAGTTGTCTTTTTTTTTAAACCAAAAACTAATTCTTATTTAAAACCATGTGGTTTTACAGGCTGGTATGATGTGTAGCAATTATAGCGCAGCCACTCCTGTCACGGTATGAATTAGCAGTTTCTCACTTGACCTCAGGCTCCTGATGAGCACAGATACTCTGGCAGCCTGCCGGACCCTGGGCACCACTGGACCGACTGGCTCCTCCTCTGCCAGCCGTGGAGGGAGGGAAGGAGCTCCCGGTGCAGGTAGATGGTTTTGCCCCATTTCTCATGTAGAGCTCCTGGCTGATCTTCTGCAAAGACATGTGCTTGCAAGAGCCGTCCAGTCTTTACCCACTCACTTCCCTTATCCATTTAAGTACTGCCTCGATACCTTCTTTGAGCCTTTTAGGAATGGTCTTTAGCAGCAGGCAGCTTTCCTGCCTTCTCTGCTTCTGCGCCTGACTGCAGCTTCAGAGCTGGGGTTTGGTTGTGTTGTCCGTCTCTTTGTGATCAGCTGTGTTTACGATACATGGCAGGCATACGTACGAACCATGACAAGGGTAGAGTAGCTATTCGTTACCCAGAAAAGCCTATTTCCACTAAGATCAGGTTTTAGATAGTGATTCAGCTGCTTCTGTCATTCTGAAACAGCTTTCTTTACACCTTAGTGTCGCGCGGCGCTGAAGCCTTGTAGGATCTGCAGCCTGCTTCTCGGGACCGCTCACCAGTGACTCTGGTGTCTGCTGATGGTGACCGTTCGGCCGCAGCTGCGTGCAAGTATCTGGGAGAGTCCAGAAGGTTGATGAGGGTGAGCTCTTTCCACCTGCTCCTCATGTTATTGCTGCTGTTCTCAATCACCCCAGCAAGATGTAAGGTGGAATGTCATGGAGCAGGGGCACTGAGCCTGCCCTGCTTCTGAAAAGGACACGCCTCAGAAACGGAGTTTAACGTAACTTCAAGTGTAGTCAGGAGGTTGCTCGGGTTGTTGCAGGTAATGGGGAGACAGCAGGACCTTGCTCTTCTTGTAAAGGGTGGATGCTGCTGGCAACAACATGCAGTCTAGGCTGGAGACTTTCCAGAGCTGATGAGCAGCCACCAAAATTAGCCCTTCAAGTGGTCAAATTGGTGCTACTTGCACCAGTAAAACAAGTTTATTCTGGCTATAGGAAGTGACGGATGGAGAAGCAGATCAACCAGTATTTCCATTTGCTGCACTTAGTCCCAAGTGATATCTGAAACCAAATCTCATCTGTTTGTCCCAATTCAGATATATGTGCCCTGCTAATATTCTGTGCTGCTGGTGGTAAACCCAATATCAGACACTGAGCAAAACAGAAAGCTGAAATTAACTCATCAGGTAAGGGACAATAAGGCCTTTGTCCTCCCTTTGAGATATGGCCTTTAAGATCTTGAGACCTTATTGTCCTTTGCCAAACACATTCTAGCTCTCTCTCACTCTTGTTTCCAAGGTGGACAGGCAGTAACTGTGACTCACGCCCGGTGATGAGGTGTGTGGCATCTAAAAACCGCAAGCTCATTACCCACCGTTATTGGTAAAAGTTTGTGGTAGTGAAGGAGATGACTTGTAAAGAGACATGAAAGGAGCTTAGATGTTTCTATTCATTGACTCCTGTGCTGTCTTAAAGACAAACAGCTCCTGGTCCGTTGTGCTCTGTGCTGTTGTCTATAGTTTCTTCTGCTATGAACACTGCTGTGGTGGGACACACAGGACATGTGTCCCACAGCCCCAAGGTCTACGTCTTGGGGCTGCCAATAAAAGAGCAGATTTCCTCAGACCGATTCATGAAAAAGTGAGAAAAGATCAAGGATGATTTGGCACCCAAGGGATGATTGTGGCTCTCACCTCAGCCTTGTGATGTTCTCCTTCACTTTACACATGTGGGGAGGTGGAAAAGAGGAAGGAGGGGGGAATCTCTGTAATTTATATGACATTTGTGTGTTGAGTAGTTCATACTGCATGTGTTTATTGAATGTAAGGCATAGTGTAAGTGGTGACTGCTTAAAATAGGAGATGATTTAATAATAGTGGTTACTGCTTTGATGACTGTATTCTGTGAAATTGGTCTCCTGCGAGGGTCAGACTATGAGGTCTCCACATGTCAGGGATGTTTATGTCAAGCAATTAACCTCTGGAAAATAATTATTTCAACCTTTATTTCAAGACAAGAAGTTTGTCTATGTATGCGCCTATATTTATATATGTATCTCCTAGGTCAGACTCAAAGTATACAGGAGCCACTGAGTGAAATGCCCTCTTCTACTGTAAACAAGGAGAAAAAGTTGATCCTTTCCAAGGTACAAATCCAGTAGCCCTTTAGGCTTAAGCTTTTTTATAGAGTGTGCACCTCTTCACATTGCTGACATCATCCATCCCATGTTGGCCAAAGTTGGGAACAAGCCTGTTAGGAAGGACCTGACTCACATATCTTTGGGGTGAGCTGATCTGCAAAAGTATGTGAAAGTATCTACTCAAATACGGTTAAACCAGGATCCCGCTTTCCAAAGGGACACTGTGACTCCAACTTTACAAAAGAAATTTTTGTTAACTTTTAGGGAAGGAACCATTCTCATTTCAGCCAAAGAGCATGACAGTGTGCAGCTTTGGGTAGCGTGGCAGCTGTCTTTGGCCTCAGTAGCAGGCAGAGCAGCAGGTTGGTAACCAGCGGTAAAAGCCTCAAATGCCCCTTGCAGCTGGGCAGTGGCACCCTGGAGGTACAAGTCAGCCTAGGACTTTTCAGTCCCAAGATAACAAAAAGCTGCTTTCCAGCCCCAAACAAGTGGGTGCTTCAGCATGGAGACTTCCTGCCTCAAAGTACATGGAAAGCTGCCCAAAGCCCAAGAAGTTTCCTGAGCTTCCTTTGGCACCCAAGCCCCATGGCATGCTTGGTGGGGACAGCAAAGCTCCAGGAGCTTGAGAGCCCCTGAGAGAACTTGGCATTGACAGCCTGAAGTCTGGAGCCTTCACTGTGTGTTTCGCTGAATTGTCAAATAATGTCCTTATGCCTTTAGTATAAATACATAAATACTTCTTAACAACCAGCTTGGTGTGCCCAGTCAGCAGTGAGGGAGGTTGCTGGAGTTCATGGGGAGCAAGGTCGTCAAGCTGCCCTTGAAACCCACCCCTCTACAACTACACGTGGCCCCTTGGCATCAGCAGCTCTGCCCCTCACAGCACACCCGTGGTAAGGAGGGTTTGTGTCTGCAGTAGGTTCTCGTGTGCTTAGCTCTCATGCTGCCCTCAGCCCGGGCAAGGCAGCCCTCCTCCTCAGCAACAACGGGCAGAGGGATGCGCAGGCAGGAGCCGTCAAGAGCTCACGTGCCTCTAGGCTGTGCTGGGAGTGAGGGCAGGTTGCGTGCGGGTGCACGTGGAGGTCAGGCCTGTGGGGCTCTCTGGGATGTGTGTGCTTGGCTAGACCTGCTAGAAGCCTTGTGGGACCTGTCTGAGTCACCCCAGCAGGTCTGAGAAAAGAGGGGCAGACCTGCAGGTCTCACTTGATCCAGCAGAGAGAACCTACCAAAAACAAAGTCTCTGTGTTTTCCCAAACTGTACATGCTTGGATTTTAGGGTCAAGCCAATTTTGAGTCTGTGAGTCTGGGTGCGCATGCTTGAGGGGGGGTTCTCCTTCAACACAACATCTCTGAGAGCTGGCATCAAGATGTAGATGCCCCAGTAGCTGCCCCCTCATTCAGGCTTCAGCAGTCTGCAGCAAGCTAGCACAGCCAGTTCTTATCATTTCCGTTAAAAGCTGCTCCTAAAAAAAAAAAGCCATAGGGACTACAGGGCCAGTATTTCTGCTGTCTGGGGCAGTCTTTTAGGTCCTTTCCTGTCTGTTTTTCTTTGCCTTTACCTATCCGACAGTATTTACGAGAATCAGTCCAAAAGCAGTTTCTTGCAGCTCCCTCACTTCCATCAAATTTGCTCTCTCAGGCAAAGAGCTCTTTAGCAGATCTGTTCTCTTCATTCTCCAAGTGGCTTTGAGACACCTGAGGTATCTTCCTGATTTAACAGATAGTTATTTTAGCAAACATACAGCACATTTTTATTATATACAAATACTGTCAAATAAATAGAGAAACCCAGGGTTTCTCTGCATCTGAGCAACTTTGGCTTTTGTTTTTGTTCTCCTCAAGGGCTCCACGCATCCAGTGTTTTCTCCAGTGTTAGGAAAATCCATCCTAGATAGCAAAATAAGTGCGCAGAGCTCCCAAGAGAGAAACATGGCATGCACTGTATAAAGCCCATTTGCACTGTGATTTATCTTACTCCAGTTGAGACTTTCCATAGCCCCAAGACGGGAGGTTAAGCTAGTCTTCTGGTACAAGTACAGCTTGCAAGAACAAGCCTCCCACAGGTGGATGTATTGGTAGCTGTCTCTAGTTTGGTGTTGGTGGTAGGAAAAGCCGTACTTTACATGTTACATTTTTAGCATGTCATCTTCTACCGGAAGCAGTAGAAGATGGGACTTAGTAGCACAAGGCTAAAGGACAAATCCGTAATGGTGGCATTGGCATTGGTCCATAGAGCGATGTTATGTGGAGCAAAGAAGTAGAACATCGTGATGAGACTGACTGTCTCATCGTTGTGCTGGAGAGTTTGCTCCCAGAGGACCTCACTGGTTTTGTCATCTCTCTTCCCCAAGATCAGCTTTAATGAGTCTTTTTTGTCCAGCTGAGAAGAACTGATATCACCCTTCAAGGACACCAGGTAGAGGCCATCGCAGGGGATCATGATGGAGCCATTTCTGATAAGAATAGACCCTCTCTCGGCACTGAGATTTATGGCAATTCCTTTGATGCTTTTACCTGGAATGGAAGGAAGCAAAGGAAGTCCAATGAAGGTGAGCGCTTCTTGAGAAGTGGGTGGTTATTATAAAGAACGACTGCAGGAAGGGTGGGAAAATATTGTAAAGGAAGAGTGTGAAATACAGATTAGATCCTGAGCAAGCTGCACCTTTTGGACTAGAGCTCCAGTTCATATGAATGATCTCCCCAAGCTTCTGCTTGGGCACTATTTCCTGCATTTCCTTCTTAAAAATACAGACATGTATGTACAGCATGCCCTGAGTTCAGGAAGCACAGGTTCCTCAAAAGAACAGAAAATAACAGCAGTAAACAAAAAGATGGAAAAGTGACAACAGTTGAAAGGAAAAGAGAAAGAGCTTGGTCTGGAGATGCTAACAACAGAAATCTGTGTCTTTGGGTTTGGGTGTTTTTAGTTAAGACAGGATAAAAGTGCAGCCTAGAGAGTGAAGAGGAAGAAGCACATTAAGAGAGAGCAGAGACAGGGAAAATTAAAGCCAGGATGCAGTGAGAGAGGTTTTCTCCAGGAATGAGCAGTGACCTTACTCTGAACTGTGTTGGGAATGTATGTGCATTGCAGAGACACTGGGGGGACGCCGATGCAAAGACTTTCCAGGTCTCCTACCAGGCAAAGCAGCCCCTCCTGGCCGAGGCCAATTTTCCCAAACTTGGAAAAGGAGCTTTTTTTCTGAACAATACCAGGTTACATTCCCTGCTACCCATATAATCTCCACTGGAATTGTAACCATCAGTTGTATTTTAAACACGATTTATGTGTTTTAATAGTTTTTTTTCTCTTGCCGAGACATGTGCCTGGGCAAAATGGGCAGTGCTGCTTGATGTGCAGAGCTCTGCCCGCTCTGTTCTGCGGCACTACTGCACAGCAAATCACTTACATTTTCCATAAGCCAGGAACTTCTTCACTTATTTCAAGAAAACACCGTAATTCTCAAGAACACCTTTCAGAGTGGAGACTTGTGTTCTAGATGCAGCCCAACCTGCGCTCCCCCGGGAGAGCCCATCTCAGCCAACTTGCTGGAGCAGATTCCGCCCGTCCCCCCACCTGACCGCCCTCCGGCCTCTTCCTCCACGGCGACAAAACCCCGGGATCTGACACGAGGCGCAGAACACTCCTTGGGGGCACCGGGAGCCACCGGGGAAGCGCGGGCAGCGCCACGGGGTGCAGAGCCGCGGGGGGCCCTGGGCCGCCCTCCCTCCCGGCCGAGCGCCACCAACCTGAGAACTTCACGTGGGTCCACGGGGCTTGGTCGCCGCTGGGCTGCAAAGCAGGAGAGAGATGCGCGTTAGGGAGCCGGCGGGGCGGAGGGCCGCGCACCGGGGCGGGCCCGGCGCCGCTTCCGCTTCCCGCTGGCACCGGGCACCGGCCCCGTTCGCTGCCGCTTTGCACCCGCTTTTGCGTTTACGGACGTTACTAAACCCGGAACGCGTCGCATGCGGCTGCCATAGGGCGCCCGTCTCGCGGCGGACTCGGCTGAGATGCCCTTCAAGTCGACTTGCGTTTCATGAGTAAAGCAGAAAAAGCGAAGGCGAGCGCAGAAGCGCGTCTGGCTAATCCAATATGCAAAATGCGACACGTCTCTATTAGATTTTTTTTTTTAAATCTGAACTTTGCATCTCAAACCCATCTCATGTTAACCACAGGAGGCCCAAATCTGCAGTCGCTTCACAACCACAAGTCCTCAGCCTCTTGCCTGATTAAAGAGTGAAAGGTTAGGCTCGCTGCTCCCTTTTCTCTTCTTTCTTTATGCCATAGGGGCTTCCTAGGGGAAGAAAACGACCTAGTCAGTTGCACCCTGGGCAGGTTTTTATGTGCTTAGCCTCGTTTGATGGAGGAGCAGAGCAGCTGGGCGCAGGGGGAGCGCTGCGGGCAGCAGCCCCCAGGAGAAGGACGGACACGCGGCTCGTGGGCACAGGGCCCTGTCCTGGCAGAGCCGAGCGGCCGCTCGATGCCGTGGGGTGGGTGCCGGGTGCGGGCAGTGGGAAAGGCCTCCTCTGGCACCCTCTAGCGCTGCTAGAGCTGGTGTTTTGCGGCTTTTCTTTTCCGCAGGCAACATCCCTTGCAGCCTGTCCTGCCTGGCCGGCAGTAGACAGTCGCTATATGGGCAGGTTAGGTGACAGCAGGCTGTGTGGATGGGTTAGGCAACAACCTTGCAGCTGTAAGAACAGTGACCCCGTTGTTGCTGAGGCACGTGGTCTGTTTTAAATCTCTATTCTGGTCACCACACAGGCATAGGTGAGCTAGTAACAAAGTTCATCATCCCCATTTCACTGTTCTGCCTTTACATAGCGTGCAGGAAAGGATGCCTGGAGAGTCCCAGGCCACAGAGGGACTCCTCAGCAACTGCTTCAGATTTTCCTGCATCATTTCCACACTATTTTGGCCTGTTTGGGATCCCCAGACAGGAGATCTGTTGAGGTGGTTCCCAAAGATCTCATGTTATTATCTAGCTGTTTCTAGAGGACTGTCAGGAGGCAGAAGTTTTGGGTAAAAGTTCATGTTGCCAAAAGAGCAAGTCTCAGAGGACCATCACAAGATGTGCTAACTGTGAGGACCCTTGCGAGCATGTTCCTGACTCCTGTATCACACAAGTTGCAGCCTACTATGCTATGCCAGTGGCTCATACCTTCCCTGCACCAGGAGATAGTAGGAGATACTAGGATTATAGCCATGTGCTCCTTATCTGTGTTAAATTTCCGCAAAATCACTCCTCCTGCCCATTTTCCTGCTCTCAGCAGATAAAAACCCTCTTGCAACGGATCATTAGGAGCCTTTAAACTTCCAAACATGCTGGGGAGTTTTATGTTGTATGCGTTGATCGTTAGGGAGTTTCACACCCTCTAACTCCATCAGGGTGGCCTGGCCTTGGCCTTATCCCACCTGGTCTGCAAGGGGGGGTTACCCCAGGAGACATGGGAAGCCATAAGTGTTGCAGATGCAGAAGTTATCACTAACTCACTGGCATTTTTTAATTTTTTTCCCACTGCTGCATTTTTTTTTTCACTAGCATTTTTTAATTTTTTTTTCCCACTGCTGCTCATTAGGAAATTGCAGCTGAGGCTTGCTCTCCAAGCCTCATCGTGAAGGAAACCAGATTACTGCCCATTTTAGTTAAGCACAGTCTGGGCTGCAGATGCTCTTGTTCCTCTCTTGAGCATGTGCCATAAAACGTTATTGATGCTGTATTTTTACTGAATGATCCCGTATTCAGTATATTGAATATTTAAGAGATCTGAGGGCAACAGCAATTAATCAGTTAGCTTGCTCTTAAAAAAACACAGCATCTTGCTATTGAAGTTATTGATGGAGTCTCCAGCCCTGGAGAGTAGAGGACAGCTCTTCCAAGGAGCAGGCACAGTGCCGTGCCAGGCAGTGTCTCCTTAAACTGCCCTGTGTGGCACGTCAGAGGCACTGTTGGCTCTTCCCTACACTTTTATATGATCAGTGTGAGGCTATACTGCAGAGCCGTGTAAATCCGGGCTGATGAATTTCCCCTGCGTGTGGCCGGGGAGACTTCTCCTGCCCAGCGTGGTGCAATCAGATCAGGAGAGCATGGTCATCTACTTAAAATAATAGAAAGCAGTTTTGAGCCTGCACTTAGCAAGTGTTGCAAACTGAAAGGGTCATCTGGTGGCTCCCAGAGCCTGGGCTTTTCATGCTACAGTAACTGCTCCTTGAGCATCCTGTTTCGGTCACTTCTGTTGTGGAAGGGAAACTCCAGGCATGGACTGTGTCTCCTCCTAAACTCTGCCATCTTGGGCTTGTAAGGCTCACATGTGGCAATGCCAGCCAGTGTCTCCTTCCTCTAGATGAACAGGGTTTGAGAGGATGTTTTTACAGATCTGAGAGGTATTAAGAGACAGGAGACACAGCTGGAGGGACACGAGGGACGTTACTGCATCCTGAGCAGAGCAAGGAAGCTTGCCCTTCTCCTTTGGCTTCCAAGTAGTGAAAGGAGAAGAAAGAGGATGGAACCCAATGGAAAGAGTTAGCTTTTCTCAGGGATTTCATTCTAAAGTTTAGTAACTGCTTAATAACTTGCACAGGGCTTTGGGTTTCCATTAAGCAGCAAGGGACACAGAGCCCTAGGCCATCTAACCCTTGACTGGCTCTGCCAAGGCTAAGTGGGAGGAAAGAGGGAATGCTGCTGAGATGAAACACTGCAATTTTGAGAGCATTCCGAAGCACCCAGAGAAGATGTGGGAGGAGAAGTAGCTAATGCATAAGTGGTGCTGAAATACTGCTGAAAGTCTCTTGGCAATCCAGCAGTCCGCAAACATGTGAAAGAGGAAATAATATTTGCTGCAAGTTTTGCTGAAGTATTCTGTGTTTCAAGTATTTCTGTTGTTTGTACTGAGCTTGGAACAGTGTTATAAAAAGTTACACAGTCTTGCTGATCATATAATCAGTGTCTGTCCTGTGGGCACACACAGATACACTTGCTTTCCTTTGCAGATTACAGCTGACTATTTCCAAAGCCCAGTACATTTTACTGCTGGGGAATGCTGACCTGTGCCAGAGCTCTTGCTAGGATTGTCACACGCTAGCTTGCTTTCTGGCATATCTGCCTGCACACAGGGTATATTAAAAACAGTTCAAGAGACCAATTTTCTTGGTTTTCATCCAAGAAACTTCACTTGTTGAAAACGAGCACTCCTCCAGATGATCCCTTTAATGAAATGAAAATGTGTGTGAGTGGCTACCAAAGGCTGCAGCCTGGGGTAGCACAGGGATCACCGGAGAGGTAGACCTCCCTTGCTGGAAGTTATTTTGAGGGCAGAAGACATTTTTTTTAAAAAAAGCCTGAATGCTTTTTCTTTTCTAAAAAGAAGCCCCTGCAAAGCTTTGCAGGCTAGCAGGCAGCAGGATGAGCACAAGCTCTTACCTTCGAGAGCTGCAGAGCATCTATGCCAAGGTAGATCAAGCAGGCAAGCAGCAATATCCACTGAGCAGCAGCAGACACGAGGTGCAGCGTGTTCCTCCGCAGCTGGCCTCTCTGCCAGCTCTTCCACTCGTTCTCCGCAGCTTCCCTTTCAAGGTCCCTCTGATGCTGATGCCTCTTGGGCTCCGTGTCCGGCAGTTTGTCCATTCTGCTGCTCTGCTCTGCTCTGCACTGCCCGCTGGGGGAAGCAGCCCGGAGCCCAGTGGGGTCGGGGGGAACAAGTGGTGTCTTGTCCCAGGAGCAGAGGTGCAATGAAGACGGTGCCTTCAGGAGAGTGTTTTATGCATGCAGAGAAGCAGGCGGGGGAACTTCTTTGTGACTAATCTGAATTTCCCCTTCCTTTCTTTCTTTCTTTCTTTCTTTACCTTTTTTTTTTTTTTTTTTTTTTTTTTTTTGGTGAATGTGGGGGCTGATTGAGTGCATCCCAGTTCAGTTTTGAGTAAGGCCCTTTGAAAGTAGATGTGTTTATGCTGTTCATGGCTGCATGTGCGCATCTCTTGCCAAGTGATATTTCAAACAATAGCTGCCAGCGGGGTGGGCTTCACATGGTTTCCTGTCAGCCTCTGGTGGCAGCTCGGCAGCATGGACTCCTCACCGAATGCTCCTTAGCAGCATGTGATGCTCCTGAAATCTCTTTTCTGTAAGGGGAATGCTGGGCAGGTGGACAGCGTGGAGGGTGGGAGAGAAAGTGTGCATCTCTCCACATCTTTCTTGGGTAGCCTTAAAACAGTGCCATGTTGCAGGAAGCTTCAGAGGGTGAGAGCTTAGACCTGCTCAGGTGACATCCCTTCCTGCAGTGCCAGCGACCTGCATAGTTCTTGCTATACCCTGCAGCAAGGGCTCCTCCACCAGCTCTTTCGCTTTGTCTCCTCGTGACATTTGCTGGCGAGCTGGTAAAGGTCAGTGGTCTGCAGCCGGGACTGTCTCCTTGTACTCATTTTGGGCGATGTGCTTTGCACCCTCTTTTGGGGCAGTCCAGCCCTGCTGCTTCATCCAGGCTTTTTTTTCTGCTGAAAATTAGCATGTCATGACTGAAGTCAGGCGCCGCTTCCTTGCGGCGACGATCGGGCCCGCTGGGAGGCTTATCGTGAGCCTGCCTTTCAGGGATGACTTGTCAGAGAGTTTCTCTTCCCCAAAAAATTCTCTCTCAACCTGTCACAAGGCCCAGGTCCTGATAGACATGCCCGCGGCTTGCAGGGGAAGCAGAAGTCATGTTCTTATTGTGTCTTTATTTTTCTTTCTTTTCCACTTAAGCAAGGACATTTCCTGTAGACGTAAGTCAAAGGGAGGGGGTATCCCAGGTAAGCAAATTGCCATTAGGTTCATGTGTCCAGGTGCTGCTCTCGGGGGAAAAAAACTCAGTCGTCCACGACCGCTCGGACAAGTCGGGCACACGCTCTGATCCACGAGGCCTTTCAAGAACCAGCCGAAGAAGGTGGTTCAGCTCTCAAAATTCCCACTGCTTCTCGAGGGACACGGGAATGGTCGAGCGCGCCGGGTGGTGCTGGTGCCGTGTGGGGCGTCCCTGCGCGCTCCGCCGCGACATGGAGCATCGCTTCCGAGGCAGGATCTTGACACCTAGTGGCCGGACTGTGCCTGGCCTGGGGAGAGCGGGTGGGACAGCGAGTCCGCGGGGTCTCGGGTTGCTCTGTCCTGCTCCGTCCCCCCTGCAAAGGAAACTTGGGTTTGCCGGTGCTGGTTGCTTTCTGCAAAAATGCTGGGGATGCCGAGTTGAGAAGTCCAAACCAGAGTGATCCTGCAATTCTCACGTTTCCAGTGTGAACCTTGGAACTAGACACAACCACTCTTGCCCATCTCCCTCCCCTCCTTTGTATTTTTATGGGGTGTGTTTCTGAAATAGATGAATATTCTCTGAATGTGGGTGGAGGATATGTGCATACATGTATGGATGCATATATGTATTTCTGAAATTGTCTCGTCATTTCTGTACCCCCACCCCGCCAGTGCAAGTGTCGCTCAGCCTGGGTTAACCACCCTGCTAGCGCCGAAGCTGCATTTCAAATAATGTATTGTGTCTGAAACAGGACAGCTAATTCAGTAGCATCACGAGCACCTAGGCACAGATCAGCTTTCACGGTTTTAATCTCGTCCATCTACCTTGCCTAGGAGGCCATGCAAATCTGGTGGCTTCAAATAGGGACTTTCAGAGCCCTTGCTCCCCATCCCATGGAAAACCTCCCCCTTCGCAGCCCTGGCCTCCCCACTGGGTCTCTGGTTCACTGCCCGCACCCAGCGGTCCCCTCTGTTGGTTTCCTGCAGCAGACACCAGTTGTGCAGGTGTCAGGGTGTTTTCCCCAAGAAATGCCTCTTGGAAACACTCGCAAGAGCTTTATTCCTGAGATCTGGAGGGCACTGGAGCTAGTTAGCTGGAGGGGTGGCTTTTTGTTTGTTTGTTTGCTTGGGGGTTTTTTTTGGCAACAGTATTGTATCTCTCACATTACATGATTGTGTTTTTTTGTCATTTCTGGGCTTTCCCAGCCCAGGGCGATGAGCATTTAAAAAAAAAACCTTATCTAAAACGTGGTGCTACTATTTATTCCTAGTTAAGCTTTGCACGGAGCTCAGGCTGCAGAGCCCAGAGCCTCGTGCCACGAGGTTGCTGCTTTCTGCCCCGCAGAGCAGCAGCAGCGGCCGCGTGGCCCTGGGGACCTCACTGAGCTGCAGCCACACAGCACGGGTGCTCCTCCAAGGACTGCAAGACCCAGTGGGGATCAATTCCTTGACACTGATTAAAAAAATAAGTAAATAGTGCTGCTCTCGTGCTTCTCAAGCACATTAACTATTTTTCAGCCCCAGATTTCCCTTCTGCATGTGCCATCCTCGGCCCTGGCCGATGGCCAGCGCTAACCTCACGTTTGCTTCTTTCGGGGGTTCCTGCCAGCAGAGCCACGGAGCCAGCGGGACGACTGCGTTAGGCAAGAGCCCTCTGGCAGCACAAGCTAGACGAGAGCGATGTGAAAGTGCGGAGAAGCCACCAGTGAAAACACGGTCACTTGTGCAGACCAAGGGCTTCGCGGGGAGATCCCAAAGACATACACCATCTTGCAGTGGGACTTTTTTTTACTATTCACCCTTACCGTGGCTTCAGGTTGATCGCGGGGCAGGGAGAAGGAGCCCAAAGAGCCACGGCACAGCCCTGCGCAAGCCTCCGAGCAGGGGAAGTGACAGGACGTCAAAGATGGGGCGATTAGCAGGCTCTCCACGTCTCGGAAGGCCGTTTGCAGCCCTTTTTTCTCTACGGGAGTTTTTCTATTGCTGACTAATCTCGGCACTGAGCGTTATCTCTTTCCAGTGAGCCCCTGTGGATGTTCCTCTGGGTGGGCTTCATTTACCGTGTGCGAGCTGAGTGGGAAGGGGCTGAGTGTTCAACCATGGCACCTCTGAAAGGTCAAGGTCAACTTAGTCATACCAAGCTCCCCTCTTTTTCTTCAGCAGCCGCTTTGGTCAGAAGTCACACCTAAGTATATCATCATGCCAGAAGATAGCAGGAGATAAAATCAAGTACATCTTTTGACATTTTTCTGCAGGGAAGAAACAAGAGTCTATCGGAAAAGAGATAATTATAGGGCTCTCATGGAAATTATAGGGCTCTCATTTAAAAATGCACCCAGCTACCTTCATTCCCAGTTGTTCCTGGGGGATTAGAAACCCCTATGAGTGACGTGCAAACAGGTTGTGCACCAAGCCTGGCTCTGCCCTGGAAAGGCAAAGGAGGGTTAAGAAGGTGCTTCCAACTGCCTGTCAAACACCATCATCACCAGGCTCTCTGCTTCCTGTCATCTCCCTTGTGTGAGTTTGTTGGCCAACACAGAGGTCCAAGACTCACCCCTCCACCCCTTGAAAACAATGTTTTATTTCATTTTTTATGTCATTCTGTGGCTCTGTAGCCTACTTGCTTGGCCTTTGAAATCTCTTTTGTAAACGCAATGATAGTGCAGGATTTCAGGGAAGGTTTCCAGGCAGAAGAACTGTCTTTTATTAGTCCAAATTAAGTAGCTGGAACAAAGCATGAGCAGATGGGAGATGGGCAAGCAGAGACAGCAATAAGGGGAGACGTGCATGGTTTCACAAAACCAACATAGCCAGCAAGTCAATGGGGTTTAGTTTTTGATGGAATAAGACGTTTTGCTTTGCTGCCTCATGCTTCAGAAGACTCAACTGCCTTTTCCCTCCCTTTAGATTGCAGGGCAGGCTCCTCCTCATCCTAGGCCATTAGCTGTGGTATCGTCCATCCAGCCGATGCCTTGTCTGCCTGCAAGTCTGGCCCTCACGCTGCCTCCCGCCATCCTGATGTCATGTGTGTTTCTGGTCAGCAGTGATGGTTTTATATTTACTTCCAGATGGTTCAGTGCAGAGGTGGAGAAGAGTTCAGCTTCGTTCCAGTCCTAGCCAAAGTCAAGGAGAAGGACCTTCACGTGGCACCATTTCCTACTCTAGGAAATGAGTCAATCCGTTCTTTTGCAAGTATTCTGTTGGGATTCCAGGGTCATCCTTTGCTAGACAGGATATGCGCAATACCACTTCACACATCTCTCAAGATGAATTTTGTCAGCAAATTTTTCTATTCGGCATGTAATTCTGGACAATGAATCAAGATCTGGTGCCAACAATTGTGTATTGACCAGCATGAGGTCTCTGCAGACCTGGAGATTTCTTGACCAAATCCCAGTGCAGCCCTGTTTTCCTGCAGTCACGTCCACTTGTCCCGTCTGAGTTGTGAAACTTTTCTGCCTAAAGACATCCATTTTGAGGATTTCTCATTTCTAACTGGGATTATATTCACCTTCTTAGGTACTTTACTTCCCATCACAATCCACAGGGTCTCCCTTATGGATGCTTTGTGCTCTTTCCTCTCCCTGTTTTCTGACTGTTGCTTTTCTTGTGTTTAATAGCCTTCAGGTTAGACTCTGACAAAATAAGAGAGCTCAACTTTCCATTGACAGTCATTTAGCTATTGTTATTTCCATTTGGTCAGTTTTGCTCATGATTTTCTTCACTTTATATTAGCACTTTTGAAACATCTGGTACTTATATTACTGCCTGGGATTGTCCTCCATTTGCTCATTCTGAGTAAAATCAGATTGTGGTCACTCCTCCCGGTGCAATCGCCACTTGTTCAGCAACTTAATCATAAAAAGCACCAATATAGCCTCCTCTTGCATCAAACTCAGGAGCTTTTGTGTTAGGACCAGTCCCCAATAACCTTTAGAAAGTTTGCTGCTGGTCAGCAAGACCCTCTCGAAGGGAGGCTTCCCGCAGCGGCTCCGCTCCACCTGCTCGGGACCATTCGCTGGGGGCTCAAGCAGAGCCTGTCTGGACCCGGCAGACCTGATCTCCTCCTCAGTTTTTTTTTTATTTAGTCCTTTTTTTTTTTTTTTTCCTTTTTTAGCTGCAGTAAGACGAATTGCCAAATGATGCCGCCTGAAAGGAAATGTTCGTGTTTTGTTAACATACCTAACATAGGTTGCACAGTCTTTCGGATGCACGACTGCAACAGAGCACGACCAGGAACTGCTTCCTGGCTGCTAGCTAATTCTCCTCTTCCTGCAGAAGAAATGGCCGGGCTCCCTTGCCACACATGGCACCGGGCAAGAGGCCGCTGACACTTAGTGGCCCAGCCCATGGGTGGCCCTGAGCCCCACTGGGGAGCCCAGTGGGGATGTAGTTCGGCATCAGCAGGGCGCTCTGTATCAATGCTCCCAGCCCGCTCGTGGCAGGGTAGCGAGGCAGCACCGAGAGCCGTGAATGACTAACCCGCAGGCTGAGGTTTTCTCTGTATTACACACCAGAGCACTTGCACTCCCGCATGGCTTTTACCGGGGGACGGAAGCAGGGGATGCGCCCCATCTCCAGGCCCCCCAGGAGGCGATTCCTGCCTTTCCCATGCTGCATCCCATGAGGGATGCTGCTAGCAAGGCAGGGCATAGGATGGAGCGCAAGCCATGGTGGCGTGCGCAGCCAGCCCTCTCTCATGGATATTTGCGGTTGCCCGCAAATTTCTCGGGCTCATTTTGCTTTCTCCTTCACTTGCTGTTTTCACTGTGGCTTAACTGCAAAATAAACAGCCCTGGCAGGTTTCTTCCTTAGGGCACGGACACGTCCAGAGCTCGGGGCTTGCGCTGGGCTCCCTATAGCCTGGCTCTCAGCTGGTGGCCCCTCTGTAGCTGCATAGTGGGGGGCTTGCAGGGGCTGGGGGCACTGCTCAAATCTGTGGGACAATGTTGCTCTCATATCAGTCCGTGACCCATGGTGCTGCACCAGTGACCAGCACCTGGACCTCCACATGCAACCATCCATGCAGGAAAGTGGCAAGGAACAGGGTTTGATAAGGGGGCAGGACACGCCGCGGTGGTCAGGCGTGTGCCCCAGACAAGCACCCTGAGTGGCGGCTTTTGCCCCCCTTTCCCTCTTCTCCCATGGTGCCCCTTTTCCAGACCGCCTCAACCCTTCCCTTTCCCCAGACCTTTGGTCCTCCTCTGCCTCAGGCATCCCATAGTAGGTCCCCAAATGCTCTTCCCAGCAGTGGCTAATAAGTCCCGTATGCCTTCCGGCAATCACCCCTTTGCTTGCCAGGTGCCCAGGGAGAGTTTCCCAGTTCCTCATCAAGGCAGATGCTCTAATTGCTCTCCAGGGAAGGGGGCAGGGGGCCCACCCCCACTCCCAGCAGGGTCCCCCACCCGGTTTTCCCAAAGCTCAAACGCCGAACAGGCACCTGGGGTGCTTGGTGCTTGCTTGATCTTCCCAGGCGTGTAGCTACAGTCCTCAGGACTGGCTCCCACACTCGCATTGCATGGAACGACTGGTGAGTGCATTTGCTGCGAGGCTGCAAGTGTGTCTTAGGGACTCGGTGACATCATTTTCTTTTTAAATCATCTTTTTTTTTTTTTTTCATCCAGGCCTTAGGGTTTCTTTGCCCTTTTTTTTTTTTTTTTTTTAAGAATATGCGCTTTTTTTTTTTAATCCCCTCACAACGGCATTTTTGGCTGCTTGTTCAATACCGATGCACCACAGGAACTGAGACCTGAGCAGGGAAGTGACTTGGTGCCCTCAGGCTGCACCTTTTTCCCCCAAAACATGCACATCCTCCTTCAAGACCGGCATGGGGAGAAGGGGAGAACTCAGCTTGTTCCCTTGCAGCATTGCTTTCCCTTCCAGCCACCCCAGGCAGGGAGGGAGCCACGGGCTCCCAAGTCCTAGTGCTATTGCCCAAGCAGCCACATGCTAAAGTCACATCCATCTGCCCTGCATTGCCTCTCGGGCCGACTGGGACACAGGCAGCGTGACTGGGGACACGGGTCAGCTCAGCGGCTCGCAGCCAGGCCTTGGGTCCTGCACGTCTTCCCTTTGCAACTCGAGCAAGCAAAGCGCCTGCAAGAAATTAGGACGTGTCTAGACATGCCCAGCTCGCCTGAAGCGAGCTCAGGGTTCAGTAACGTGCTGGCAGGGCCTTGCCCAGAGCCCCGCTGCCTTCTCCTACCCTCTTCGTGTGCCTCCCTCCTTCAGGGACAGAAGGGGACCCTCTGATCCCCTATTCAGGGGCTTCTCCCAGGTGAAGGGCCCTGATGGCTTGCCATGCCCCACAGGGAGTTTGCCAGAAGCACTTCTTTTGTTTTATTTTTTTTTCTTTTGCACTCCATGCAGGATGTCTCTAACTTGTGTACTGTCTGCCCGTGACTCAACTAGGTCAACCGAAGGCAGCCGTGGTGGAAGCGGTGGTTTCTTCTGTATTACATGCAAGGAGCTCTAGTCAGTTTGGGATGTTTTCCATCCCTGCACTGGATGAGCAGTTGGCGATCCATCTGCACTTGGGTTTGTCTCCTGGCACCCGCGCAAGCCCAACTGGGCTGAGATATGGAGTGAGCGAGCGGCTCTCCAGGCTGGGACACTTAGCAAGGAGCGAGGGCAGAGCTGCCTTTCCCAGCCTGGAAATCTTGCCCCCCCCCCACCACCACCTTGAAGCTGATGGCTCATCCTGCTATGCTGGATGCAGAGGTTCCCATAACAGACCCAGCCTGGTAATATTAAAGTTACCATCAAATGATTCACACAGCACTTTTTTAGCTTTGCAAGTCATTTTTCGCATCTTGATTGCCAATTCTGCCTACCGATCATTTTTCACTGTGGTGGTCTTCTTCCTTGGAGACTGGACACCATAACAATTGTAGTTATGGATTAAAAATGAATATGAATCACCACTGGTGTCATTATTATCTACCAAATCAGTGTAGGTCTGGTTAGAGATATGAGTAGGCAGTAGAAAATAAAGTGCCTGTGGCTTTTCTAGGCCCCAGACAGGAGATGGGGGCTTTCTAAAGCACTGTCCCAGAGGTGCCATCAGGCCAGTGGGTCTTCTGAACTGCTTCCTTTTTGGTTTTCCTCTCTCTGCTTTCCAGCATTTTGTTTGATGTTTGTTTGTTGTAGTTTAACTGAGGATAAGTCAGCATTTTGGCCAGGAAACAAACAAACCAACAACTTCTGGTGTTTGGTGATTTAAAAAAAAAAAATCCCAGAAAAGTTCAGCTGATTACATGGTGGAGTCATCTGCGTAGTGCTGGGACAAGCGTAGTCATGTCTCTCCACATCTCCACGCAGCGATACTATCAATCAAGTCTGCTATGACTTGTGCAGAATATAAGATGGGAAGAACAAAAGTGCTAGAGTCTGTTGTAAATTTTCAGGTGGACTGTGTGCCTGCGGAAGCCCGGTTCAGAGCGGCTGATGTCCACGAGGCACAGTGTGAAGAAACAAATTGCCAATCAACACTTGAATCTCCAGATTTTTGTAACCCTCTCTCAAAACCCTCCTCTCCGTCAGAGGCTTTGGAATTGCTGAGAGACCCCCTCGACGGTCTCAGAAAGGAGCCTAAGGGGCAGAAATGACCCAACCTGAGTTGCCTTGAGGTTCAGGTTAGCTGAGAGCATAAGAACTAATGCTCTCTGGTCGTCAGTCAGGCTGCTGTCAACTTGTGGCTCCCAAATTGCAAGTTGCTTGGACAAATCGTATGCTCAGGCCACCTTGGTAGGTAGTGTCAAAGGAACGGCTTATCAGGTTGCTTGCTTGCCTCTCTCCCCATCTTGAAATCAGCCCCAGCATGGCATGCTAAATACTGGGATCCTGATCTCCGCTGAACTTGTCTTTCTGGTGGCCATATTATGGATAAGACAAGATTTGCTCCAGTGCAGCAAAGAGACTTGCTGGGAGACAGCGTGGGACTAAAGCTCCTGGGAGCTGGATTGCAGACTTCTGCAGCTGGTATGGAGGTTACTGGTTGTGAAGGCAGCTCATTCAGCTCCAGAAAGTACTGGTTTGAGTCTCTAGGAGAGCCGAAAGAGCCTGTGTGCCGAGATGTGCATGCACTGTTGCTCAGTGGGAGGCCAGATTTGGCCCTAGATCCTGAGATAAATGCCTTTGCAAATCTCCCACTTCCGTTCTTGCGACACTAATTCCTTTGAGTTACTGGATATCAAGTGTCTCCGAGTCTCCTGCTCTCATTTGCCATGTGAACATGGGCCAAGAGAGGAAGGGAGCACATGGCAAGCAGGTAGCCCAGTGGGCCACAGTATGTCATGCTGGACCATCTTCATGGAAGTTAATGGCGATGTTCCAAGTGTAGCCCAGGAAATCCACCACTTCCCCCACACTGGCCATGTTCCTGAAAGTAGGATGGTGTTCCCATACAAACAGTGATTACTTGCACATGTTGCATGGTCCTGACCAGCAGGATGGACTCCGTAGTGTTGTGTTGAAATATCGCCTGCTGTCACTAGTTTGGGGAGGTTTCGTCTCTTTTCTGTTTTGCCAGGAAGGTCCTGTGTCAAATGGTATGTCTTGTCTTTGCAGCTATCTTTGGTAGGCAAGAAAATGACCCTTTCTATAGCTTAAAAGAAAAAGTCAAGTGAAAAAAAGGGAAAGTGGTTGCCCCAGTGTAGGCTGCAGGGAGGTGGTAGTCTCATTATGCAGGAAGAGCGGGCTGGGAGGATTCCCACACCTCAATCTTGATGGTGTTTGCCTGGAGGCTGTTTCAGGCCTTGGAGGAGCATGTCTGCTGCGGGAGGGTATGGCCAGGAAGAGGGAATGCAGAGGCGAGCGTGCCCTGGCCACACTATGCGTGGCGGCAGGAGGCTGAACCCCGTCGGTTCTCACACAGCAAGGAGCAAGCGAAGATGGAGATCAGGTTCCCCAGACACCAGCAAATCCTCCAGGCACTTCCTGGCTGCGTGGGAGGCTGCAGCCCATGAGAGAGGGCAAAGCAGCCACCCTGCAGCCGAGCGAGCTGGCCTGGCAGGGAGACGCAGGCGGTGACTGAGGCGGCCCAGGCGAGGGAGCCCGCAGCAGTGCTGCCGGCTTCGCGCGCGGCACCTCAGAGAGGGGAAACTCAGGCCGCTGCCGCAGCACACGCAGCCGCGGCGCTGCGGTTAGGCCCTGGCGCTGAGGTATCGCTCATTTGCATCGCGCGCCACCTCAGCCGCTTTGATGTCGCACAGGAGGTTACGGTGCCCGGGGCTGCCTGGAGCCGCCGCCGGCCCTGTGGCCACCAGCAGGCCCCTCCAGTGAGCAGGCCTGTGGCGGGCAGGGCTGCCGGGGCAGCCCCCATCACTGGTGCTGGTCCTGATGCCTCTGCTGTCACCACTGCCCCGAGCGGCAAGCCAGTCCCGCTAGCTACAAGGAGCTGACCGCTTCGAGGCGGTACGAGCGACGTTTGGCTTTGCTTCAGCCACAGGGCGCTGTGCGACATGTGTCTGTATATGTATGTGCATCTGGGGTTTTTTTTCTCCCACCTTGCTTCTTTCCATGCGGGGGTGTCCTGAAGCCTCAAGCAAGACAAAGGTCGGCACGACCGTCACTGGCGGAGGGACATGGGAGCCCACGAACCCACACGAGCTGGAGAGCGACGCACCAGACAGCAGTGTCGGTGCCCGCTGCGGCCACCAGCAATGCCGGTGTGAGGGACGCGCGGCAGCGCCTACTGCAGCAGCCATCCCACAGCCTGAGTGCCCGCTGCTCAGGGGACACCTGGCTGAGGCAGCGCCACCCCAAACCCTCCAAGCTGTGGGTGCGACGTTGAACCATTCCTACCTGGATGTTCACACAACTCTCATTTTGATGCTCTTTAGAACAAAACACTCTCATCCTCCCATTTCCTCCCAGCTCTCAAGTCCTCCCATCCTCCCTTGGGAACAGGGGTACCCAGGGCAGCAGGGGCACACTGGCTGTTTTGGAAACAGGATGCCTGCTCTGGGGCGAGTGCTGTTCAAGTGCGTCACCAGGGCTGGCGTTCGCAGTCAACAGGAGTGAAACTGAGAAAGCCGAAGTGGAGGGATAAAGCAGCACAAAGGGCCCTGGGACGCAGCGCTCAGCCCCGCACGGGGGCGTGGGGACAGCCGGCGACACCCACTCGAGATTCAAGTGTGGAGCAGCACAGGGAGAGGGGCCCCGACGCAGGCTTCCCACAGACCTTCACGAGCCAGGAGCGGCTGGCTTTGGTGCTGCCCAACCAGGCACCCACGGAGGAGGCAGCAGCATCCCCAACTCTGCAGCACAGCCCCAGGACAACCTGCTGGCCGCCTGCAGAGGAGCGGCCTGAAGGACAGCCATGCCCTTGCTTCCCCTTTAGCAGTTCTAGGGGGAGCAGGGGATGAGGATGAAGGGGAAGCTGGGCGGGGGTGTGAGGGGGGAATTACTTTGCAACAAACCACAAGAACATCAAATAATCCAGCATTACTGTAGAGTTAAAAAACAGATTTGACAACTTTGGAGGGGAAGATTTGGGGACAGAGATGAAAACAAAGCAAGCTGAGTTGCCTTGTCATCTCTTTCTGTTGAGAAAGTAGCATTTCAGTGAGAAATGAAAGTCTCAGTGGAAAACATCTGACATTTTTCTTTTCCCTAGAGCAGCACAGAGTATCTGCTGCCATCAGCATTTTAAATCTAATAACAATATAAATACGACATCCACCATTCAAAGGGAGGATCTGGCTGAGCCCCTCCAGCTCACAGCCAGCCGCCTCGCCAGGGCTCCACACCAAGCCCTGCCGGCAGCATCTCAGGGACCCACGTCCACCCTCAGTGTAAGAACAAAACTGGGTGGAAGGCTGTTCCCTGAGGTGCCTTTACTGCTCCTGGGCAGCCCAAGATGGAACTGAAAGGCGTAAACAAGATTTCCACAATTATCTGGGGAACACTGACAATATCAGGGATTGCTCTGGAGAGCTGCTCAGCCGGGGTCACAGCACCTCATAGTTTGCTGTAGCTTCCCATCTCTGGCTGAGGATTAAGCAGGATAAGGAAGGTGGCCTTTGCCAACCTGTCCCACCGCTGGAAGATGCAGAGGATTTGAAGAGAGTATGGACTGCTCCGTGGCGAGGGCAGCAGCCCTTCCGGCAAGATGAAAGCAGCCCCAGCTGCTGATGAAAGCAGCCCCAGCTCCTTCTCAATTTGATAAGAGAAATTTCAGAAGTGGCTGTGTCATTGCATGGAACAAGGTATCTGATTCTAGGAGCTTTTCAATTTAACCAAGACATAACAAAACCCACCGACGGAAAACAGAAGTTTCAGAAATTCAAATGGAAACAACACTTTTTAATGATAACCAATCATTACAACACATATCCAGAGAAGTGATAATTAAGCTGATGTCTGAGATGTCCTGGTAGAGAGGATTCCTCTGTGGTTACCCTGTTACCAAACCTGGAGCACTCAGCATTCCGTTAGTGCCTTTGACCACAATAAGCTCCACCCCAGAGCAGAAGGCAGGTAACAGAAGTGGCTCGGGGGTGGCCTGCTTGCCTGGGTTGGACCCAGAAGACACCCACTTCTCGTTCACACAGCACTATGCACCCTCAGGTGAGCAGCGTGTCCATGAGGATGCCCATGCCAAGTAACAGGAACCCCCAGAAGATGCAAAATAGTAAAAGAAGCTGAAGTGCCCTGGCTTCAACTGGCAGCATGAACTAAGGTCTATACAGCTGAGGAAGAGAGATATCTATGGGCTGAAGACACTAATGTCCATGGCCTGGCCTCGTGCTCTTCGTTAATTCACAGCTGCTGTGCAAACAATCCTCAGCCACTGCTGAGGGGGGGCTTTTCTGCAAACCTGTGGCTTCTTCAGGGCATGGAGAATTTTGACCCCCCTTTTCCAACCTGCCTCCTCCTACTAGAGATGAAAAGGAGAGAGGGAGCTTTTGGTCTAGAGGTGCACATGGGAGCGTTTGCTGCAGGAACTGCGAGACAGGTTGGTGAGGTCTTCCTCTCCTCCTGCCAAGCAGACCATGCCAGTAACCACACTGGTGAAGAGGGGTAACACCGCAAACAACCCTCTCGGAAGTGATTTCCTTCTAGAAGGCAGCTGAAGCGATGCTGCCAAGGCGCCTCTGCACCACGAGCTGTGCTTCTCGCTGGCCGGGGAACTTCATGCTCTTGCTGCAGCACCGCTTGCAAATCCCTCTGTGTCATTTCAGCCAAGCAAGGCACATCCATCATCACCTACGAGTTCCTGAAAGGGAAGAGCCACCACAAGCCTTTCTCTGCCTCTGCTTTCTCAGAACTGGGGAGAGGCACTGCTTTGCCCAGACTTACTTTCACAACTCGTGACAGCGGTGGCATGTCACATGTTTCCTTCCATCCCAGGAGCCCCAGAGAAAGCCTCCTTTCTTGTTCTAGGTTGGCACTGCTGGACAGCAAAGCACTTCTGCCATCCCAGCTTTCCATTCACTGGTGCTCACAGTTAAGTGACACAAATGCAAAGTTTGTGGTTTCTTCTTAAATGCGAGCACTCTCGTTTCCTTATTTTCCTCTCTCTGCTAGAAGTATCCTAGAGGCCAAGGTCAGCCCAATATGAGGAACGTGGCATAGAGTCACCAGTTAAGTTCCTCCACTGAAAAACCTGCTTTCTACAGCAGCAAAGCAGCCTTAGCGTCAGAGCTTGACCACTTGAGGGGTTAGAGGAACGTGTTCGTGCCTCTAGGACCCTCCTCAGCACCCAGCCCGAAAGGCTCAGTCAGACTGAAGGTCAGTTATGCCAGCTGGAACTGCCTGAAAAATATATATATACACACACACAGAGGATTTTTTTTTCTGCTTTCCACCCTCCCCGAGGCATTGGCCACCTCCCAAGGTCACACAGCTCCCTCCAACTGGCAAAGTCCTGGCTTTCAGGGGAGCCAGTAGAGCCCTCAAGCGCTTTCTGCCCCTCTTCCTGTGGCCGCTGGTAGTTTCCTACTGCAAATATTAAGTCTCCAAGAAGCTGCAGAGTGGTGACTTTACAGCACATCGCAATGTTCCTACAGGCTTATGGATGTGGGATGCAATTCTTACTACTGCAGATGTGGCCATTTTTTGCCTTCTATCCCTCCATACAATACTCCTGTGAATAGCAAGAGACTCCAATGCAAAGGGTGACTGCTATAGGAAACGTGCTTGGTGGTAGAGAGAGCTGAACAGCAGGACAGGTGTCTGCAACAGCTGATAAAGCTTTCACAGGCACCCTCAAGCCTGATTTCAGCAGGTGTTTTGCAATTCAGCAGCCTTGCTCATTTTACAGAACTAACAGCTGCCGTGAACACAGCGGTGCGTCACCACACAGCAGAAGCCAGCTGCCTCACACTGCACAAGAACCACCTTTCTCTCTCCCAGGCCACTGGATTCGCAGATGGAATGACCTGCACAATCCCCCCTCGCCTGCCCCACTCCTTAGAGCCAGGAAAAAGCCTCCAAGAACAAACAAGGCAGCTGCCACTGCGCAGGACAGGGGCTCACGCCTCCCACGCTGCTGCAGGAGGAGCCCTTCACCTGCAGCAGATGCCCCAGACCCTTCCCTCTCTTCTCCCTGAGTAGGGGGAAAGCCCCACACAGGGCTACAGCTGTAGGTCACTCCCATCACGCTGCTCTCGGCAGCAGTGCCCAGGGAGACCTGCGCTCCTGGGCTACAGTGTGGCTGCTGGTGATCACTACTGTGGTGATGGCATCCAAGATTTTATTAACCAGCTGGATGAGGGGACAGTGGATACGTGGAGGAAGGCTGAGGTGAGACCAGGCCAAGGGGAGGGATCCTGACCCGCAGGCAAGTATTGGTGAGGCCATGAGGAACCATCGGGCTCTTACCTCACTGTCCTTGCGTATCAGAGCAGGTGCCATGAAAGGCACGGTGGTGTTTGAGGCTGAAGCACACAACAGCTGAGGAAAGGCAGAGCTGGGTTTGTTCAGCCTGAAGGGGAAAGGAGGGGGATCTTAACTGTGGCCTGCAGCTCTCAAATGGGGGGTTACAAAGAGGGGCACAGGAAAAAAGATCGAAAGGCAACAGGCACAACATGAAAAATTCTGACTAAAAGCAAAGGAGAACTTCACAAGGGCAGGTCAGATCCTGGAACAGAGAACAGGTGGCACATCCATCTTCAGAGAAGAGTAATATGCTCCAGCTTTGAAGTTAGCCCTTCTTTGAGAAGGGGGTGGACAAAAGGAGCTCCCTTTGGACTAAGTGACTGGGAAAGCAGTACCACTGCTCAGGCAACACTGTGTGGTTAAGTGCAACCTGTGCCCCTCAGTTTTCCCCCTGTGAAACGGGGATTACTTTACTCAAGCCTTGGTTGTTAACCCATTTTCTTCAACATGGAACTGACAACAGCTCTTCAGAACAGAAGGCTTCATTCACAGAGCCTTCCTCCTCACACCAGCAAACAGGAGAGAGGAGCTTCTTGTGCAATAGGTAGTATTTTGTTTCAGAACTCACTTCTGATACTGTCAAAGGCTGCATGCTTCCTTCAGACCCGAAATCCTCAGAGCTGCCCCAAAGTTTCTAGCAAACAAACTTAATGCTTTCATTTTATACCAGAAGCACAACAATTATTAGGGAAATCCCCCTCCCACGCCCCAGAGTCTGTACTTTGGGTGACTTGCTGATCTCATCACATCCAGCTACCTGGGTTCAATGTTGCTTTTAACAAGCATCGCATAAAAGCCATTGGGGTCGAATTCTGAGCTAATGGCTCACTTGGGACAGTTATATATGCTTAAATAAATAAAAAATGGCAGCTACAAGGGGATCAGTCTTGCACACCACTCCTGCTTAACCATACACTGCTGTATTTCAGGAGATAAGACCTGCCGATACATGACTGTTCTCATCCCACGGGGCCTGTGGCTGTTTCCTGCTGCTGCCTTGGCCAGCTTCTTCATATTCCTGAGTTTTTCTTCTCACCCAGACAGCCACCGATATCCATGTGGACACTGGCACTCGTTGTGCCTCTTAATATGCCTGTTCCCTGTAGCATCTGAGGAGGATGCAGCTGAGTCATGAACACAGTAAAGCACCCAGAATGAAGCGGGTGGAATTCCCCTTTTTATATACAGACCTGCATAGCTCCCATATATAGACAACTTTTTTTTTTTTTTTATTAATATCTCTTACACAGGGTTCTCTTTCACCAGAGATTCAGCAGCACTAAGATAGTGATTGAGTGACACTCCTGTACATACACAAGAGTTGCTGTGCCAGCTTGGGGAGGGTCAAGCTGCTTGCTGAGACTACCTCTTGACACAGGGCCACACAATTCCTGCACCATTGGTTGTAACTACTGCATGACAGGGGTGAGAGGGGGGGACCAGACTGACAACTGACAGGAAAACATTATTTACTACTCTCTTCTCCTCCACATTTTGGTAAGTGACAAGAGAATCCTATGATAGCCAGTGTGCCTCTCCAGGTTTGGTAATGCAAAGCAGTTCAAAAGACAAGGCAAAGAAGGAGAGGTCCTTTTATAGCTTGTTTTTGCAGATTTTCTGATCAGACGCTTCCCTGATACAACAAGAACAATGTCAGCTTACAGAATTACTTATCTTCACTTCCCAAGTGTCCCTTGTTCCCAGGGAAGTGAACAGAAAGGATCCCATCAACTGCAACAGAAGATGGACAAAGCCCGGGGAGACTGTACTGAAAAGAAACTGCCTGAGAGGGGAAGAGGAAGAGATCGATTCCACACGCTCACAAGTGAAAACACAAATACACCTTCTTTAAAAGCAACTCTTTCCACCTTCACATTTATTTTTTCCTAGAAAAACAGTCTTTACAAACAAATCTCATTTCTCCTTTCCAATTCAGTGGGATTGCTGCAAACACTCCACAGCACACCGCTCCGATTAAGCGGACAAAGTGTATCACAACTCAGTCATATTTCCATAGGAAAAGGTGACTCATAACTTACATCTTCCTTGAAAT
This sequence comes from Tinamus guttatus, assembly GCF_059628265.1. Lineage (NCBI taxonomy): Eukaryota > Metazoa > Chordata > Aves > Tinamiformes > Tinamidae > Tinamus > Tinamus guttatus. The sequence continues at coordinate 4,884,384 of NW_028288745.1, read as the reverse complement.
GCTGACACAGGTTTGCAAGAAGCATTCCCATGTCAAGTCCAAGGAACAGCAGGGCAGTAACCTGAGGCCTGACGTGCCTCCTGGCCCTAGCAGAGCAGGAGACCCTCTTTTGCTGCCAGGCGCTGGCGATGAATTTTATCTTGCTGCAGCTCCTCATGGTTTGGATGCCAGAGTTTCATGACGATTCTCTCAATGTTTAGAGCGTAGACGGTGTGTGCAGGAATAACTTCTTTGTGCACCTGGAAATACATGGTAGAAAAATTTCATGCTTTCATATTTGTTTTTCCTGTAACACTTAGGCAGAACTGGTCTCTGCTCCAAGATGAGCAGAGAACCAGCCCTGCAGAGCAAGAACACAGGCAAATCATTTGGCTGCATTTCTGTGAAAACTGCAGGCTAGATCAGTTCTGGCATGACCACTGCAGCCCTGCTCGAGAGGAAGAGTTCACCTTTTCTACAGCAGCTGTAAGGAAAGATGGATTTCTGCAATGCTTCTGAAATGCAATTTTTGATGTCAAACAGACATCAGACGTTAATTTGAGAGGGAAAGGAGGAAACATACTGGAGGAGGAGGAGATGTCCATGCATTTAAATCATATCTGAGAGACTGGCAACTGCTATTCAGGACAGCACTGCCTTGGGGCACAACACATTAGGTGAACAGTTACCTGCAACGCCTCAAAAAGGTCATACATGTTCACTGGAGGGAGGGAAGCTGGCAGGGTGTCTCCAGAGCACGCCAAGAGTAGAGCTGCCTGCTGCTCAGCATCATCGGGCAGGGGCTGGGGAGCCAGGCTCTGTCCAGCAGAAGGTGCCACACAGGTTGGAGGGCTGCAGAGAGAACAGGCAGCAAAACTTCAGTTGAGGAAAAAGCAGCAGCTTTGCAAATAACACAGCAAGGCTTGGCCCCCGAGCTTCACTTTTCTGTATTGGTTGATTTAGGTCTTGTCTACATAAATTTAATTACAGCTGTAATTAAGAACATTAAAAAGCTAGTTTAGCAAAACCAGTGCAAACCGATTCCCAAAGTCAAATCTGCTTTATAGCTGATGGTGACTTTCTTTTATTTACAGCCAGTTTCCACCAAGATTAAGAAGACAGACACCCACAACATGAAATTAAAAGACATGAGCAGAGCTGTCTGGAGTGAATTGTATCGGCAGTGTTAGTATTGCTATAACCAAATCTTTACACACCTACAACCTCCTGACAGCTGAGAGCAGCTCTGGCACAGACAGAGTCACACACACAATGCCAGATACGCAGTGTAAGCTGCTCAGCGCTGCCTCGCTGGAAAACAAGGTGACCTTGCAGCTCTGCTAACCAGAAAGGCTGTCCACAAACTAACACATTTGTGTGTAGCAAATGACAGTGACAGAGTCCTCCAGGACCTCACTGACACCTCATTCCTATGGCACAAGAGGTGTCCCACAAGCAAGGGCTCTTCTGCCCAGGCACTGCTTCACCAAGGCCAACAGAATTTCTGTGGCACTCACTACACCTTCCGAACCAGGTGTTGATTAACAAAACATTCAGAGTGCCAGGGTACAGCAAGGAAGAATTAATGTTAAGTATTTCTTCGTTGCTGAGAAATCCCCACATCTTTCCTCCCATTTAGCAGTACAGCCCTCTGTCCTGCTACTTTGTTGATGTATGAAAATTAAATAGCATTACTAACAGACCCCGTTAGATAGAAAGAGGAACTGAACAACAGAATAGCTTCAGGGCTAGCAAATTACATTTGAAGTTAACAGCTTGCTGAGCTTCCTTACCATTCAATTAAATTATTATAGGCAACAACACTGTTCTTCAGATAGGGCTGAGGGTTAACATTGCTTCCAAAGGCATATTTGAAGTGGCCATCTCGCAGACGATAGGCTTTTCTCCTGGATATTACAGACGTCAAAATATCCTTAAGGTGGTTCTGGAACAAAAAAACACCCTTTTTGTTACTCCTGCCAACTTGCTCATCCTACCAAGCTACTGCTGTGACAAGTGCATTAGCAAATGGCAAGACAGCAGCAGTGCTGCTACAGCAACAAGGACCTAAAGATGCAAGGGAACAAAGATCCAGATAGGATACAGTGTGTTCTAACTACCTGAAACAGGTGCATAAAAGAAGATCTGTCAACTCAACAGCCCTTCACTGGGAAACAGCTAGACAAAGCCACAGCCAACCTGATTTACTGCAGGGGACAGTCAGCCCTAAAGGAGACATGGGACTGAAGACCTCTGGTGCTCCTTCTCCTTCCAGCCAACAATTCTGTGCTTGAACTTCCAGTCCCTCTTAGGAACATCACCTGCCCATCATTGGATTTTTTCAATCACTAGTCTTTATTTTGGTAAACTAGCAAGGTTTCAAGCCAGCAGTTCATTACATTTTACATAGAAACATTATCCTATTTATAAGAAGAAAACACAGAGATAACACCGTGTATTAGCCCATGACATGTAGTTTAACGTGTGAAATGCTGTTTCCCATGTTAAAGTTGTCTCTTAAATGCCAGGAAATCCCCAACTGCAGATCTCTTAGAGAGTAAATGTTACACTCTTACTGAAACACTCGCCCTAAAACTATACCAAAAGAGCCACTTACTCCCTTTTCAAACTGTGAAGGTACCTTAAAATTATGAGAAAAGCAGCACTCTGAGGAAAACAAAGCAGGTAATGCTTCTTAATCGATCCTCGCTCCTGGATGGGGAATTCAGGTCAGTCTCTGAACTGTGACTCAGGGAAACCACCTATAAGCCAAAGCTCCAAGAAATGGTGGCATCACATGGCCCCAGCTGAGACATGTCAGGTAGCACACTACCGATGGCCAAAACCAGCAGCAGCAGGTTCCTTATCTACAGGAATTACAATCCTGCCACTTCACTTCCAGAGAGACACTATTAAAAATAATTCATTATGGGCAAAAAGAACTCTTCCAACTGGAGCTACCATTTTGATAATGCTTTTAAATGACACAAACAGAATTTTCCAAACCAACCACTCAAGTGTGCCTAGAGCTCTTCACATACAAAAAATTTCTAAATTAAAATTTGCGGGCACAAATCCAAGACCATGTCACTGATACCACAGGTCTGCAATCTCTTTGATTTTGATCCATTCCTCCTGTGACAACTGGGAAATCAGAGAAACAGGTGTTTCCCCCACAGCATCAATGGGCTCTAGGTCCATCCTGTGCACACAGTGACTGTCTTGTTGCTGGTGTAGTGTAAATGTCACCACTGCCCAGGCCAGCCTCACCTCCACGGCATAAACAACAGCCGTCACTGCTTCCTCGGTGACGTTGTCCAGCCCGTGCTCGTAAGCAGTTACGATCATCCTTCCTTCTAGCTGGCCACGTGTAGGAAGCATCATAGTGTGGGAACACAGCTTCAAATCGTCATCCTCCTGAGGATCCTTCGCCACAAATTGCTGGGCCCCGGATAATGGATTCTGAGGCTGGAACCGATGCTGTTAAAAAGAAAACCAGAATATTAGAACATAAGAAGAGATACGTGTGGTCATATCTCGTGGTTCATGCAGCCAAACATCCTGTCTCCAACTGGACAGTATGTGCTTAAGGAAATCCATAGCAAGACAAAGAGTAATATTGACCACTTCCCATTCCTCCCCAAAATAGCCTCCCAAACCTCAAAAACTTGAGTTAAGAACTCTCTACGCCAATGCTGTTGTCTTTTTATTTAAGAGGCCATGAACTTGCCCAGTAGCCTCTTAAATCATCTAAATCTCTCACAACATCCTGCACAAAGATACCCCTCTATGAAGAGCCATCTCCTCTGGTTTGCTCTGCACTTTGCTCCTGCTGCCTTCTGCTGATGCTTCTGCAATTCTCAAATGTGATCACTCTTCTTTTTATCCCTCTTCACCTATCCAGGCCAGTCACAATTTTATGGACGTGCTGAAGAGTTCTCATCTATGTAGTCAATTCTTGTTCAGAAGCCTTTTGCTTTTGGACAATAAAGGTATGCATTAATTACTAATTGCACAGTCTCCTACCAAGATATTAAACCATGGTTCTAAGCTTGTGTGATTCTCAAAGATCCCAAGTTACCTTTCATAAAAACCTATGGCTTTAAATGCAACAGGCTGCCATATCCCAGGTCTGGATTCTGTACTCTGCACTTTCACATCTTGCTCTAAGCAGCATCCTGTTACTGAACAGCCACCGTTTCAGAGACAGGCTATTGCACAAGACTAACTCGATTATCTGGCAAGACAAAAAGAACCTCATCATGCAACTCAAATTCATACCACAGGGTGGCAACCCACAGTTCCTAGGCCATGCACACTCCAGTATAACTCCCTTTTACAGCTAGCAAAGGGCTTGTGCTAGCTCAATTCCCAGGTAGGGGGAAAAAAAAAAAAAAAAAAAAAAAACAGGAACTGCTGAGCCTTGGTCCCAAACACCTACTCAGTCCAGGCCTGACCCACAAGAGAATGAGAGCGCACTTGCTCATGAATTTGTCCCAGAACTCCTATTCCTTCATTCTGCAGGGCACGCACACACAAAAAAATAATCTCAATCCTCTGAAACAAAAATTCCCATCAGGCTCTTATAGGGCATCATGATAGACTCATACTTGAAATATAAACAACAAGAACAGAGTTAAGTGAATTTCTGATGTCTCAGTTTCAGGAGAGAAAGGGGAACTGCTCTGTTCAAAGGACAAAGTGGCATTTAAGTCAGAGTGAAAACCAATCCACCTACTAATAACTAAAGGTTTTCATCCCAGTAATTCTGAAGGCTTTCATTACAGGAAAGCTACATTCCTGTATGCCTGGAGAATAATTTTTCTTTTTCCTCCCAAAAGAGACAACTCCAAAAGGAACAAAGTTTGAGAAAGCAGAAGCTAAATGGAATGAAACTGTGGTCATTCGCACAGTTGTAATTCTGCCCTGTGAGGGAACTATTTGTGACTTAGTGCCCTAATGTTCCTAATGCTGAGGAATTCCACCCATAGCAGACATTTTACACAGTACTTACCATCAAACATTCCAGAAACATGTGCATAAACACATACTAAAAATGTGACATAATGAGGGAATGTGCAAGTAAACCAGATTCTAAGACTTCTACCATGTTCAGAATGGTGCTTATCAAACTCTCCTTTGATCACTGTAACTTTTCAACAATACGCAAGAAATCTTAAAACAGAAATAACAGACTGCTAACAGTTCAGGTCACAACTGCAAACAGCACGAAGCATTTTTGCAGTTCCTGGAATAAAAGGCTTTATGACTTTGACTTTCAGGTGTTCTTCCATGATTTTTCTAGAGTGTTAAAGTCAGGACACGCTGTAGCCTTCTGCAGAAAGGCTTTCACATGAGAGCAGCAGCTACCAGCTCCCAGCTCCTGTTCCAGCTCAGAACCAGTGTGATCTGCCATTTTACATGAAACCACCCCAAAAACAACAAAAACCACACTGTGCAGATCTCTCCATCCCTGAGACCAATTCAAAGAGCTAAGACCACTTGACAACACTTACATCAAATTTTTGTCGAACTGAAGAAATCTTTTTCTTTCCTTTGGGCTTTCCAGGTTTAGTTGCAGAGCCACCTGCCCACGGCAGAGATCCCGCACCTTCTGTAAATTGGGGAAGGGGGAAGAAGTTGTCAGATGTCACACTTTATTTAGAGTTAATATGATTCTGTCACCACAAAACCCCCTCACTTGAACCCCCCAGCAAGGCTCAAAACCCTCAGCCATAAGGCAGAGGAATTTCTCAGGGCAGAACTCTTTCAGCTGCCTGCCCCATCCTCTGCTGGCCCCACTGACTCAAGTCCCCTCCTTCAGCAGAGATTTCTGTCAGCACACCACAAAAACTGATGTTAGAAGGCAAGATGAACAGTCACCCAGGAAAGCCATGAAAAAGGAACAAGTCATGTTTTGTCAGAAGAACAGGAGGTACTTGCCCAGAGGAGCAGTCTTGGGTCAGGCCAGATGCTAGGCAGGGCACTAGAGAAAACTTGGCTCATTACACCTGCCCTTACAGTTCCCCATCAGCTCTAGCAGCTTTGGTTTGGATTCATTAAACACCAAGGATAAGTGTTCCTGTTGCACTTAAGTGGAAAAGACAGGGTGGAAGAACTGCAAAGGCCCCAGAGCCCAGGAGCAGGATGACACCAATACAACCTCGAAAGTGTGTGTAACTGGCAGGCAGCAAGGAAAGATTGCTGTAGAGAATCAAGAAAAATAAATAAATAGATCTGGCCACATCACTTTCAGGATATCGCTCAAAAAATTCCACTCTGTTGTCTGATAGCAAACTACACCTACGGCAGGCCAAGTCAAGTCTTGTAATCGCAGAGCTTTGGCAGGGATGGTCTAGCAGATCCGACTCCAACAGGTTTACAAGATTTGTATCTGAACGAGAATTGGGCACATCTGCGCTGAAGAGGAGCTCAGATCTGCTGCCTACATTCTTGCTAAAGGCAAAAATAAAGTAGTGCTTCTTGCATCCCAAAGACTGGACAGCCCTCTTGTGGCTACCGCGACAATCTCTACTTCGTTTCACCAGTACTTGCCTCCTTTGATTTTGCACAGAACAGCAGCATCCTGAGCTCTTGTCACCACAGCCTGCTGAGGCACAAGACCAACTTCCCAATCTGCTCACTCCAGACTCCTGCAACTGTATCTAGTTTGCTGCAAATGGCCATTCAGAAATACAATTATACTGCAGCCCGCCATTCCCAGGGGTGAGGCTGGTGGCAGTCCTCCACTCCATGGAGCCTCACACAAAATCCAAGAGTCAATTCCAGGGAATTACAAGATTATAATCAGACCTTCTCCCAGCACCACAAAAGTGATGCCACTCTCACTATTTATCAAGAACATCCTCCTAGCAATGCAGCACACGAAAGCTGCTACAGACAATTATCATGGACCACTCTTGCCCTCGACTGAAAACTCGAGATTAACACTGTAGAATTTAATCAAAAAAATCACTTTTCCTCCAAGATACTTCACTCTTCAGAGAAAATCTTTTCTTTCCTTCTTTTCTGCACACTGGGTCAAGTCCCTTTTAGGATGAAGGGGTTTGGCATGCTAAGGACAAACACAGAAATTGGCCCAACCATTTCAAAGCTTCCAAGCATAAAAACCCTTTGGAATGTCACTCACTCCAGGTCTTCCCTCCTTGTCAGAGGTCTCACAGCTCTTCTGCAGCCACACTTACATAAGTATTCTTAGGTAAACACATGCTTGGATTAAAGCGGAGCGGCTGAAGACAGAAATAGCAAACAAAATTGCCTTCATTTTATCTGACAGAATGTATAACAGAGGCCTAGTTTTAAAAATGACTTAAGAAAAAAAGACTTAACCTAAATGGCAATTAAGATTTTGGTCTTCGATAATAAGTCATAAAGACGCAGCCCTGAGTCCAAGCTTGCAAATTTAGCGAAAAAGCAGCCACACTTAGAACAGGAAAAGATGAGATGCTATTTCATATTTCCAACTACAAATAGCCCAGGGCAGAGCTTTTTGGCACCCTTCTAGGTTTTCATATTAATAAGCCTGACTTGCACCAGATGAAGAAAGCAAAATTTCCCTCTACTATTCTAAGAAAAACAGTATGCGTCTTCCTGGCCACAAATGAGAAGGCTGGGTGGCTTAGGCATAAAGCTTTAGAGATACTAGTATTTATTTATTTATTCCTATCAGCAAGAGAAATAGATGTCAGTGGCTCATCAGCAGTGGCTGCTGAATGGCCCTCAAAGACCAGCAGTAGACCAGGACGCTTCCCCAGGAGCTGCCGTGACTCTGTGGGCTTGACAGCAGGCACTGCAGACAGAACGTGCCAGGTTTTCTTGATGTGCTGAAATAGCAAATCATAGCAGGAAAGGACAAAGATACACAGAGGACAGCCAGCTATAGATAATACACGCTCCTTCCTTCCTCCCGTTTGCTTATCTTTCAGTATTTTATCTTCTCACAGGGATGGAGATTTAGTTAAATATTTTCTGATGACTCTTCTGGCAGGAATTCGCACTCGCGATTTCTTCCTCACACTCTTTCATTTACTTCCTTCTTCACTCTCTGGAGACAGGCAGCACACAGGCAAATTGAGCCTGTCTCTCACAGTTGGCTCTTTCTTATAGTTGTCCCTTAAAGCAAAACCTGAAGGCTGCTCTGCAATAAAACACACCTTCCATCCAGGCAAGAATTTTAACTCTCTGAACCAACTCTTAGTTGGCCCAAGATTATTAGTAAATACACTAAACACTTTCATCACAAACTCAAGTGCTGGCATTTGCTTCAGTTTCATTAAATCAACTTTTAGCTAATGAGGAAGGTACTCAAGTGAGATATATTAACTCAAGAAATCTCGTTATCTTGACTGCGTGCGATTTTCCACATACAAGATAAGCTTACTAAGTAAACGCATGAAGGTTGCTAGGGTTTATTCTTGAAAGAATTTATCAAATTAAAAATCCAGACAAACTCAGACAAGCACTTCTGATAATGTCGTTTAAAAAAAAGAATACCAAAGAAAACAGATTTTGTTGTTTTTTGTTAGGGAACCAGCACTAAGGCAGTTCTCAGTATTTTAGATAACGTATTTCTGGGAAGTTCCTCACTTTCAGGCACTACCCAACCTCCCAGTTGCTGCAACTGAGTGCCACTCAAATCTTTTTGGACACCTTTACACCAGGGTGGAGGGACTTTATCACTTGTCCTTAGAAAAAGACAGAAAAGTCAGGTTTAGGATTTTCCAAGCAGCGCTTCCTCAGGATCCTGCTCAGTCCTCAGTGGGAGCTGAGCATACCTTAAAGAAAGCTGATCATTCTTACATCTGAGAGCTGTCCTCCCTCACCATTACCAAGCCCTGAACATCCTGTGTCACACAGGCTTTTAAATTGTAATTGAAGTTTGTGTGACCAACAGCCTAAGCAGTTCAGGGGTGAAATGGAGAGACTTCTGTCTTGCCAAAGGGTCACACTCGCCTGGCATTTAAGGATAAGCCCCTGTAGAACCACCATTATCAGATGTACCAAAATTTTGATAAGATTGGTTTGCTGGCGTATCTGTACCTCCCAAACCATACATTTTCCAAAGCTCCCTATTCTAAATACTACAATATCAGGCATGCTTATAACACTGACCCCCCTTTTCTTTTAAATTTAAGATGAAATAGCATTTTAAAGATGGATTTTTCCTCCCTGCCTCTCATGATGATGAAAACTACATGTGTCAGCAACACTTGTGGTAACATGGCAAGCACATCAGGTGCACTTCTTTAAGATGACTAGCTGCCATGAAGCACAAAGTGAACAGCTTTGCACACAATAGACAGCAGCAGAAACAGGACTCTCATTAGCTCTCCTTATTTATTTTTTTGTGTTTTAAAAAGGAAACTACAGATCATCCAGTATCCCATTTGTACTGACCTTGCCTGGATTTGCACACACAACTCACCAAGCCATGTACAGGAGACTGTCTAGTAAAATACATGTGTAATAGCTCTGCCAGTTAGCCAGTCAGTGAGGGCCCTGGCTGAGGTGTCTCAGCAGACATCAGCTCCAGAATCCTTGGAAGAATTTGCATAGATCTGACAACTGAGATCAAAACAGAGAGACTCCAGAACAGACTGCTCAGCAGTTAACAGGACATGCTGGTAGCAAACTGTCTTACAAACACAGATGAAATTGATTTGTTTTCAAGATGGTTTGTGCAGAACTGCAGGCACCAAGTCAACAAAAAAGCCTTCCTGGAAGCACTGGAGGTCACCAACTTAGTAAGCAGCTGCTCAGCTAGCAGTAGCACTTGGTTACACACTGTTGAAGTGTTACAAAGCAGGGCTCTTCAAGAGCTCTTAGAGAAGCTGGTCTTGAATAAGACAAGCAAAGTCCTTGCAAGGTCTTGAAATTTTAAAAGATAACAAAGAATGAGCATTTTTCACAGCACATGGAGGGTACCTAGGGAGCACAACACTGCTTTTTGCTGGGTCTCATTTTTATCAAATTCCTAGACACCTACAGAAACTTGAAAATGTAAAATACTGACTGAGCTTTTAGTATCACAGGTTCAGAAAACGATTGGAAAGTGCTTAAGGAAAGCGCTTAAGGAAAGCAACAAACAAAAAGCAATGCCCAATTACAGCATATATGAACCACATACTACTCAACATGCATCAGGGGAGCTTCACTGTATTAACACCCTACTTCTATACTTTAAGTGTCCACTGATTTCTATCATCTACCAGTGTGCAGGACAGGTTAAGCCAAAGAACAGTGTGGATGATCACAGACTTCTGAGCGCATTTTGTCATTAATGCTGCGAACCCTGGGACAGAGGGCCAGGTCCTGGCACCCAGGCAGATACTCAAAAAAGGTCCCAAGGAATGAATTCAGGATGGGATACCAAATTCAGAAGCAGAAGACAAATTGTGTTCCATACATAGTGCTTTATAGGAGTCACAGAACATCAACATACTTTCATCAAAAAAAGATTTTTTTTTAAATAGAAATTAAACAACTTTAGTTCCTAACTTCAAAGAAAGTTTTATTTTTACTAGTAAACATTGAAAGTTCATAGCATTAATTTTTGTATCCTATCAAGTATCTAATGGAATACCACTAGGATATAATCACTAACAATCACCATCATAGAATGAAATGTCTTTTATCTAAAGATTTTCAGATATGGGGCATTGCTACACACTGCTGTTTCAGATTAAAACTCAGTAGAATTGCTATTCTTGACACTGTTTTATAACCCAACAATGTAAGGCATAAGTAACAAGCAGTTAAACTTAGACATGGATTTTCTGAATTACATGAGTGCAGCCAGCTAAAGAAAACTAGACTGGGACTCAAGAAAAAGTGCTTGGCGCAAAAGTGCCAGGACAAGGCAATTTCTGAGAGAGGAAATAGTATTTTATTATCCCAGCTGGTACACTAAGGAACCCCTATGACTCGTCATAAGTGATAAGAGTTCTTGTTGCCACAAACTTGGCATTTTTCCTTCCTCCAGCTACATCAGGCATTCTCTCGAAACCTAATTTCCCAGTTTTCAGCCTGTCAGCTACATTTTCTCCTTAGCCACACAGCATTTTCACATTCTAAATTGCAGCTCAGTTATCTCCACCTAGAGATCTGATAAGAATAATAGTCTGTTCAATCTTCAAAAGAGTTGCCATGCTGACAACAGCCTTTCTAAACACGTAGAGCGTTTAAAGCTGAATTATCACAGCTGCAGGGGGCTGAAGGAACTGGCTCTGGCTCAATTAAGCCTCTACTGTAAGCATTCACAGTAAGCATTTTTCTATCAGACAGATACTTGATTCCAAGATTATCAGAAAAATCCAGCTCCCCCACCATGGGGATGTTATCCCCATCAGAGAGGAGCACAAAAAGTATAACCAGGCCAAGACCAATCGGAAGCAATAAGCAGAGCAGATCAACGACAGCAAAGCAGAATCTCCCTCCACACTTCAGCTCTCAGCATTTGCAATCCAACAACTACCCAATCTAGAAATCAAAGCAGCATATTGCAAACAAGAGCAGAGTCTCCGATCAGGAATGCAGCTTGCTTATAAAAGTGTTTCTACTTGAATGATTCGGGTCACTATTGCCTAACACAGCTTCTACTATATGGCAAAGAAGGCGCATATTGAGGCCTGCAGAATTAGAATGCCATATATATGTATATATATTACATATATATATATAACATATATATGTGTGCGTGTGTGTATGTATATATATATATATATACATATATATATTTAAGACCACTACTAAACACAGATGTGTGAAAAATCCTCTATCTGTTTATTTTAAATGAATCTTTTTAGGACTTACCTGGTGCAGAAACCAAGATTTGGCATCGGGTAAGGATAGCCAGCAGGAAATCGTTGTGAGAGTGGACTGCATAAAGACAGATGCTTTTGTTAGCGACATAAGAGTGCACCAATCTCAAAGGAGCTCACTATGCCTTTTTATTTATTTATTTTTCTTCATATGAGCCCTAACCTCTGTGGCAGAAACTTTTTGCCCTAACAAAGCTATATTTCGTGGCACAAAAAAGTCACTTCTGGCCACTTCACCAGCTGGGTTACAGGAACCCATTCTTAAAATGGGCAACATGAGAAACTCAGCGTATTCAACCAGTGCACATCCATTTCCCCTTCTCCCAGGGAGATTCCCGGCAGCACAACTTTTGGTTTCGCTATGGAAAAAAAAACCCAAACACGCAAAAACAATGCAAAAACGCACGGAGGGCTGGCACCGGCAGGGCCAAGCTTCCTAATAGGCTGCATCTTCCTAACGGGGCAACTGCAACGTGGAAGGACGTGCTGGGAAGCGCGAGGATGAACTCCAGAGAGGGGTGTGGGGCGGGGGACGAGGCCGCTCCCGGGCAGGACGGGCCTCGGCACCGGGGCCGCCGCTCACCGTTGTCCTGCGTGAGCAGCCGCCGCGCCTCCAGGTCGAACTCCTCCTTGCTGATCTTCTGCTTGAACCACAGCTTGAGGTTGGCCCAGTACCTGCGGGCGGGAGGAGCTGCGTCACCCGGGGCCCGGCTCCGGCTCCGGTTCCGCGGCGGGCCGGGCCCGGCCCGCCGCGGAACCGGAGCCGGGGCCGGGCCCTGGGGCTCAGGCCGCACTCACTGCTTCACGTTCTCGCCCAGCGCCTCGCTCAGGCTCTTCTTGGCCGCCTCCAGCTCGCTCACGTAGGTCGCCATCGTCGCCGCCTCCACCGGGAGGCCTCACGGGCCCGGTGCCACCGAGCCGCAAAGCGCCACGGGAGTCACGTGACACGCGGCGGCGGGGGGGCGCGGCTTGGCGCAGGCGCAGAGCCCGCCCCGCGCTCCGGGCCGCGCGCGCCGCTCGTGCCGTGACGCGGCCATCGCCTCAGGGACACGGGTAGGGATAGGGACAGGGACAGCCATGCCGGGGCTGCTGCTGGGCGACGAGGCGCCCGACTTCGAGGCGGACACCACGCAGGGCCGCATCCGCTTCCACGAATTCCTGGGAGACTCGTGAGTAGCGCGCGCGCGGCGGGCCGGTGCCTGGGATCGCCGGGGGGTCCCGGGAGCTACCCCGAGATCCCCAGGATCGAGGGCTCCGGGATCGGGAGCTGCCGGGATCGGGATCCCAGAGATCCTCAGGATCGCGAGCTCCCGGGATTGGGATCCTCTGGGGCTGTCTGGGATCGGGTGTCCTGGGACTGCAAGACCTTCCTCCCCCAGGATGGGGATCCATAGGTCTCCTCTGAGAGTGGGCGCCTTGGGTTCTCCTGGCATTTCTTGGGGTCCCTCAGAGATCTCCACAACCAAGTGTCCCAGGAGCCCAGGAACAGATTCTCCTGGGATTGGGATTCTCTGGAGCTCCCTGGGATCGGATGTCTTGGGACCCCGGGATCCCCCAGAATCAGGATCCCTAGGAGCCACCAGCATTGGGATCCCCTAGAGCTGCCTGGGTTCAGGTGCCCTGTGGCCCCATCCATCAGGATGCCCAGGAGCCCTTTGAGATCAAGCGTGTCGGGATCCCCTGGAGTCTCCCATGCTGGGAGCCTCGGGATCCCCTGGAGCTCCCCAGGATCAGATGCCCCGTGATCCCGCGGTGCTGGGATCCCCTGGAGGGCTCCCATGCACACAGAGCCACGGGAGCTGAAGCGCCGTCCCGCAGGGTGCTCCGTGGGAGCCGCCAGCCTGGGGCTCCCTGCTCTGCGCGGGCCGGGGACGCTCCAGCCCAGCCATTTCCCTCTGCGTGCAGAGGAGAAGCCATGAGACTGTGAACAAAAACCCATCTGTTTCCCCAGATCACATGGCAAAACGTTCCCAAGGAGCCTGTGGGGGAGCAGGGCTTCCAGCACTTGTTCTCAGTCTATGCAGGATAAGTGATAAGTTCCCATGATGTGATTTACACAGTTCAAGCCCTCTGGTGTTTCCTCCTCACTAACTTCTGTTAACTTTCCTGATCCCTCCTTCAGCTGTCTGAGCTCAGAACGAGCAAGCGTGGCCCAAGCAAAGGGAGATGGTGAACCAGAAGACGGGCCGTGGCTTGGCTCCACGACGTGGTCTGCCAAGTTACAGACCTGTTGCTTTAAGCTTTGTGACCCATTCCACCCATCCCATGGGCTAGGAACAACCTGTGCTCCCTCAAGAAGGAATACGTGCCCCGGGAAGATAGAGGGCTGGTCCATATTGATAGCGCCCGGGCCAAGCCCCTGGACCTGCCCTGTGCGAGTCACGGTGAAGCTCTGTGATCATCCCTGGCACTGTTTTCCCCACATGCACCATGGGGGTGGGGGTATCGCTCTCCCTTTTCAGTCCTGTGTCTGTTTTTTGGCTCCCAGGTGCTGCAGCTGAATGCTGAAAAGCCAAATGGGCTCTTTAGTTTCTAGAGCTGTGACAGGGAAGCGCTGTACAACTCCCTGCAAGGGTTTGGCTGCTGTTCTGAGTTCAGGAAGCATCCCTATGATAGCATAGCTCTTATCCAAGGTCTTCATTCCCTGAAATCAGGGAGAGTCAAGTACTTGCTTGGTGAAACACATCTAACCCATCCCTCGTGAGCAGGGAGAGCTCAGCATGGACGGAGCGGGTGAGTTAAGGGAGAGGGAATGACCCTAACGCTGTTCTCCAGAGGAGAAGGCTGTTTACTGCTCAGTTTGAATAGCAGGGTAGGACGCATGCTCCCGAGGAGCTGGTTTTATTCTGCTCTTGGAAAGCTGGGCCTCACGGCTTTGGCTTGGTGTCAGGGCAAGCAGTCAGCTCGCCTCTGAAACCAGCCCTTGTAGCCCGCCTGGTTGCTGCAGGATCTCCTGCAGCTTCCGAAACCGCTGATTCGATCGCAGCGGCAGTATTTGCTTTTTAAGGATTGATTTAAGAACGGATTTTGGCACGTCAGCTATGCCCAGTCCCGAGTGGGAGGTGTGAAGGAGCGTGGCCTTGTTCACTGCGTGCAGATCGGCCTCAGTCCTGGGCAGCGTGACCGGAACGAGGAGGCAGGTCGGTGCCAGCCTGTGCCCCGGTCCTCTGGGACGGTGTCTGTGGCAGCTCGCTCAGCGTGGGCTCTGTGGGGTGAGGGAGGCCACTGCGCTCGTGTCCTGACCGGGCTCCTGGCGGTGCTGCCAGCGTTTCCTGCGTCACTCGCAGGGCTCGGCCAGCGGGAGGGTCGGGATACGTTAGCCTTGGTGGCGGCTGTGCACAACCACCTCTGCGTGTGCATCCTGTCCCTGGGGATGACGCCGGTCTGGGTGCCAGCCCGTTGGCGGAGGGCTGGCAGGCAGGACAGGCGGAGGGAGAAGGTGCTCCGAAAATGTGGAGGCCCCTCTCCCGGGAGCCTGAGCACGGAGCAAAGCCAGACCCGATGGGACAGCCGGAGCAGCGTGGGAGCCCGGGCCAGTCGTGGTGCTCAGGTGTCACATGCGTCCCTTGTGAGGGAGCCCATGCGTGCGTAGAGGTGTAACCGAGCCGAGGCAAAGCTCCCCCGAGTCCGAGCCTCTCCGAGCCTGCCCTGCAAAGCAGCACAGCGCAGGCACGGGGTCCTGCAGAGCCACACGGCGCAGGCACGGGGTCCTGCAAAGCCACACGGCGCAGGCACGGGGTCCTGCAGAGCAACACAGCACAGGCACAGGGTCCTGCAAAGCCACACGACGCAGGCACGGGGTCCTGCAGAGCAACACAGCACAGGCACGGGGTCCTGCAGAGCCACACAGCACAGGCACGGGGTCCTGCAGAGCCACACGGCGCAGGCACGGGGTCCTGCAAAGCAGCACAGCACAGGCACGGGGTCCTGCAGAGCCACACAGCGCAGGCACGGGGTCCTGCAGAGCCACACGGCGCAGGCACGGGGTCCTGCAAAGCCTCCTGCTCCTGGCACAAGCAGGGGCCTGGCACGGTGCTGCTGGCACCCGCTCCCTGCAGGGCTTGGCATGCTCTGTGCAGCGTTCTCAGCCCCCTCCTTTGGGCATTGCAGAGCTGGGCAAACAAGATAAAAAGGAAACCTATTAGAGTAAATGAGAAAACAAGGTGTTACTTGCAGGGTTTTTTAGAACTGGCTGTTCCAGCCTAATCATGCACCCAGCAGACTTCTTGGCCAGCATCTACTAAGCAGTTTGCTGCCTTATTTTAATTCAAGCAGCATAATATTGTGTAAGGCAGAATGTCACACCAGTGACTGGGTCGCTGCCCCGCGAGTTCATTAAGAGCCAGGGTGATTGCACAGCTCTCTCAGAGCTGCAGGGTACCTGGCTTCATCCCTCCGTCTCCTTTTGCAAAGCACTGAATCAGGACTTGCTTCAGCTGCTGTGACACACAGCTGCATTTACTGACCTCGGGGTCAGGAGACAAGCTGTGCAGTAAGACCTGTACACACTGAGCTATGGTTTGCATAGAAATGATGCAATTCCCAGGCAGAAATTTTTAAGTGCTGGGGCCAGGCTTTGTATTAGCCTCTAGAAGCTCCTGAGAGTTACGAGCTGGTCTGTCATAAACCGCAGGGATTACAGCTAATTGCAGCACAGTGTTGGGATCAGAGGCCTGGCACCAGACACAAGTCCTGTTTCCATCTGGTTGCTGGCCATAACAAGCTGTGCATATTTCTGCCTTTCTCTGTGCCTCAGTTTCCTCATCTGCAAAATGGGATGAGTAATATTCACCTGCTTTGTAAAGCCTATGAAATCCACTGATGGCAAGTGCTGGGCAATAGCAAGGTGACAATATTGTTAAAGCTACAGCCATAATGTAATGTTGACTTCTAGCATCCACTCTTCATTGGTTAATCCTTAATTTTTAATTAAGTACATTTGGAAGTTCACAGCAGCAGCTGGGTTAAGGTCCAGTCCTATCCTATTCCTTTAAGTTGCCTGATATAAATGGATGTTTTTCCTCGTGGTGATTTATAGGGTGCACAGTGTAGTAAAGATGAGCTATATAAAGCAGGAACGATCTTCACAATAACATGACCTGCAGGTTGGCATCTGTGTGGTCTCTGGAGGCTGGCACATACCCACGGCTCTTTCAGACCTTGCTCACATGGCATCATGTCCATCTCCCCCTCAGGAAACGCGGGCTATGCCAACATCTCTCGAGTAGGAGCCAGGCTTGCGAGGCTGGTGTTTGTCAGAACACGATGAATGGGGCTTCTCTTGTGAAAGCTTCCAGGGCTAGAGAGGTTGCTCCCTGGACAGGATTTCCTTGTCCACTTTGCAGGGGGACAGGCTGTCCCTGAGCTGCTGCATTTGGCCTCTGTCCAACGCAGCACGTCCACACTGTGACCTGGAGCAGCGGCTCCCCCTCATGCGGTCTCCTGTCCTCTCCTTTCCAGATGGGGCATCCTCTTCTCTCACCCCCGGGACTTCACACCCGTGTGCACCACGGAGCTGGGCCAGGCTGCGAAGCTCGCGCCGGAGTTCAGCAAGCGCAACGTGAAGATGATCGCCCTCTCCATCGACAGCGTCGAAGACCACCTCGGCTGGAGCAAGGTACAGGGCACGGGGAGGCCGGAGGAGCGTTACTTACACCAAAGACCAGAGGAAAGACCCACAAGAGATGAGCACAGGCAGGGGATTAAACACAGGGTCTACAAGGTACTTGTATCCCAAAGCGTGTAGGATAGGGGATGCTAAAATTCAAAACAGGAACAGTAGAGAGGTCTGCACAGATACCCCAGTTTTTGGAGCAGCCCAAAAGTTGGCTCGGACACATGTGTTTCTCTCTGTGCAGCTAACAGGTCTAGGAAATAAGACAAAGGAATGCTCCTGGCCATGCTCCTGTGACAGACACTGTGGAAACTCATTGGGGTTTAAACACCAAGACACACTAGTTAGGACTGGTTTACAGTTAAACGAGCCCAGTGTGTCAGCACAGTACAGCAAACCCCCCCATGCACTGACACTTTGCAACAAGAAGAAAGCACTAAAATGGCTCCCCTTCAAGCACCAACAAGGGTAAAACACGTGCAGAGTGTATGAGGCAGTGCCAGTAGCTCAGAGGAAGGTAGTCAGTCCACAGACCCTAAAAAAGCCCTGCAGTAAAACAGGAAAGTAAAGGCATGAGAACTGAATAGCTTCAAAGGGTGCAGTTCATGTCCAGGCAGGGAAGAGAGAAAACAAAGAATAAACGGGCATGTTGGGCACATTAAACATAGAACCACAAGGAGGAGCATGTTAAATATGAAACCACAGTAAAGGGAAAGGAAAAAAAAACTTGGTAAAGGAACAAAAAGGAGACTGATGAAAACCTTAAAATGGAACCTCAGCAACGGTGTGCTGCCAGGGAGTCTCGCTGCAGCACTGGCAGGTGACAGGGATGCAAGATGAGCATTTCATGAAGTCAGAGTACAAAAAAAAAAAAGGTGAGTAGGTGAGTTATCAGCCTCTTGGTTAACTCCTGAACCTGGGACATTTTCACGTGATTTGGAGGGGGCTGGTGATGCTTGTGTGCATTGAGAGGGGTGGGAAAGATGAGCAACTTCCCCACTCAGACGTTAGTTCATGTTTGAGAGTTGATGTTTGACTTGCTGTTAGAAATTGCCTAGTCACTCCCCATTGCTTAAATTGGCCTTCGTACCTGAATGGAGCACGGCAGATGTGATGCCAAAACTACCAGCTGAGTTAGCAGATGAGCTTCATTAAGCGTAACAGAAAGTTTTGATTTGGGTTTTGTAAGGCAGCTGCATCTCCCAGTTTGTCAGAGCTTTGGAAGGGCCGTAGGGATGTTGCTGACTATAAAATCATTGAATTTCCAGGAATCTTGAATGAAATGCACTGTGAAAGGGAAGGCTGTCTTGTCCATTCTTGTGAGACAGGAAGAAGCGATAAGCGTGTTGAGGGAGGGAAGGCAGCATCGAGCTCCCCGAGGCTCTGCAGGGAGGCGAATGGTTGAGCATACTCAGATGATCTGGAAAAGAGGTGAATAATGAGCTGAGTTTGCTGATGCTACGGGATTATTCAGCGTGGCCTCAGGTAAAACCAGGAGTTGCTAAACAGCTTCCAAGTGCTGACCGATGGGAGACAGAACAGCAGGTTTGGAAAAGCTTCCAGGACAACTGCAGAGGAAGGCGGAGGGCAGCAACGTGAGCTGTGCATCACTGGGTGAACTTTGCATCGAGGTAGGGAGAGGCCTTGGAGACAGAGGTTTAGAAATGTCGCCTCTGGATCTATGAAAAGGAGACCTGTTAAACGCAGCTAGAGCAAGTGTTCAAATCAGTGTGGATAAATATGTAGCTTATTTGACTCTCTAATGCAGCCTGTGTTTGAAATTGCCCATCTCACAGACTACAGGGGAACAAGAAAAGGTTTAGATGCAGCATGCGGACAGAGCGGGGAAAACGCTGCTCAGAGGTTTGGAATAGGCGAATGCCATTTGTTAACATCATTGCACGTGTTTGAAAAGCTAGGAGAGGTCCTCGACAAAGCGGAGAGGAACTTGAAATAACACAGAGAGGCAAAGAGAAAAACTAGGAAGGCAGCTGGAAGTCTGAGACCACGGCCAGTGCTCTAAGGGTTCTCCTGCCCAACCACAGAAAGAGAACTCTGAGAACTGAGATATACCAAGACCTAGCAGCAGATGCCTGTCTGGACAAGAGAAGTCAGCATTAAATGTTAGGCTGAGATGGAAAAACTGCAGCTTCTTTCCTTAAATTTCAACCTAGACAGAAGTCCTAGAGACAAGCAAAGCTTTTTGCAGTTAGATTTCTGCGTGACCTTTCTCTCCATGGCCATGCTTTCTCTTTGGATGAAGCTACAGACAGCACTGAGAGGAAGAAGCTGTCTTCATCCAGAGCACTGCTGCAAGAGAGCAAATGGGCAGCATGGAATGGGCAGCTAAAACTCTGCATGAATCGACAGAGAAACCTCTGCTTAACCAGGGCATCTGCACCACGCAGGGACACCTGCTCCGTGGCACGTAGAGAGTCAATTCTCCTGTGAGCCCAGCAGTCGCTGCAGGGGTGATTGGCATGTGCTGCTCATGTCAGGGGAGGTTTCAGTGCTCTCTTCAATCACCAGTGCCTTAGTCTTGATGAGTCAGGGGTGAATAAATCTGTCTTACAGTGTGTGGTTTCAGCTTGCACTCTGGAAAGAAAAATAGTTCGTAAGGAAGTGAATGACTCTGAGTGTCCTCTTGCACAAGAGGGAGGGTTTATGACACTGTTTTGTGTGGAGATTCTCCGGTGATGTTACGTGCGTTTTGGAATGAGTTATCATCAGCAGGATTTGATTACTGCTTTTCAGAAGTGCTTTCCATCATACAGCAGATTTTCATGCCAAGGACTTGTCTCCCCTTTCTCACCTTTCAGTGTGCTGTCAAGAGTGCTGCAGCAGTAAAGGTTAGTGCTGGGCAACTTGAACTGCTCTACGCAGAGGAGATTTTTCAGATAGCCCTGTGCCTTGTGATACAGAAATCCAGAGGATGAATTCTTGGAGGGCAGAGCTGCTGATACAGTGCTAAACACCCATGGAGGAAACCTTTATTCCTTTAAATCTTGGCTGATGATTTTCTTTGCAGGGTTAGTGTGCTGGTAAGCTGTCTGGCTCTGGGAAGGAGCAAGACTTCTGCTCTGGGCAGGACATGCAGCATGTTGGATTCTTCTCTCTTGTGCAACTGAAGGGCAGTAGATGTTGTTGCAAACAGTTGAACCGAGATTGCCAAACACTTTTTTTTATTTTAATCCTGACCAGACTCAAACTGTGCAGGCCCAGGTAGAAGTCCATAGCAGCTCTTTTTTACTCATTAAACCGCTCTCCTTCTGGGGCCTGTAAGAACAGTTTTGTAGTAAGTCTCAGGACTTTCGAAGTGTGCAGTATAGCACTTTGCTGCTGAACTGCAAAAAAACAGTCAAAAGTCCTGGTGTCCTGTCCTGGTACAGAATTTCTTCTTGCAGCTCTTCAAGTAGGTGAGTTATGAGAAACAAAGTCAGAAAACGTGAGAGCACATCCCAGAGATGCTCTGCTCACAGGGTTCAAGCCAGCAGACACAGGACGGCAGGCACAAACTGGCCAACACTGGTAGGGAAGCAGGGGCAAAAGCAAAGGAAGGTTGGATTATCTTGGAAGGACAAGAAACTGATGCAGCTTGAGGTAGAGAGTGACTTCTGCTCCTGCAAGACTTGATCTGTTCACTGAGTGTTGAAGAGCCTCCTATGCTTGTTCCAGCAGCTGAATCTCACTCCTTCAAGAGGCTGGTATAGAAAGAGGTACCTCCCATGCTGTGATGCTGGAGTCACTTGCTTCTGCCTCTGCTCTCTGCTTTGTTGAGCACAAGATAGGATTGACCCTCATTAAAATTCCTAAGTTGCAATAGAGGTCTGTGTGTGAACCTTGTGCTGCAGGGGAGGTCAGAGACCTCCTGGGGATGTGGAAAGAGCAAGAGAGCAGACGATGTCTCAGCATCAGCCAACGTTCTCTGCCCTCTTAAGGCATTTTTCAGTGCTCAAGGCAGGGTGAGGGAGTGTCCAGCTCCTGTCTCCAGTGCCCAGCTGGCTGGCCCTGTGGCTACCAGGAAGGTGCTGCTGGTTGAGGCAAGCAGGAACACGCTGCTGGCCTCAGCTGGCTCCCTAAGGACGGCTGCACGTACTGCTTCCGCGCAGGGCGCGACGGGGAGCGCGCGCGGCTCACCCGAGCAGAGCAGGCCGTGCAGCGCTGACTTGTGAAGGCTCTGGCGCTGAAACAAACGAAGAGAAGAGCTGCAAAGGAAACATCCTGCCACGTGTACACCCTCTGACCTGCTTGCAGCATCCTGAGCAGCCAGCGCTCAGCAGGGCAGGGTTAGGGCCCCCTGCATCATCATCCATCAGCCTGGGGGACCCGCTGGGCCTGCCTGTTCTTGCTGCCTCTGGTACAGTCGGTGCCATTGGCAGTGCCAGGGGCAGCATTTCCAGCCTCTTCTTCCCTGCCTTGCCCCTGAGCAAGGCCCAGCCTGATCCCCACCTTCAAGGCCTGAGGGAGGCAGGGACTTGCAGACTCACACGGCCAGCTCAGCCCATGACACCATAGTGCTGGGTGGGAGGTTAGGTCAGCGCTGGAGTTTGTTTTGTTCCCTTGTAGCAAAATGAGAATGGAAAGAAATGATAGCTCTGTTTTGGGGCAGTGACCTTGAATTCTCACTTGCTTTGATGCTGGCAGCTGCTCTGCTTGTGCTGCCTTGAGCAGGCTACTCCCAGACCCGCTGTGGCTGCGTCCAATCCATACGGGAGCTGTCCCAGATTACAAGGAAAACTGGAATGTTTTGACTGAATCCAGACCAGTTTCAGAGAGGCTAAAAATAGAGATTCCCTGTAATACAGACAAAGTTTGGACTAGCATGAGGAGCAACTGCACAGACCAAGGTCATGAGGGAGAGCGTAGGCAGCTGTTGAAGGTGTTGTTGTTTTGTCTCCTGTTCCCAGCTACTGTTCATACAAAATCATGCTGTAACCCAGCACATGGCACTCAGATGTTTCACATGTGAGCTCTGGGGTCAGCTCTAGGGTCACTGGCTTGCTCCAAAGCTGTCCTTGGAGAGTGCTGTCCAGTTCAGATGCTCTGTCACATTAGTTATGCTGGCTCGTGTTCTGGGAGACGGCTCGGAAGAGGCACCTCCATTCTCAGAGCAAGGTGGGTAAATCCCCCTGTGTCTCCAGCACCGGCAGGGCTTTTCCTGCTTCCATGTGCCTAGGCAGAGCTGGGCACCAGCTGGGGTAGGAGCGCGTGCGAGCGGAGCACCCGTGCCGGAATCACGGTCAGGGGCTGCGTGACGCCGCCGGAGCCGCGCGCGTGCAGCGACGGCACCCGGGAGGGCGAGCACGAGCGTGCCCATGGCTTCTCTCTGCAGGACATCAACGCCTACAACGGGGACCAGCCCGAGCAGACGCTGCCCTTCCCCATCATTGCCGACGCCAAGCGGGAGCTCGCGGTGCAGCTGGGCATGCTGGACCCAGACGAGCGGGACAAGGACGGCATGCCCCTGACCGCCCGCGTGGTGAGTACCCGGCCGTGCTCTGCAGCACTGCAGCCCTCGGCGTGAACTGCCACCCTGCTCTGTCTGCAGCAGCCTACCTGCATGGACAGGGCCATCCTCGGGAGCTCGGTTGGCTTCTCCGGGCTGTGCTGCAAGTAGACGCTGGGCACAACCTTGTCGTGTTGGAATGGCTCTGTCTTGCTGGTGCCACCAAATCCTTGATACGCTGGACTCTCCCTCTCCCCTCCAGCACTTGCACTAGAAGAAACACAGGTTGAGGGTGGGGAGGATTTGTGAAATAACCTGATGTTCAAAACAAATTCTCAGAAAAAAATGCTATGTTCCCTGTGCTGGGGTATGTCACACTGGTTGTTGTAGGAGATCATCACCACAGTGTCCCACAGTCCCAAGGAGCAGTGATCAAGTGAGGACACCTCCTGGGAGAAGGAGGAACAGGAGGGCTGGGCAGATCCAGCGCAGCAGTAGGACACGGACTCCACCCTGAGGGTGCTCAGGAATCTGCCCTTGTCTCCCTGTGCTCAGGTGTTTGTTTTCGGCCCGGATAAGAAGCTGAAACTCTCCATCCTCTACCCAGCCACCACTGGGAGAAACTTTGATGAGATCCTGCGAGTGGTGGACTCCCTGCAGCTGACAGCGTACAAGAAGGTCGCTACCCCTGTGAACTGGAAGGTGAGGAGGGGACTAGAGGCTGCAGGCCAGCACCGCAGCGGGCAGACCATGCACAGAGGCACTGAAACATCAGGCACCCCTTGGGAGGCTGCAGTGTCAGGGAGGCTGCTGAGATCCGAGTTAGATCCCAGCACAGGCTCCAGGGCCATTGCAGGAGCCCTCCCTTTGGGTTCTCAGTACTTGAGCTCTGGGGCAGGGCAGCTCCTGCCCGTGCTGTCTATCAGGAAGGCGTTACTGGGCGTCAGCTGCTGGGCAAAACTCTGCTCAAAGTCAGCACCACCAAGCAACAAGTGCAGGGTAGCTGGTGCCAGGGTCACACACCCTTCTGCTGCCTTTGAACCAGGAAGGAGCAACGTGGGCACAGGCCCGCTCTGCCCAGCAGATACTCCTAGCCTTGTGGAAGGTAGGTAACCAATGCTGCTTAGCTGCTGTTACCACTCAGGAGCATTATTTAAAACTCCAAAAAATAGTTTGGGCAGACAATAAAAAGTGAGAATAAGCAGTGCACGTCAGCTAGCCAGCATTTCCCTGGCCTGGCAGGGCTGCTCCGCTCTTGAACCCGTGCTCCTGCTGGCTCTGGTAGTTGTTACCAGAGAAGTCTCCCTGTGCAGAGCCGGAGGACGCACTCGGCTGCTGCAGAAGTGCTGGGCACGTGGGGCTCTGTTACGAGGCAGGCCAAGCTCTGGGAGAGAAGCCATGGCCCAAGTGCCCGCTCCACCTGGTGCATCTCCTGCTCGGTCCTGGCTACGGCTGTGGACAGAGCTGCCGGGGCTGCGCGCGGGGCGCTGGGGCTGGGCCTTCACAGCGAGGGCCACACCAGCTGCCAGCGGCCAGGCAGTGCCACCTGCAGCCAAAGCTGCCAGTTCCTCTGCTGCCCTCATGGTTCCCATTTCCTCCCCAGCCTGGTGACAGCGTCATGGTGATTCCAAGCTTACCTGATGACGAAGCCAAGAAGCTCTTCCCCAAAGGAATCTTCACGAAGGACCTGCCGTCGGGCAAGAAGTACCTGCGTTACACACCGCAGCCGGAGTGAGCGGGCGCGCGGCCACCGCGCCGCGCCGTGGGTCACTCGGCGTCGGGAGCCTTCCCTGGGCGCCACCCTGGAGTCACCCTCACGCAGGGCTCCTGCCTCCCTGACGCCACACGGTCGGCAGCCTCGTAGTGTCACACTGGTGTTAAATCCCAATACTAAACCCGTGCTCCACATCCCCTGTGTCCTGCACATCTTCTCAGATTTCAAAGCCTGGGTGTTTTCTTGCCTTTACTCGGCTCAGCAAGGCCCTGCAGGCTGGCGGGAGCTCCTGGCCAGCGCGGCGGAGTCGCTCCTCTTCAGTGCTAGCCACGCTGGCCCCAGAGCAGGAAACGTGGGGTCAGTAGCCAGGTCTGGGAGGGCTTCTCTGGTGGGTTCGCGCGTCTCCCGTGGGGTAGCTTAGAGGGCTCCAGACTGCTGTGCGCCTTCCTGCTCACTAACTCATTAACCTCTACTTGTTCCCACATGGCGGGGAGGAGCTGCAGAGCCCAGCGCTGCCGCTTGTTACTGCTGCCTCTTGCTGAAAGCTGACTGATGTTTTCAGGTTTTCTGGATGATGGGATAGAGCAAATAAAGCACTCGTCAGTACTACGTGCAGCATCCCTCATCTGTGGCTCTGCGGCCGTGCCTGCGGGCAGCACCGCTGCTTCGGCCCTGCAGGGTTTCCCTGCTCCGTGAGGAGCCCGTGCTCCTCCATGGGTGGCCGTGCCCTGGGCTGCCCTTGGAATTGCTCTGTGAAGGCGGCACTTGGGAAAGACCCATTTCCAAAGGCCTCAGCCCCTTGTTTGCTTGGGAGCCAGTCCCCGAGCCCGGTGCAAGCCTGCCCTGCAGCCCTTGGTTAGCCAAAGCCCTCCTGCTCCTGGCACAGTCCCACAGCCCCCTGGCCAGGGAGCTGCCCCACGGGGCCGTGCCACCCCAGCCTCTCCAGCACCACCAGCCCAGGCCAGTGTGTGCTGGGCGACGGTCCCGTTTGTCCCAGAGCCCATTTAGACCCTCTCCCTGGTCAGGGACTACAGCTCTTCCCCTGGGAAAAGACCCTTTTCCACAAGGTAAAGCCACCAGCCAGGATTTGCCAACTACCCCAAGGCCGCAGCTGCCTGGGGCCACACTGCATCCACAGGGACCAGCGTTTGCTGCAGTCCCAAACTCACCTAGAAAAGGGATGGTTTAATATAAACCTAGGAAAGAAACACACTCATCAAACACATTGGCTGCCCACCAGCATCTTTTGGTGCCCAGCGTGAGCAGCGACACTTAAAACAAGCAGCTATTACAGAAACCAGCCCGCACAGGGCACAAATGTTGCTGCACAGCTAGAGGGGACCGGTAGGGTTGAGGCTCCCTGCACGTATTTGCACTGCCTCCTTCCCTGTGCAGCGCTGGGGGAGGCACCTCTGGCACCCGACAAGAGCCCAATCCTGCAGCCGGA
The DNA here is from genome assembly GCF_059628265.1 of Tinamus guttatus. Taxonomy (NCBI): domain Eukaryota; kingdom Metazoa; phylum Chordata; class Aves; order Tinamiformes; family Tinamidae; genus Tinamus; species Tinamus guttatus. Next base: position 4,858,344 of record NW_028288745.1, on the reverse strand, counting down.
GCCGCATCCAGGCTCCCCTCCGCTTGGGACACAGCCCAGACGTCCCGGGACAACATTCAGGCACCAGCTCCTGCCGGTGCCCACCAGGTCAAACGCCGTCCCCTTCCATTGCCAAATAATAATAAATATTTAATGTCTTTCAGAAAATATATTGCAAACCTTCATATTTTTCCCAAATGTTTCAGCTGCTCTTATTTCCCCTCGTTGGTGGATTTTTTTCCTCTAAATGAACCTTCATTATGAAATTCAATATTATCCTCATTTATCATTTTTACTAGAAGACTGCAGAGAAAAACACTGCCCGCTCTCTGGGTCCAATCTTGTTCCCCCCTCCTCCCCTATGCAAGAAGCAGGGGAGAACCTGCACTTTCCAAGGGGATTTCTCCTTCGCGTTTCTCCAGCCGCCGAGCGAGGCAGCTCCCTGCCAGGCCGCAGGGCCACAAGGGGAACGGCCCGGAGCCAGCAGGGCAGCAGCTTGTGCCCCCCAAGGCCACGCGGGGAGCCCGGGTGACTCAGCCCCACGGCTTTTGGGGGCTCCCCCCGTACGGCCTGGCTCCGTGGGGCGCGCTCCCGCCGCACCTACTCAAGGAAACACAGTACGGTTCCAATGATTGAATATTTGTCTTTTAATCCCAGAGAAGTGAAATGCAACATTTGTTCGAGTTTGAATAACATCCAAAGACAGAAGAGCCCAAGCCCCCTACTCGGTAAAGTCATTTGTGTTTAAGGCACTCTGCAAAACCAGCTTTCGTCTTCTCTTCCTTCCGATTTTCCCCACACGGCAGCAGAATACCTGATTTTTCTCTTTTCTCCATAGCGACACGCACACGTTCGTGCTTTTATCACCATCTCCGGAAATTGGCAACATCAAATACAGCGTGAGCCAAACAGAAAAAACACGGGGAAGCCGGGCCAATAAATAGGGGCACGTATATATATTTGTAAATATACGGGCCAGCGTGGGCACCGGAGGAAGCACAGTGCCCGGGAAGGGGGCCGGGGGTTCTGCAGGAGGAGGACGGGCCCGGATTGTCCTTCCTGCAGGCACCTCCGTGAATCCCGATCCCCCTCCCTGGCTCTCCTGCCCTGGAGAAGTCGGGGCAGGGAGATGGCAGGAGGCGACGCAGAGGCGCAGGGCCCCGCGGCGCGCGGCAGGCCCAGCCGCCCGCGCCGCGGCGACAAACCCTGCGTCCCAGCCGTCAATAAATACGAATAAATAAACAAACCTGCAATAAATACGAATAAATAAATAAACGCGCCGAGCACACGCCGAGGACGGGGGCGGCCGCCCCGGGTCAGCAGCAGCCAGCCCCGCAGCGGGTTGGCCGAGGCCGTGTGGGTTTCACACGTCCACGGCGGAGCCAGCGTGGGCGGCGGGGCCTGCCCGCCGCGTGCGGCCCGGCCGGGAGCGCCGCGAGGGCGCCGGGGCAGGCGGGCGGCCCGGCAGGAGCGCCGGGGCAGGCGGGCGCCTCTGCGGCCCGTCCCTCCCTGAGGTAGCGGGGTGCCGGCTGCGAGGAAGGGGAGCCCGTCAGGGAACAGCAGCTGGAGGAGGCACCATCCCGCCGGGCCGCTTCACGCACGGGCCGGCCCGGGTGCTCCCGCTCGGTCCGCACGGATCCCGCCAGGACACCCCGCGGCGGCGGGCGGCTCTGGGACCCCGCAGCGATGGACGACGCGCGAGGACGCGAACGAGCGCCAGCGGCCCAGGGGAGCCCCGGCTCCGCGGCGGCCGCGCGACCCGAGCTCGGCACTGCCAGATCCCCCGCGGCGACGGCTCCCGCGGCTTTCGGACGGCCCCGCGTCTCAGCCTTCACCTCGGCCTGGCCGAGACACGGGGAGGGCGCACACCGGCCGGGCACGCGTCTCCCGAACGGATGGGAACCATCTCGCGAAGGCAGCAGGAGAAATCCCCGCGCTTCCCTAGCCCTGGGAAAGGGATCACAGGATCCCTCGGGATGGCGCCTGTCCCACTAGGTCAAACACACACCTGCCCGGCTTTCTACAAGCTGGAAGCTACCCCTCCTCCCCCAGGTTGTCCTGAAAAGCCTATTAAATATTTCTGCATACCACAGCACCCCTTCACACACATTTGTGATAAACAAAACATCAATGATAGCAAAAACGCCTTTGATCACCTTTCAGTATAAAAACACTGGCAGAACCTCACAAAAACGGGATATTTCTCCATGCCGACCATTTCCCTGCAGAAGTTCTGCTTGACAAATCGCCACTCTTGGCCTATTGCCCCTCCAAGCCTTCCCCCCGCACGCCTTTGTGCGGACTCCCCTAAAGCCAAACTTAGGCACCAAAAAGCCAAGCTTAGGCACCAAAATCAGCAGGCTGGTTCCCAGGCCACCAAAGCAAACCCCTCTGCTCATGCAAGGGCGAACAAGAGCAGCAGAACCAGCCGCAATATTTGAGGGTATTTGTCGAGGCGTCGACATTCCCAAAGGAAAAAAAAAAAGTCAGTAGCAAACACCGCTGAGAATAATAAACAGCATGGGGCGATCCCAGGGATTTTTGGTCTAAGATGCCTGGGGAACCCCTTCCCTCCTGGAGACCAGCTCCCGGATGCCCGGGGTGCACATCCCACCCTGGAGAAGCAGAAGCGGCGGCTGAAGCTGTGCGGGAAACGGCGGAGGCAGCTCGAGCGGGGCCCTGCCGCGGAAGGCAGGAGGCGGTGGCACCGGGGGACACGCTCCGGGGCCTGCCCCGACCGTCCACCTCGCACCCTCGGGGGCCACGGGCCACAAACGCGCTTCGTGCTGCTGGTGCATCCTGAGGGAGCAGCTAAAGTGCCAGCCCTCCTCCCTGGCGGGGCAGGGAGGAGGAGAAATCTTGCTCCCAGGGCGCAAGTGAGCAGGAAACTGCACATCGCAACCCACCGACTGCCATCCCCACGCACCAGCATCAGGCCAGCGACGCCAGCAGCGAAGCAAGGGTGAGGAGCGAGAAAGCAAAAAGGGAACACAAACAAAACAATCTGTTATCTGCCCAACATCTGCACCAGCACGAGGTCGTGCCCAGGGAGCACCTGGCCATGCAACCAGGGCTGCACGGAGCAGCATCCGCTCAGCTCCGGGTCGCGGGCTCGCGGCAGGGACCCGCGCGGGGCTCTCCTGCGCTCCCGATGCCCACAGGGCTTGCAGCAACTCACAGGCGCCGGCACGAGCACACGCAAGCGCCTCGCTGCGCGGCCTCGCGGGCGGCCGGGAACGGGGCTCTCCACACGGACGGGCACCTGCGTGGAAAATGAGCAAGCGCCCAACTTCGTACAACCGGCTTACGCCTGCGGCGGCAGCACCCGGATCCTGGAGCACCTCCAGGCGCTTCTGGATACCACACAAACACAACCAGCAGCGGCCTGCTCTCCCCGGCAGGGTAAACAGGCGATTTTTCCTTCAGCTGGGAATAATTTTTGCTTCTGTAAAAAAGAGGCTGGCAGGGGCGGGAGGGGAAGGGACGGAGGAACTGCAAAGGTTTAGTGCACCTTAAAACTACAGGACATCTAACCTGCCCTTAGATTTCACCCCAAGACTGAAAAGAACTATGGCATCTCCTACATTCACAACTACTCCAAACACACTGAGACGCATGCAAAATGTCCTGCTTTGAGTGGGCCGCGGAAAGCTCCGCTGGGCAGCGGCGGCTGCCAGGCTGCGGCTCGGCACCCCGCCACCCCGGGGCCAGAGCCCCGCGAGCGCCAGCGGGCACGGCGAGGGGCTGGAGAGCACTCCCGGATGCATAGGTAGGGCCCCTGCGGTGACACCGGCTCCCGTCGGGGCGGACGGGATGCTCCATGCACGAGTGCCCCGCGTCGCTGGGCACAGGCTCCGCTTCTACGTCTAATTGGGTGGAAAGCAGCATTTGCCACAGGCACGGCTTGATCATATGCTTGCTCCTTGCATTCCCTGCAAGGAAATAGGAGTTGTTCGGGTAAGACAGCATCTTTTCCAGCCACAGCCTCCTAGGAGTACTCAATTCCGCCTTCCGGGCGATCCAGCAGCTCAGCAATCCCTCTTCCGTGACCCGGCGCTGGCCAGGCTCACACCTCCTTTCCGACTAAGCCAAAGCCGTAATTCCAACCACAGCTACAAAGGCAGGCGAACCCGAGGGGGCTGCTTTGGCGCAGAAACCCCGCTCGTTTGCACCATGCTGGCAGCAGCACAGTCCTCACGCGCGCACAGCCGTGTGCACCTCAGTGCTGCTCTACTTTGGAGGTATAACGACTATAGGCTGGCCTCGCTTGGGTCTCCACATGAGGACTTGGGCATCGTTGGCATTGGGTTTCACTAGTGCATTTGGCGGGATGGGCTCCATCCTGCTCAGGATCCGGGGCTGCTCCTGCTGAGTCCTTCCCACCAGCCGTGCCCGCTGTCCCAGGAGCTGCATGGGATCAACCTCAATGTCCACTCGCATCCTCCACTTTATAGTCTGCAAGATGATCTTCTCCTTGGTGGTGGTGTTCATGGCCACCAGCCACGTGGTAAAGCTCTGGTCCCTTTTAATCCTTGTCAGCAGCGGCACGTTACTGTTGCTCACGGGGACAGCCCACGTCACGCTGGGGTAGAAATTGTCATTCATGCTCACCGAGAACCTGGAGATCTTGTTAGTGGGCCCGACCAGCGTCACGGTTTCCGTGGTGTTTCCATACCAGGGGTAGCTCACTCCATCGGAATCGCTGATGGCTTTTACTCTTCCTTCTCGCAGGTCGGGCAGCTCCCAGCTCGATCTAGAGAAGGGAAACAGAAAGGCCAGGTTATCGGGGTGACAGTGACGATGCTCGGTTAGTGCCTGCCAGGGAAGCACCAAGAGGCCGGCAGCCTGGAGCTGCTCAACACCTTTGTAAAACGCAGCGCGAGCGACTCCAACAAGGCGTCGTGCCCAACCAGGCAGCTCCCAACGTCCATCTCTTGGGTTAACCACCAGGGCTCCTTGCTAGCAGCACGAACTCCCTCAACGCTGAGCTTGGGAGTGACTTTCCTACCTGCAGGAAGCTATTGAGGACCTCGCTCAAGAGCACATTCAGCTCTAGTTCAGCCGCAGGCAGCTGCCGCCTTCGCTGGGCCAGCACAACACTACGTTAATTAACCTGCAATCTAACCAACTGGGCCAAAACTCATTTTGGAGCCTCTCTCAGGTCACCTTCTCCTCAGGCAGCCCCAGTGCCGGGGCAGAACAGCCCTGCTATGCGCGAGCCGCAGCACAGCTAAGCCCCGGGCTCCGGCCCCGCGCGCGGGCTCGCACGGCACCGCACGACGACGGATACCGCAGCCACGTCTGCCGGACGAGACCCCTGCAACGACGCGGGGACTGCGGGCAGGGGAAATCCCAGCCAAATCCCAGCTGGCGACCACATCGGGAGCGCGTGGCCGCGCGGCAGCCACCGTTGGCACCGGGGACAGCTCCCAGCCTCTGCAACGCCCCGGCGAGCCCCAGCCCAACCCCCGGCACCTCCCCTGGAATCCCGAGGGCTGGGAAAGATCGAGGACACTCAGGATGGGGCGAGCTCAGCAGCGGAGGAAAATCCGGCTCGCAGGCAGGCCCCAGGGAAGGCAGCGGTTAATCGGAGGAGTGCAGCTGAGGACAGGCCCGGGCACGGGCACAGCTCTGAGGCGGCCCCTCGCGCGCGCGTCTCGCTGCAGACACATCCCCCCACGAGCCCCGGTCACAGGGCCAGCGCCCCCTCCGCGGGGCCACCCTGCTCCCAGCGAGCAGCTCCACCACGGAGCCCCCGCTCCTGCCCCTCCTCAGGAGCAGGGCCAGGACTTCAGCACTTATCCAATTAGCACGGCAGATGTCCACACGTACCAGGCCGCTGAAGTCACATCCCCAACCCACCACGGACCTGCAGCAGCCCCATTCCGGTGCTCTGGCAGCTGCGGGGGGACCCTGCGCAGCCCAGCGCCTTGCACGATGCTCCCCCGCGCTGCTGCGCCTCGGCCTGGGCCAGCACCGGCGCTGGAAAACACCCACCCGCCCGCTTGCAGCCACCTTGTCTGCCTTTCTCCTCTCACCCCTTTCAAAGGGCAAAAAACCCCGCTCAGAGCCAACGGCTTCGTTCCTCGGCACCCCCCCAAGTCACCAGCACACTCCAGCCTTTATACAAACACCGCAAACACGGCAAAGCCTTTCCCTTTCCCTTTCACCAGGGCAGGCAGGGCCAGCCGGAGCCCCTGCATGTTGGAGCCTGGGCTCTGCCTGCCGCCGAGCCTCGCGAAGCCTCAGGATAAGGCGCTCCGAAAGGCTGGAGCCTGCTCGCCTTGGGCACCAGCAGGGGAGACCAGCAGCAGGCGAAGCGGAGCGCCTGCCCGGAGGGCAAAAAGGCAGCCAGCGCGCGCACACCGGACGGCTTCACCTGTCTGCTGGCCCATGCGGCAGCCCGCTCCGCCAGGATGTGCAGCCTGCTCCGCTGGGATATAGCAGCCTGCTCCTCGAGGAAGAGGGCAGCCCAGCACAGGGCCACCCCAGGGCCCCAAACCGGGCGCGGGGGCAGCAGCGAGCGCCCTGTGCCCACATGTGCACGGAGCTATCGCTGCACGGCCTCGCGCTTGGTTAAAGCGAGCTGCCCGCGACCTCCTCCCTGCAGCTCCCGAGGAAGGCGCCCCAGTCCCCGCGCGCCTCCGCACTGCCCCGGAGGAATCCATGCAGCTCCCGCGCTCGGCGGGCACCAGCGCAGCTCGTGGCCGAGCGCTCGGGACAGCCTCCGGGCCAGTCCCATTCGCTCCCCAACTCTGCGGCGGGGCCGAAACGCGGGCAGGGCCCCCACGCCGCCCCCCAGGACCCCGGTGGCGCACGGGGCTCCCGCGAGGCCGGCGCGCGGGCGGCCGGTGCTCACACGCCGAGGTCGCTGTAGGTGTTGTAGAACTCCATGTGGTTGCAGGCCTGGATCCATCCCACCACCCAGGTGTGGCGGCGCGCGATGGGCGGCATGAGCACGCGCGCCGAGGCGCGGAAGTAGGGCGTGCGGTAGCGCAGCACCACGGGCGAGCTCTCCTCGATGGCCGTGGCCGCCGGCTCGATGGTGGCCGACACGTCCGACACCACGATGTGCTCCCGCCGCACGCGCGCCTTGCAGGCCACGCTCTGCAGGCACCCCATGGCCGCCGCCGCCCCGCCGCCGTCACCCGCCGCCGCCGCGCCGCGGCCGGGGGGCGGCGCGTGCCCCCGGCGAGCGCCCGCGCATCGCCGCCCGCGCACCGGCGCCCGCACCGGCGCCGGCAGGGCGAACGCGCCGCGCCGCTTTGCGGCCCTCGCCGGCTGCCGTCCGCCGGCCGGCCGCGCTGCTGCCGCCGACGGGGCGGGGCGGCGCCGCGGCCGCGGGGCACGTGCGCGGGGCGGGCGCGCGGCGCCGGACGCGTCGCCCCGGCAACGCGCGGCGTCAGCGGAAGCGGAAGGCGCCGCCGCCGCCGGCGCCGCCATGGCGAGCCCGCGCCGCAGCCGCGAGCGCCGCGCGCGCGAGAGCCCCGGGCGGCGCAGGGAGGCGGGCGCGGCGCTGCCCGAGCACGACTGCATGGAGCTGCACCCGTCGCCCGCGGGCATCGCGCTCAGCGCCCTGCTCGCCGCCGACCTGTGGGCGTCGCGGCGGCTCGGCGTGTGCGCCGCCGAGGGCTCGCCCTGCGCCGCCGCGCGGCCCCTGCTCAAGCTCGTCGAGGTGTCCGGCCACGGGCTGCCCTGGCTGCTCGGCACCGCCTACGGGCTCTGGCGCAGCGGCAGCGCCGCCGCCCGCGAGGTGCTGCTCAACCTGCTCTTCGGTGAGCGCCGCGGCCCGGGGCCTCCCGCGCGTTTTCTGTTGAAACGCGGCGCCGTGGCAGAGCCAGGGCCCAGGCACCGCGGGCAGGCCCCAGTGCTGCTCGCGGGGAGGCCCCCCAGCCTCCCCGCTGCCCTGGCCTGGGGGAAAGGACTGTGTGCAGAAAAGCATAAGAAAAGAGACATTTAGGTTTCAATAGAAACACCGTATTGCTCTCCAGTGATTATCCAAGGAGAGCAAATGGCAGACTTCTGCTGCAGGGGCCACTGACACTCCCTGAGCCCGCAGGCATCGCCCAAGCCCCTCCATCCCACCCTTGAGAGCCCAGAGCGCGATCACCTTGGAGGTGCTCGCCCTGCGGGCAGCGGGAGAAGCCAGGCCGGGGAGCCCCGGGCCCCCTCGTTCCCTCGGGCCTCCTGGACGGGCCGGGGGAGCCTGCGGTCCCTCACGGCACGCGCCGTAGCCGAGCGTTTAGTGTGAGTTTATCGCTCACCTCCGACAGCCTGACTCCAGGCCTGGCACGCTGGGTCCGTGTGGCTGATGGTGCCCGTTCAGGCGAGGGCTCTGTAGTTAACCCGTTTGCTGCCTTCAAATCAAGGTACTGGTTTGAGCCCCAAGCCATGGGCAGAGCAGGTTTTATAGAGAAAGAGGCCGAGGGTGCTGTCCCCAGGAACAAGGGCTGCGTGTGGCACAGAGCACATCTTCCATGTCCCTTCGTAGCAGTGCGTTTCCCTCTTGCTTTGCCTCCCACCTTATTTTCCGTGAGGCCCAAAGCCACTTCTCCAAAGTGTCTTTTCTCACTGCTGTTCCTGTCTCCTAGCGCTGCTGCTGGATCTGGTGCTGGTGGCCGTGGTGAAAGGGCTCGTGCGGCGCCCGCGGCCCACGCACAACAAGATGGACATGTTCGTCACCCTCTCCGTGGACAAGTACTCCTTCCCGTCGGGCCACGCCACCAGGGCCGCCTTGGTGTGCCGCTTCGTCCTGCACCACCTGGTGCTCGCCGTCCCGCTGCGCGTGCTCGTCGTGCTCTGGGCTCTCATCGTCAGCATCTCGAGGGTCATGCTGGGCAGGCACAACGTGACAGACGTGCTCTTCGGCCTGCTGCTGGGCTACGCGCTCTACAGCGTGGTGGAGTACTGCTGGCTGTCGCCGCTCAGCGCGCCCGCGCTCTTCGCGCTCTGGAGCCGCTGACGGCCGGGCGGACGCGCGCGTCCTGCTCTCTGCCGCACACGGAGCGGACGCCGGGGCTCGTCGTGCCAGCATCCTAGATCTTATCTATGTAGCCACAACGACAACACTGGCGGTGCTGCCGGGCTGCGCTTGGACGTTTGGTGCTGTGCTGCCCTCCCCACGGGCTCTCCGGCAGAGCGCACAGCCGCTTGGCTGCGCTGGCGGCTCTCCGGGGGAAAACAGCCCGTGCGGAGCCCAGGGAGGAGCCCGCACAGCCCGCTGGCAGCTCGCTGCCCACACTGTGAAGCAGCTGTGGCTTGGCAGGCGTTGCTCAGTGGTTGCAAGTGGTTGCTCACTTGTCTGCGCGCTGTAAATACAACGAGCTGTGCTGCGGTGAGCATGTCCTGCGCAGCCTGTTCCGCAGTGCCATGACTGGGCTTCTTGCTGCGTTCTGTCCTCTTGGTTTTGTAAAAATCTCCGCCTTCCCAAGCAATTTGTGTGTCTTCCCTGTTGCTCTTCAGCTAAGCACTTCACCGAGGCCACATCTCGGTCTAGAAGAATGCAGGCACCTGTCTTGCAGTGCCTTGCGGAAACAGAGGGCCGAGGGTTTGCTCCAGCCCTCTCGGAGGCAGAGGGGTGAGTGGAGAAGCAGCTCCCAGCAGCAGCTACTCATAAAGCCACTGCGCTTTCCAGCTCCCAGCTTCTCTATGGGATTTTCTGTCTCCCAGGGGTGGAGAAAGAAGAAAGAAAGAAAAAAAAAGTTCCAAAGCAATATGTGTTTGTTAGCATGTGTCATGAGTGCCACCGTGTCCTGCAGCATGAGCCGCTTCCCGCCCGGCTGCCGGCCAGCCCCAGGAGTTGGGCCTTGCCCAGGCCCCTGCCGAGAGCTGCCCCAGCTGCACTAACAGCAGCTGTGGCCTCCTGTGCTCCGAGGATCTTGACTGCGCTTTCACTGTGACGCTGTGTGCTGGTGGCGTGTTTTTCTTTTCTTAAATAAAGCAGAGAATGGGTCTGGGTGCTGCCTCACCCACTCCTAAGAGCAGCTGTCTTCTCTCGTAAAGTCTCTGCTTTGCCTTGGGGAGCTGTCCCACGGAGGGGACACAGGACACAGTCACCCTCAGCTGGCCTGGCTCTGCCGGGCTGAGCGTGCTGTCCACACCGGGCAGGTCCATTCCCAAGGGAAACGTTGCTCCTCACTCTTCATCCAGGAGAAAGCTCCAGCCTCTCATTTGCTGCTCCAGGGAAGGATTACGCAGCTCCTAATTCCCTCTCAGCTCCAGCTGCTGGCAAACAGGGCTTTAGTAAACAGCCTCTTGCGTTACTGGAGGACGGCATTGCCCAAGAGCAGCCAGGGTCCCAATGCTGAGTACCCCAGCAAGGTGAGCAGGGCAGCGCAGGAGATTGCAGCCACATCCATCTAGGAGTGCAGATCATCAGCCAAGCTCACAGTGACAGGCAGGTCAGAGCCAGAAAAGCAATGCATAGGTCAGGGTCAAAACCAAGTCGTGCTCCGGCACCTACCAAGTAGGTGCAAGGTGACAAAGTAGAGCTTAGGCTGGGCCAGGAAGCCAACATGCAGGTTGGGGCATGGCTTGGGTGGAGCAGAAGACCTCAGAGTAGCCTGAAATAAGCTCCTGAGCCCAGGAGCCAAGTGGGGAGGAGGTCCCAGCTGAGGCTCTTCAGGGCCATTAAGGGTTATTAGTGCCCTCGGTGCTCTGATAAACACAAGCTATGACTGATAACTCTCAGGTGTTGGTGTTGCAGTTTGGGGCTTACGCAAATTCCCAGCACCCTATGGCTTGGCCTGCTCCCTCCGAGCTCCTCTTGTGCGGGAAGACGAAGAGCCCGCAGCTTCCCGTGCCAGTTGGTGCCATTCAGCTGGCTGCGGGCGCCGGCAGGGAGCAGAGAGCCCAGCCTGTCCCCATACGGGCAGCGCTCGCGTTAATGGTGGAGAGGGCGAAGGGCTGGGCTGCGGCACCGCTGCAGCCTCCAAGGAGGGCTGGAGGGCACCAAGGCCATCTGCACGAATGTCCCCAAGCACAATGCAGGGAAGGCCCCAGAGCCCGGCCCCAGCGCAGGGCCTGCCAAAGGCACCAGCAGAGACCAAAGCAAGAGACCGAGGGCAGTCCCAGCCCTGCCTCCTGGTGACCCCCTGCACGGCGAGGGCTTGTGCCCCGACAGTGACAGCCAGGACACCTGAACAGCCCAGCGGCCTTTGGGGGCTAAGATTTCCCTCCAGACAGCGCCTTTGCCTTGCGAAGATGGCAGCCACCCTCATGCCCACGGCTGTCTGGGGTAGGAAAGTGTGTTCCCATGGGCAGGAGAAGCATTGTCTTCTCCAGGGACACCTTGCTCCACAGCTCCAGCCACATGGTCCTCCTCGCACTGGGATCTCATGGCTCCCAGGGCTAGAAGCACAGCACGGGCTATGGGGATGCCACGGCTGATGTGCCTGGCCCTGGTCATCCCAGGGCAGTGGGGAACGTGGGTGATGCAGAGCAGGGCACCTGTGAGGCTGACAGTGCCCTGTGCGCCCCTGGGCAGCGAGTAGCAGGGCTCAGCACAAACAGGCTTGTGTTGATCCTGGTAATCTGGCGGGTTGAAGTCCAAGGAAGCGCCTGACTTCCCAGCCTTGCTTTTCCCCTTCACGTGCCCAGTGCCACCCCCCCTTGGCAGACCCACACACCGTGCTGAAGGCAGCGCAGAGGTTCCCCCGCACCCCAGGAAAGCCGTGCGTTGAACAGCGGCTCCAGGGTTCTGCGAAAGCTGGGGAAAACGGCGCTCGGTGCTGGCCCCGAGCCAGGGGCCGGCCTCCTGATTGCCTGCAGGGGAGGAGCGGCCGGGGAGGCCCTGCTCGCCCCGGGCCTCGTAAAGGAGGCCAAAGTCCGGCGGCGCGGCTCGCAGCGCCGGGGCAGAGGCAGCGCAGCGGCTGGGACGGCTCCGCGCGTCCGCAGGTCTGTGGAGCGCCCCGGCTGTGCGGGATGCGCGCCCGCGGGCCCGCTGCTTCCTGCTTCCTGGCAGGCCCCGGGACGCCCAGGCAGAGGAGCTGCGGGCTCCACTGCAGCTCCAGCGCACACGCATCCCCTTGCGCGGCCTGACACGGGTTGGGGTCAGCAATGACAGGTGGTAGGACGAGGACACAGTGGGCGCTGGGGGGGACCAACAGGCACCCTCTTCTGCGGAAGGGAGAGCCAAGGGCGGGCGGAGGGACGCGCAGGCCTGCAGCAGGCGGCAGCCATCGGACCCGGGTGCAGGCACCGACACAAAGTGCCGCAGGGCCGGGTGCGGACACCAAGGCAAAGTGCGGCAGGGCCAGGCACAAGGTGCACTTGGCTCACAGTTTGCCCTGGGCTGTTGCAGGCAGCTGATCCACGGGCAGGCTGGCGTGCGGCGGGTGCAGGGCTCAGCGCTCTGCTCCTCGGGGCTCCGGGCCATTTCACCCCCAGCCCTCCAGGGGCCACGCCACAGAGGCGCGGAGCCTCAGCACTTGGCTGGCTCGACAGCAAGGGCTTCATGGGCCTTGGGCAGCTCCCAGCAGCTGGGACTCCTCTGTTCCTGGCAGGGGTCGCCCAGCCTTAGCCCAGGCTCCACAAGCCCTCTTTTCAGGTGCAGAAGGCAGAGTCGCTCCCAGGTGAATTTTCGGCTTAGGGAGCCCAGCGAGAGCCGTGCGGCAGGGGCACAGGGAGGCCGCTCGCGCTCTCCTCTCACACTGTCAAGGACAGCATGGCCAAGAAGGTGGCGATCATCGGGGCCGGGAGCAGCGGGCTGTGCGCCATCAAAGCCTGCCTGCAGGAGGGCCTGGAGCCTGTCTGCTTCGAGAGGACCGGAGACATCGGAGGCCTGTGGCGCTATGAGGTAACGCGCACCCGTTGCCCGGCATAGCATGCAGGGAGCAGTGCAAAGGCCCTTCCCGCCAGCCCCCATGTCCCTGGGGCCAGGCAGCCCAGAGATGTCCCTCGCAGCAGCCTAGCTCCCTTCTTGGAGCATCCCCAGACCTGCGATCCCTCCCTTTGATGGGTCCTCCCCCGCCGTCCTCGCTGCTGTGCCCCGTATCAGCGCACACCTCGTCCCCCAGGAGCACCCTGAGGAGGGCCGCGCCAGCATCTACAAGTCCGTCATCATCAACACCTCCAAGGAGATGATGTGCTTCAGCGACTTCCCCATCCCCGACGACTTCCCCAACTACATGCACAACTCCAAGATCATGGAGTACTTCCGCATGTACGCCCAGCACTTCCACCTGCTCCCGCACATCCGCTTCAGGGTGAGCGCCGCGCGGGGCCGTGCGGGGCCTTGGCCAGGCCGCCCGCACGCGGCCTCACGCCCGCCCCTGCGCCCAGACCAGCGTGTGCCGCGTGGCCAAGCGCCCCGACTTCGCCCGCACCGGCCAGTGGCATGTGGTGACGGAGCGCGACGGCGAGCAGGAGTCGGCCATCTTCGACGCCGTGCTCGTGTGCACCGGCCACCACACGGACGCGCACCTGCCCCTGCACACCTTCCCCGGTACGCGCGGCCCGCGGCGCGCGCCGCCCCGCTCTCCCAAGGGGTGGCCTTCCTCCAGGGCTGCGCCAGGAAGCACAGTGTCCCACCTCTCTGCCCGCAGGCATTGAGAAGTTCAAGGGCCGCTACCTCCACAGCCGGGACTACAAGCACCCCCAGGCTTTCGCGGACAAGAGGGTCATTGTCATCGGGATCGGGAATTCAGGGTCGGATCTAGCTGTGGAGATCAGTCATACGGCCAAGCAGGTGACAACTTGAGCGCGGTCCGCACAGGTGGGCAGCCCCCTGGGCCCATAAGATCATCCCCCCCAACACAGGATACCTACAAGCTTGGGCAAGGGCTCTCTGGTGCTGAGACGGAGCGCTCTGGCCACCAGGTCTCTGCGCAGCCCCTGGGCAGCAGAAATCGAGACTGCGGAAGGAGGAGCAGTCGCGCGGAAGGAGGAGCAATCGCACGGAGAGGCCACGGCCCTGCAGGGGCAGCCCTCACTGAGCCCCCCATGACTGTCACAGCATTAAAGGCGTAACGTTTTCTCACTCACCCAGGTCTTCCTCAGCACCCGCCGGGGCGCATGGATCCTCAACCGCGTTGGAGAGCAGGGGCTCCCCGAGGACGTTGTCCTCACCACCCGCATGAACAAAATCATCTCCAAACTGATGCCCACATCCATGGTGTGCAACTGGGCAGAGAAGCGCCTGAACACAAGATTCAACCACTCGCACTACGGCTTGAAGCCAAAGCACAGGTGCCCGCACACACTCCCCTTTGCCCAGCAGAAGAGGCCACCCTCTGTTCCCCCTTCATCCAGACCAGTTCAGGTGGAGGGAGGGTATCCCAGCCATTTCCCTGCTCCCCAGGCCCAGCCTAGAGTCAAGGTACTGGCCTGGGAGACCCAGCTAGTCGCTCTGTTCTGCCCAGGCAGTGGTCAAGGGACCCACTTCTGCCTCTGTTTGTGGTGACACCATGGCAGGGGCAGCAAATGCACGTCACTGGGGCCAGCCCTGGGAAGCAGCAAGGCACTGGGCACCCGAGCAGGAAGCAGGGGACAGAGGCAGGACACGGTGCAGACCCTCCATCACCCTGATGGTCCCTTCTGCCCTTGCAGGATCCTCCACCAGCACCCGACCGTCAACGACGACCTGCCCAACCGCATCATTTCGGGCAGAGTGCTGGTCAAGCCCAACGTCCAGGAGTTCACGGCCACCGCTGCCATCTTTGAGGACGGCACCAAGGAAGATGACATTGATGCTGTGGTCTTCGCCACTGGCTACAGCTTTGCCTTCCCCTTCCTCGAGGACTGTGTGACGGTGGTGGAGAACCAGATCCCCCTCTACAAATACGTCTTCCCCGTCCACCTGGAAAAGCCAACGCTGGCCTTCATCGGCCTCATCCAGCCCCTGGGCGCCATCATGCCCATCTCCGAGCTCCAGTCCCGCTGGGCCACCCGCGTCTTCAAGGGTAAGCGAGGCAGAGCCCTGGGCTGCAGCCTGCAGCCCGCGCGCCCCAGACCTCAACCAGCCCCGCTCTTCCCCTCCAGGCCTCTGCAAACTGCCTCCAAGGCTGGACATGGAGGCCGACGTGAGCCGCAAGAAGGAGGCCATGGCCAAGCGGTAAGGAGCCGCCGGGAAGCGCTGCCGCACAGGGCCGTCCTGGCCCAGCAGCGCCCGCGGCCTCCCCTGCGCGGCCCTGGCTGCCGCCGAGCCCGCAGCCGCGCTGCCTCCGCGCAGGTACGTGCGCAGCCAGCGCCACACCATCCAGGTGGATTACATCCCCTACATGGACGAGCTCGCCGACCAGCTGGGCGTGCGGCCCAACCTGCTCAGCCTCTTCCTCACCGACCCCCGCCTGGCGGCCGAGGTGCTGCTGGGCCCCTGCAGCCCCTACCAGTACCGCCTGCGGGGCCCGGGGCGCTGGCACGGCGCCCGCAGCGCCATCCTCACCCAGCGCCAGCGCATCATCAAGCCCTTGCAGACAAGGCAGGTGGTCGGCGACACCGCGGCCTCCTCGATACCGCTCTTGGCCAAGCTGGTTGGGGCCGTGGCCGTCTTTGCTGTCCTTTTCACTTACCTCTAGGCTCCCGCTCCCAGCTGCGCTGCCGGAGGGAGACCTTGAAACGTGTCCGGGGAGGCCAGCAGCACTGGGAAGAGCCAGGACTCTGTGCGAGACCCAGGGCAAAGGGCCACCCCAAACCTGCCCCCCAAGGGTGCAGGGTCCCTGCGGCTGCTCTGTGCCTCCCCTGGGAGCTGCTCCTGCAGTCACATGAGAAAACCTGCTAATGCTCCAGGTGAAATCACTCCCTCCTGGCAACGCTTTAGCCAAAACGGGGCCTTGCCGGGCCTTTCTGTCACCTCATGTAATCCCGACATGGCACCGTGAATGACACTAGCACTGTAACTAGAGGGCACAGGCACTGGGAGCTCCCTAACTGGATTAAAGAGCATTAAAACGAGCCAGGCTGCTGTGCATGGAGTAGGGGAGGTGGGAGCTGGCGCTGGGGCTGCCAACAAGCCCTGGTGCTGCCTGTTGCGGCACAGCAGCCTCTGTGCACAAGTCCGGGCCACAAGCCGCGCCGCGCACACATGTGCAGCCCCAGCAAAACTGGTGCCCACTGCTGCCCACGTGCCGCCCACTCGTGGCCAGTGGCTCCCCTGGAGCGAGTGGCAGCAGCTCACAGCCCGCCACGTGCCTCCCCGCAGCAGCTCCAGCCAGCCCACTGCACTTGTCCCCCACACAGCCTCTCCAGAGGACCATCTGGTGACGATGGACGCTGGCTGGGGACCCAGAGCAGGGGTCTTGGCTGCCCTGCATGGAGGCTGGCATGGCTGCTGCCCAACGGCACCAGTGCTTCCCAATCCCACCGCTGCTTTCCACACTGTGGCCTCCAAAACATGGAGCCTACCCTGCCAGGCCCCGCGCCCAGGAAATCCCTGGGGCCGGCTTCAGTACCATAAAGTGCTAATATACATTAATGACCTGCTTGAGCAGGGAAGGGAACAGGGAGGGCGCACGGGCAAGAGGTGTGGCACAGCCACCCCCAGAACCTGTAAATCATGTCTGGGAGAAACACTTATTGCAGCGCGTCGCCTGGCCCCGTCTCCGCGCGGAGCTGGGAAGTGCAGGCAGGTGCCAGCCCCGCTCCTGGCACCCGGGCAGCAGGCGCCCCAGCGAGCAAGCGTGCGATGCACTTGGCCAAAGACATGGCCGGGCGCCGCGTGGCCATCATCGGCGCCGGTGCCTCCGGCCTGTGCGCCGTGAAGTGCTGCCTGGACGAGGGGCTGGCACCCACCTGCTTCGAGCGGAGTGGGGACATCGGCGGGCTGTGGCGCTTCGAGGTAAGCCGGCCCATGGCTCCCACGGGCACCTTGGGGCTGGGCTGTGGCAGCGGCTCCGGCTCAGAGAGGTTCCTTCAGCAGCAGCCGGTGACGCTCCGCAGCCCTGCTGCGCCCTGCGCCCACGGCAGCTCCCACCGCCGCAAAGAGGGACGGCCCCGGCAGCGGCGGCTCCCTCAGCGCGGCCCTGTGCACGCCGAGCAGCGCGAGGGGCCCTTCCTCGCAGCCTCGTTCCTCGGGGCAGCCCCTAGGCCAGCGCTCACCACCCATCTTGGTCTTCCCATCTGTCCCCATCCTGGTCCTGCTTCTGTCCAGCCCTTCCTCGTTTCTCCCGCTCCCAAGCCCCTCCATGCCTTCCCGGGCTTCTCTTCCCTGCACTCCTCTCCCACGCAGACACAACGAGCACAGCTCTGCCTCGACTCTCCCTGCCTCTGGGGAAGGCACTGAGCTCGTTCCTACACCCACTACGCCAGGTTTGCCCGCGGGAGCCACCTGAGAGACAGGCCCTGCCGACGTGCCCGGGGCTCGGGGAGCAGGCATGGGGCAGTGCACTGGTGGGGCCGCTCGCCTGAAACGACACCCATGGTGTCCTCGGTGGCTTTGAGACCACCCCAGACCCGCCTCACTGACCTGCTCCTTGGTCCAGTTCTCACTGTCCTGAGTCGCTTTTCCCATCCATCCCTTCCTGGGCTGTCCCAGTGCTACTCCCACTCCTGGTTACCGCTTACCAGACTCTCCTGCTCCCGGTGCCCTCCGTCTCTTCCCAAGCTGTGCCGGTCTAACTGTTCTTGCAGCTCCAAGCAGCTGCAGCTCCTTGCAGCTCCCAGCTAGGGCGCTCCGACAGGCCAGGCAGGCACATGCGGCCGCCCCGTCCCCTGCTCCTGGAGCCGTGGGGGTGCTGAGCCGTGCCCCGTTCCCCAGGAGCACCCTGAGGAGGGCCGCGCCAGCATCTACAAGTCTGTCACCATCAACACCTCCAAGGAAATGATGTGCTTCAGCGACTTCCCCATCCCCGACGACTTCCCCAACTACATGCACAACTCCAAGATCATGGAGTACTTCCGCATG
This sequence comes from Tinamus guttatus, assembly GCF_059628265.1. Classification (NCBI taxonomy): domain Eukaryota; kingdom Metazoa; phylum Chordata; class Aves; order Tinamiformes; family Tinamidae; genus Tinamus; species Tinamus guttatus. The sequence continues at coordinate 4,840,526 of NW_028288745.1, read as the reverse complement.
TACGCCCAGCACTTCCACCTGCTCCCGCACATCCGCTTCAGGGTGAGCGCCGTGCGGGGCCGCGCGGGGCCTCGGCCAGGCCGCCCACTCGTGGCCTCACGCCCGCCCCTGCGCCCAGACCAGCGTGTGCCGCGTGGCCAAGCGCCCCGACTTCGCCCGCACCGGCCAGTGGCACGTGGTGACGGAGCGCGACGGCGAGCAGGAGTCGGCCATCTTCGACGCCGTGCTCGTGTGCACCGGCCACCACACGGACGCGCACCTGCCCCTGCACACCTTCCCTGGTACGCACGGCCCGTGGCGCGCGCCGCCCCGCTCGGTCCCCCGCAGCCCTGCGCCAGCCTCCATGGGCAGCGCTGCTGAACCGCAGTGCGGAGGCGCTGGGGAAGGGAGCCGGGAGGGCTCTGCAGCCCGGGAGCAGCGCCCAGGCTGGAGGCGCTGCCGCTCTCTGGGCTCGCGCTGCTCCGCTCCCCGCTCGCGGCAGGCTCGGCCCCTTCCCAAGCCGCCACCAGCCCCAGCACGGGGGCGGCCCCTCGCCCCGCGGTGCGTTCCCAGCGCGGCTCGGCTCTGCTCTCTCACCAGGGCTGGAGAAGTTCAAGGGCCGCTACCTGCACAGCCGCGAGTATAAGACCCCGCAGGCCTTCTCGGAGCAGCGTGTGGTCGTGGTGGGCACTGGGAACTCGGGCATCGACATTGCTGTGGAGCTGGGCCATGTGGCGAAGCAGGTGTGCCCGCGGCACCAACGCCCGCGTCTTGCACCAGGGCCGTGGCCAAAGCTCAGCTGGGCTCTGCCCTCTGCCTCTGCTGTCAGGGCCAGCCAGGCCCAGACATGTCCCCTCTCCCCCGTTTCGCTCCCAGGCTATATTTATTCCTGGCCCGCGCAGACCTGCCTGATTTCAGGCCAACATGTCACTTCAGCTTAAAATGCTCTTCTCCCTCAATGGTGTGTTTATTAATAGAGAGCAAACCCGATCCCGAAGAAAGCGGGCAGGCCTCTTCCATCGCCCGCCGGCTCCCCGGCTTCCTGCACCTCATCCCTTGGAGAGCATCACCCCTGCCCTCCTGGCAGCGTGTAGCTCAGAGGGCACCCGCTCACGGGGGCACCCAGGCCCCCTCGCAGCCGCGTGGCTCCCAGGCCGGGCACTCAGCTCGGGAGCTCTCATCCCTCTCATCCCCTCCACTTGCCCTCTCCTTCCTCCCAGGTCTTTCTCAGCACCCGGCGAGGGGCCTGGGTGCTGCACCGCCTCGCCGAGAGCGGCTACCCCTTTGACTACTCCTACCTCACTCGCCTCTTCCAGACCCTCAACAGCCTCGTTCCCCCCTCTATCGGGAACTTCTTCATGGAGAGGAAGCTGAATGCCCGCTTCGACCACACGCTCTACGGCCTGAAGCCCCAGCACCGGTAGGCGCGGGGACAGCACGCCAGGTCCTGGCCGCGCGCCCACGCTGGACCCTGCGTATGGTAGGTCTGTGTCCTTGCAGGGTCTTCCACCAGCACCCGAGCATCAACGACGACCTGCCCAACAGCATCATTGCAGGCAGAGTGCTGGTCAAGCCCAACATACGGGAGTTCACGGCCACCGCTGCCATCTTCGAGGACGGCACCAAGGAAGATGACATTGATGCTGTGGTCTTCGCCACGGGCTACAGCTTCGCCTTCCCCTTCCTCGAGGACTGTGTGACGGTGGTGGAGAACCAGATCCCCCTCTACAAATACGTCTTCCCCGTCCACCTGGAACAGCCAACGCTGGCCTTCATCGGCCTCATCCAGCCCCTGGGCGCCATCATGCCCATCTCCGAGCTCCAGTCCCGCTGGGCCACCCGCGTCTTCAAGGGTAAGCGAGGCAGAGCCCCGGGCTGCAGCCTGCAGCCCGCGCGCCCCAGACCTCAACCAGCCCTGCTCTTCCCCTCCAGGCCTCTGCAAACTGCCTCCAAGGCTGGACATGGAGGCCGACGTGAACCACAAGAAGGAGGCCATGGCCAAGCGGTAAGGAGCCGCCGGGAAGCGCTGCCGCGCGGGGCCGGCCTGGCCCAGCAGCGCCCGCGGCCTCCCCTGCGCGGCCCTGGCTGCCGCCGAGCCCGCAGCCGCGCTGCTGCCCTGCAGGTACGTGCGCAGCCAGCGCCACACCATCCAGGTGGATTACATCCCCTACATGGACGAGCTCGCCGACCAGCTGGGCGTGCGGCCCAACCTGCTCAGCCTCTTCCTCACCGACCCCCGCCTGGCGGCCGAGGTGCTGCTGGGCCCCTGCAGCCCCTACCAGTACCGCCTGCGGGGCCCGGGGCGCTGGCACGGCGCCCGCAGCGCCATCCTCACCCAGCGCCAGCGCGTCGAGCGGCCCCTGCGCCCGCACGCCGGCCATGGGGCGCCTCCTCCCCGCTCCTCCTCCGTGCCCTGCGCCGCCAGGGTCCTCCTGAGCATCGGCCTCATCGCGGCCACCCTCATCTATGTGTTGCTTTCGGCTTGACCCTCCCTGGAGGGGACGGGGTGCGGGCAACGCACGCAGGGGAGAGAGGCTCCTTGCAAGGCGCTTGGGGTAGAGGGCAATAAAGTCGCCCCCCCACGCGGGGGTCCCTGGCCGCCCTGCGTGGATGCCCCGTGGACGCGCCCGCCGCCCCGGGCCTCGCACCCGGCCCTGCCCTCGAGCGACATGGCCGCCCCGCGGGCCGCCCGCGGGCAAGATGGCGGCGCGCCCGGCCGCCCCTAACAAACATGGCTGCCGCCGCTGGAAGCCGGGCCGCCCTCCGGGAAAAGGGAGGCTGCTCAGTGGCCGGGAGGCTGCACCCGCCGCCCGGCCCGGCCCGGCCCGGTCCAGTCCGTGCCGCGGCGGCCGCCCCGCTGTGGCGCGGTGCCGGGCGGGGCGCGGGGGCGCGGCCATCGCGGAGGCGGGCCGGAACGTCTCGGAGGGGCTGGCGGTGGCGGCCGGGGGGTGTCGCCATTTTGGACGGAGGCGGAGAGCGGGGAGGCGGCGGCGGCGGCGGCGGCGGCCAGGTGGGGCCGGGGCGAGGGCGTCGCTGCTGCGGCGGGGCCGGGCCGGGGGGCGCGGGGTGGACGGGGCGCCCCGAGGGGGCGGTGTCGCTGCCGGCCGGGCGCGCCGCGGTCCTCCCCGGGATGCTCCGGTGCGGGGCGCCGGGGAAGCCGGGGCCAGGCTCGCACCGCAGCGCGTGTTTCATGAGCGACCCGTGTGGCGCGTCGGAAGGTTGGTTGGAGGGTGGCTGCGCGCCCGAGCTCAGTTTTGGATGCTGGACTCTGGAAGGGAGCAGCCGCTCGGGAGAAGCCTTGGGGAAGGTCTGGAGAACGCGTCTGCAGGCAGAGGGGTGGCTTCCTTCTGGAGCAGAGGCAGAGCTTTCATGGCAGTGTCAGTCTGCGTGTTATCGCTCGTTGCTGTCCTCTGCTACCCTTCTTACGTCTTGTAGATGAGAAGTACAAGAGTCACAGTTGGGCAGGGCGGAAACTTCTGAGCACCACGCAGAGCTGAGCAGGGGCAGGTTTCCCGAGGAGCTGGTTTGGGATCCTGCAGGGCAGAGGGGGAAGGCATCAGAGCAAGTGGAGCATCTCTGCTAGGACGGGCTGCTCACGCACGCCGGGTCGTGGCGCAGCGAGGGGGCAGTGGGGTGGTTTGGCTGTCCCCTTGAGCTATCTTCTAGCCCTGAGGATTTAAGAAATACTCCAGTAATTGCAAGTAACATTATGCAGTCTGCCTTTGGCTGGCAGCCCCGCCTGGCACCCCGTGTATAACCTGATCTTCAAACAACTCTCCAAACATTGCAGCTAAGCGTGTGGAGTCAGGCTGGCTGTCCTACTGCCTTGTCCACAGAGCTGGCCATCAGCACAGTGTGACTGGAAGCACAGGAGCTTCAGGATAAACCTGGGAAAGGAGCGAGAACTGCTGTCGTTAGCCCCTGCAGGTTGGGTTGCAGGCCTGAAGGGACCTGTGTGACTCGTGGTGCCTGTGTTGTTTGTCCTAAGAGGCACGTAGCTGTTCACGTCTTGATGCCATATGGCCAGTTCTTCCTGCTCTCCGCTCACTGAGCTGGATGAAAGCGGGGATGGTGCCCGATCTCCTCCCGCAGAGCCGTGCTGAGGCGGCCGGGCTTTCCTTTTGCTCCCGCTGGCGCGGGCAGTAACAAGCAGACACCCTTGCTGTGCTGTGCCAGAGCTGACGTGGCCGCTCGCCTGGTGAGCGATGGGTGAATGCCATGAGGAGCTGAGCTTTCTGCGGGCTCCAGAGCATTAGCTTTGTGCCTTGGCCAATCTCCAGCTTGGGCAATTCCACTGGGACGCTTTAAACGCTCCCTGTGGCTTTTGGCAGGCACAAGGCTCTGCTCGTTTGCCCACGAGCCCTCGGAGAGTTGTTGAGCACTGTTAAACAGCTGCTACTCTCACTCTCTGGCTGTTTTCTTGCTGGATGCAGAAATTTTGTCTGCAGAGCCTGGTGAGACCACTGTGAAAGGGGCTCTGTTTATGCTAAGCCAGTAAAGGTTGGCTTTATTTTTCCCAGCAGCCCCTCTAGTCCGGTGGCTGTTGAGAGTTATGTAGGATGCAATTCGTATTTGTTTTAGAGTATAATGATTACCAGATTAACTGAAGCAATGGCTCTTAAAGATAGGGCTATAATTAGGTCAGGTTGTCTTGTTTGTTAAATTCCCTCCAGCTCCCAAACTTGGCAGTGGGAATTAACTTTGGGCCCTTTTTAGGATTGCTCACCAGGCAAGGGAGGTTGGGCGGCGGTGCCGTCGCTGCGTCGCGCGGGAGCCCGCACGTGCGAGACCATCGTCATCGTCGTCTCTCCAGCGCAGGGCTGCTGAGCTGCCATGGGGAACACCACCAGCGAGCGGCTCTCGGGGGAGCGCCATGGATCCAAGGCGCACCGCGCCGACGGCTCCGCTGCTGCCCACTCGACCAAGGAGCACCCGCACAAGATCATGGTGGGCAGCACTGACGACCCCACTGTTTTCAGCTCCCATGACTCCAAGGTATGGGCTAGCTGCTGCCTTCGCTGCCCTTCCGCCCGGGCTCCTGGCAGGCGGCTCTGCTGGGCTAGGACAATTTGCGTGGAGTGGGGTTTGTCTGAGCAGGCAGTGACAGCTGATGGGGGAGCTGCTCTGCCTTTGACACTAAATTCAAGTACTGCATAGCTGAACTCAGCCAAGCTCCTGGCCTTGAGGGAACTTCTGGCAGAGCTGGGAAAAGCTGCAGCACAGCAGGAACATCTGCTGAGACACAGGAGTGAGCTGCTTGCCTGGCGTGGTGGTGCTGGCTGCACAGGACAGCGTTCCCTCTGCAGAGCTGTGAGGGGCAGATGTGATAGGAGAATGCGAGAGCTGTGAGAGGTCTAGAGGGAGCTGGGAGAGCTCTGCAGTGCTGTGATAGGAGAATGTGAAAGCTGTGAGGGGTCTGCAGGGAGCTGGGAGAGCTCTGCAGTGCTCTTCTCTCTGATTTACAGAGGGACTGGCAGAGTCAAGAGGGATGTGAACATTGTTCCTGTCGTTTCTATGTCTCAGGCAGGCTTGGTTTTCTTTCTTCAGGTTCCTGGAGACAAGGAGTTCGTGTCCTGGCAGCCAGATTTGGAAGAGGCAGTGAAACCATCCCAACAAGCTCGTCCCACTGTCATCCGCTGGGCTGATGGGGGCAAAGAGGTCTTCATCTCTGGGTCTTTCAACAACTGGAGTGCCAAGATCCCACTTATCAAGAGGTAGCCAGCCCCTCAGCTCACCCCCTGACCCCTGTCTTACTGGGCACACAGCTGTGCTATCCCGTGAGCTGTTCCCTGCTCCATCACTGGGACTGTTTGCCCTTCCTTGTGCTAGTTGCTGTTTCTGTTGCTTACCCATCTTTTCTGCATTCACACCACCCCAGGCAGAGCACAAGGATGTAGTCCAAGCACAAGTGTGTAGTCACCTTTTCTCTGGGTGTTGTGGCTGCAATGGTGGGAAGTTGTGAGAGAGAGGGACAGGCCAGGATGGACCACTTTATTTTCCCAGGTGGATTCCAGGCAGCGTGTAGTCCCGGCAGGAGAGCCCAGCGCAGGAATGCAGCTGTTGCTTGGAAGTTGTTAGTTCTTCCCTTGGCTGTTATGTTGCCCCTTACCTAGTTGCACTGTTGCCAGCAGGTTTGTTTCATTGTCCCTCACGTGTCTTCCTGCTCTAAGGATGTTGTTATCGCTGTTCTGCGATATGCATTTCCACGGAATCACTGTGTAGGACTCTGGGCATACTCCCAGCAAATCATATGGATTGGGTTTGTCCCAGTTGCAGATTGCTCAAGAAGAGCTGCTGTACTTTCCTGCTGCTGTCCTGCAATGCCAGTCCAGGTTTAGATTTGTTGTTCAAACATCCTGTCCCCTGTGTCGTCTGTGGAGGGTCTGTCACACCAACTTGCCCTGGGTACGGAGGGCAGGTTTGCAAGTCGAGTTGCGTCCTACGCACTGCGGGGCTGGACCTCCAGAAGTTCAAGCTGTGCTTGTGCCCTGAATGCTGGTGCCTGTTGTGCCTCAGATCACTGGTGATGACCAGGCTGAATCCTGGGTTGGGGACAAGGGGATGGACGCTGTGGGACAAAGCGCTGCATTCTGGCACCCCATGAAAGAGCAGTGTCCAGAGCAGCTCTGGGGTAAAGCTGTTGCACTTCTGTTCTCTCTTTGCAGCCACAATGACTTTGTTGCTATCCTGGACCTCCCTGAAGGAGAGCACCAGTACAAATTTTTTGTGGATGGCCAGTGGGTTCATGATCCTTCTGAGGTAACTCTCAAAGCTTTATGTCTGTGAATCTTGCTGCCTTTTGAGGTACTAAATATAATCTAACTGCAACAGAGGGAGAGCAGGAGGAGCAGAGCCTATCTGCCAAAACTAAAAGAGCACTTCCATCTCCTGAATCTTTCCAGAGGCTGGTACCTCTGGACTTACACATACTCTATGGGAGAGTATCAAGAACCTAAAAGGGAGCAGCGAGACACAAGGAGGATTTTAAATCCCATTTGAATTGGTTGTAGAGGAAGGCCAACATTCACTTAGAGGTTCTCCTCCAAACTGAATCATGCAGGGGCAGTGTGGGAAGGAGAGAGGACCCTTACCCATCAGTGAGGAGCAGGGAGAAGGGTGAAAACAGAAGATGTTATAGGCTAGGAGCCTGAGAATAGGGAAAAATCCTCCTGGGATAAACAATAAAGATCCACTAGTATAGAACAGGGCTCAGCACTGGCCACTTGTGCTCTGAAGCGATGAGATGGCAAGGAGGAACTGGTGTCTGTGAGGGACTGGGAAGGGTCCAAGTGTGCTTCATGTGGAGGTGAACATAGGAAGACTCTTACCTCAGTTCTTCTCTTCAGCCCGTAGTCACCAGCCAAATGGGGACAATTAACAACCTGATTCACGTCAAGAAATCTGACTTCGAGGTGTTTGATGCTTTGAAGGTGGATTCTCTGGAGAGCTCAGAAACCTCAGGTCGGGGTGAGGTTTTTGTTGCATTGCAGCTTTGCATGTGCTGTTTTCCATCTCCTTTGCTCTAAGACTTGCTTTTCCCTGGTAGTGACAGGTCCCCTGAAGCCAAAGCGTGGGCCCACAGCCTGGGAAGAGTAGTGTGTGGTGGTGTGTTCTGCCCTCATCCTAAGCAGCCCTGGCAGAGGCCTTGTCCCTGTAGAGGGGCTCTGCTGGTGTCACTGGTTCTCTGGTAGCACTGGCCCACGATGGGGTCAGTGCCCGTGTGGGGCTGGGGCCGGCTCACACTGGGGAGCGGCAGAACCTTGCCTGCTGGGTACGTTACCTCTCGCTGGCTCTCAAATGTGAGCAAGTTATCTGATCTGGGGTATAAGTTAGATGAGAGCAGGGTCCAGGTTATTTTCAGCAACCATTCTTGGCTTTTGTGCCAAGGCAATTTGTCCTGGTGCTAACCCATCGGAAACCTCCCTCTGTGCTTGTGTTACAGCAGCAGGTCAGGTTACCGCGCGCACCGGCGGCGCTGGCTCGGTGTGCAGTGCTGGCAGGTAGCTCAGTCGTGTTTCGGTCCAGGGCGCTCTGAATGTGGCCTGCTGTCCCTGGTACAAGCCCCATCTCGGGTCTAGGCTCAGCTCCGCGTCCTTGCCCAGGCTGAGCAGCAGGTACTTCCCTGGAAAGAAGCCAGCAAGCAGCATCTCCAGTGAGGTCGAGCCCTTCAGGGTGCTGGCTGCCCAAAACATCAGGTCAGAGGTGGCTGGGAGATGTGGCCAATGCCACTTCCAGCGACCACAAGCCCCTGTGATGCCCTCGCGCAGGCTGAGTGGCCGCTTGCCCTGCACAGAGCGGCCGGGAGCCGGGGCAGGCTCGTGGCTCGAACGCCCCGCGCCGCTCGTGTCGCCTCGGCGCACGCACCAGCCGGCAGCCACGCTTGGAAATAGCTTGCCCGGCTGCTTATGTGGCAGTTAAAAGGCTGGACCATTGCTGGAGGATACGTGGCCAAGGGCCACCTGAAGCCCCCTTTGAAATGAAACGAGCTGCCTCCTGTCCCGCAGAGGCTGTGTGAGCGCTGCTGTGCAGGTGGCTCTCAAGGGGCTGCGGGGAGGGTGTGCTGGGACCCTGGCTGTCCCCCTGTCTATGCTCCTGTACCATTGCCAGGTCTGTGGGCTCTGCAGGGGAGCAGGCATCAGCTTCCACCCACAAACAGTGTGAAAAAGCCTGCACTGCTTCCCCACTGCATGTTAATCGCAGTCTGCCCAGTGACAACTGTAGCTTGGACCCTGCTTTAGCCACCTCACGTTCTCTTCTCTGTTCTCTTCAGACCTGTCCAGCTCACCGCCTGGGCCTTATGGCCAAGAGATGTATGTCTACCGGGCTGAGGAGCGCTTCAAATCCCCACCCATCCTCCCACCTCACCTCCTCCAGGTCATCCTCAACAAAGACACCAACATCTCGGTGGGTACCAGCCACCACCTGCATGCTGTGGGCTCCTGCACCTGAGGTGGAGGGCTGGCTAGGAAGGGAAAGGGAGGCCTGCCTGCAAAGAGCCTGCTCTGCCCTTGGCAGGTACCTGATCCTTGCTGTGTCCAGGGAAAAGTGTTATTTTTCCCTTTAACCTCGTCCCTTTTAGCCTCTTGCTCTGCCTAGTGTTTAGCTGGACTCTGTTCATGTTTAGAACAGCCAGAGAAATGGGCAGCTCTCATCACCTGAGACAACAATCCCCTTCTCCATCCTTGCTATCTGTAACAGCTGGGGATGGATTTGGGGGATCAGGGCTCTGCTGTTTCTCTGTGACACCAATTCTCCTTCTAGTGTGACCCAGCTCTGCTGCCTGAACCCAACCACGTCATGCTCAACCACCTCTATGCACTCTCTATCAAGGTAAGCACCCAGGTGGTAGCTGCTGTGAAAAGGAAGGGGAGATGCAGTGGTTCCCAAGAGCAGGTTCCCAGGATCTGGGCTGCGGAGACAGAGATGCAGGGGCAGAAAGACTCATGTGAAGGCTGCTTGGCTGCTCGATGAAACGTGGCACCCGCAGGGGTTGGGCTGTAGTCTCCTGACAGGCCTTGGTTCCCCAGGGAACCTCCTCTCCGTGGAGGACCTGGGCCAGCAGCTGGCCAGGCCCTTTCCTCGCGCTGCCGCAGCTCGGGTCGTGGCTGTCCACGTGCCTCACGGAGGCTGGGGCCAGCGGGGACTGCCCAGGGCTGCTCTCCCAGCCTGCGGCGCTTCGGGGCTCTTCCCCGGCGCTGCCTGCGGGGCACGGGGCTGGGCTGCAGCGCGGGGTGTCCTGCCTGCCCCACTGACGCTGCCCTTGCAGGACGGCGTCATGGTGCTCAGCGCCACGCACCGCTACAAGAAGAAGTACGTCACCACGCTGCTCTACAAGCCCATCTGAGCCGGAGCCCCGCTCGCCTCGCCACGCGGGACACGAAATGCCACTTTCTCTGCACATGCTGGGCCGCAGGACTGTGTGAGAACTGGCTGCTGGCTCTGGCCTCAAACGTGGCAGGGACGCAAGCCCCAGCGATGAGCCGGGCCTGTGACGCTGTCCCATCCTGCTGGCGTGGTTTGATTTAACCCTTGGTTTCCACCCACCTACAGCTCTTCTGGCTTCTGGAAGTCCCTAGGGGCCACTCTGCTGCTCACCAAAATCACCACCCCAGCTCCCCACACAGAAAGGGCTTCCCCCTACCCCTCTTCCCCAGCCTGCAGGGGCCCTGGGGCTGCCTTGGCACTGCCCTGCTGTTGCTGTGCTGCTCTGGTGACATCCCTCCAAGGCTGCCTTGGGCCCTAGGGATTCTGCCACGTGTCCTCTGTGTCCCTCAGCCTTGGCTTTGAGACACCCCCCTCCTGCTGCTCCCAGCTTCAGGGAGAACTCTCACCTCTGTCCGCGTGCCTGCCGGCTGCACCAGCCCCCCGGGGCTCAGCATCGAGCCGAGGAGGGAGGGCGCTGCTGGACGCGGCACGCGGCCCCGCCGCCAGCGCAGCACAGCGTGCGTGGGGCCCTGTCCTCACCTTGGGGTGCCTCTGCAGGCCCGGGCTCGCTGCGTCACAACCTTTGTGCTGGAGAGGGCCCAGGGAGCGCAGAGCGGGACAGCCACCCCCAGCGCCTTGCCCTGGCTCCGCTTGCTGCTGTTGGCGCGGTGCCATGTCACTCTATTTATTACAGTATTTATTGTTCTCAGTGCTGCTTACCTGGTGTTGGAGGGGGCTCCGGAGCAGGGGGGAGACCCCCTGAGCAGGCGTGGGGGCTGCCATGAGTAGGGAGGTCAGAGCCACCCCTGCACCAGCTGGTGGCCATGGCTGGGGGAAAGCCCCTGTGCCCGGACTGGGGGCACAGCCGCAGAGACCAGCGCACGGAAAACGTCGTGACCCAGGAAGCCTTTATTGGGGACACCCAGCTGGCACACAGACGTCATCATTTCTTACATCTTCCTCCCTGGCTGGGGCCCTCCCCCTCTCCACAGGGAGCCCCCAAAATGCAGCTCCACTGTCTATATCTCTGTCTATATATATATATATATATATGTGTATATATATGTATAAATACATACATCCACGAGCAGGGACAGGTGTGGGGCAAGGTTACGAGCAGGATGAGGTCCTAGGGGAAGCAGGGCTCAGCTGGGAGGGCTGTGCCCTGTGGCAGGGGTGAGCATGGGGCAGGCGAAGCGCAGGCCAGCAGCAGCGATGCCCAGCGAAGCGGGACGGAGGGCGCACGTGGGGCCCGGGCACACGCTGTTTGCAGGGCCCATGGCAGGTCTGACCCGGGGACAGCCCAACAGCACAGACTGGGGCCAGGCCAGGCCTCCAGTGCAGCAGGGTGGGCGCGGGGGCCACCACACGGGCAGGGCTCAGGCCACGGGCAGGGCCTGCTGGGTCTTCACCTGAGGAGAGAGCACATGGGGCCATGAAGGCTCTGGCAGCAGGGGCACTGGGCCCTGTCCTGCACTGGCCACCAGGCCACGCTCACCTCCAGGTTGGTTCTGGCCTTACGCAGCACGTTGTGAGTCCTCGTCACTGCAGGGCAGAGAGGGACAGAGTCAGCGAGAGCCCCGTCCTGACGCGGCAGGGAGGAGGGGACCAGGCATGCGCACCCACCCCGCAGGCCACCTACGCTGGCTCACGATGAACTGCTCCATGCTGTCCTTGAGGCGGGCGGTGCTGCGGAGCCGCGCGGCCGCGCGCTGCAGGGCGTCCTCCCTCGCCGAGAGCTGGGCCCGCAGCGCCGCGATCTCGCCCTGCAGCGCCTGCTCCTGGGAGCACAGAGGTGCTGTGAGCACTGCGGTGGCTCATCCCCACCCGAGGGACCCACGAGCTGCCCTGCTGCCCGGCCCCGTGCTGACCTTGCCCTGGCGCTGGGCAGGGCTGGCGGGCAGCGCGGCGCTCCAGAAGGCGGCCAGGAGGGACGTGCACTCCTCCAGCGTGCGGTGCAGGCTGCTCGCGCTGCCCCACGCCTGCCCCGCGCGAGGGGCCCGCTGCGCCTGTGGGAGAAGGGGTGGGAGCGGGTGCCTCCGTGACGCCCACGGCCGCATCGTGCCCAGGCAGTACCGGTGACAGTGAGGTGGGACACGAGCGGCTACACAGCAGCCCCCCGCACTTGGGGCTGGACGTTGGGCTCATGAGCAGGGAGCGGCAAGACCCAAGGTGAGCAGTGAGGTTCGGGGCCTGCCCCAGTTTGGAAGGCTCCCGTGGACAAGGTGCTGAGGAAGGGGAGGGATGGGGACAGCCTGGAGGTACTGGCAGCTCCAAGAAGGCAAGCATGGCATGCCCTGGGTGGCACACATGCCGCATGGAGCACACAGATGTGCCAGCTGCGGGGGGAGCCCCACTGAAGAGACCCAGCCTGGCTGGGAGCGCCCGTGTGTGCACACACGCTTTTAGATGTCACCCGGACTGCCCGCTGGCCTCGCTGGTACCGATGGGGCCTCCCGCCACATGGCGCTGCCTGTCCTAGGGCTGGCTCCGTCCCCGTCCCCGTCCTGCCCGCGCTTTACCTCCTTGCCCGCGGGCGGGCAGTTGTGCAGCCTGGGGGTGGGACACGTGAGGCACATGAGCTCACGGGCCAGCGCCTTCCCCTCCACAACGCGCTGCTCCAGCGCCCGGTACGTGTCCAGGCGGCCGACGACGTGAGCGCCCTTCAGCCCCTCACTCTTGCTTGCGGGTGGGTCAGCTCCTCGCAGCTCTGCGGGCAAAGCAGGGCTGGGTCAATCCACCAGCAGCCTCCCCCTGTGCCCCGCTTGCGATCCCTCCCACAGGAGGGCAGCACCACACATTTGCCAGGGTTCAGCAGCCTCCAGGCACCCACGCGGCCAGGCCAGGCTGCAGGACCTACCGTCCATCTGTCGGGCCACCGCTGTGTCTGAGGGTGGCGGGGAGAAGGGCACTGCTGAGCTCGTGCCAACATCCCGCACTGGAGGAGACGGGAAGCAACCTGGAAGAAGCAGCGGCAGAGCCCCAGCAGGCAGCTACGGCTCTGTGTCCAGGGCTGCCAGACGCTTTCCCTCCTTCCACGACGAGCAGAGGGGTATCCAGGACCCCCAAGGACTGCAGAGGGGCTGAGCACCCCCAGAGCAACAGGGGGGCAGAGGGGCTGGGCTGCCCCGGCCTGGGGGAGGGGGAGGACAGGCAGGAGCTAGGACAGGGCTTGTACCTGCTCGCGCCTCCGCGGCGGGGCTGGGGAGGCTCTCATAGACATGCAGCTCTGCACGCAGGGCCTGCAGGAGCAGGCGGTGCTCCTCGCACTGCTGCTGCAGGAGCGTCACCGTGTGCTGCAGCCTGTGGGTGAGCGGCAACGTGGGCGTCAAGGGACAATGTGGGGGCCACCTCCTGCCACCCGTCCCTGGGGCCTCAAAGCCCCAGCTCTACCTGTTGTTGTCCTCCTGCAGAGAGAGCCGCTCGTCACGGAGCTGCTGGACACTCTCCTGGCACTTGGCAAGCTCGTCCGCCAGCCTGCGCTGCTCCCCACGCCTCCGGCCTGCCTCCGCCTCGGCCTCCTGTGCCCGGGAACAGGCAGCCAGGAGCGCCTCCTGTGCCCGTGCCAGCTCTAGGAACAGAGGGCATGGAGATGTCACCACCCCTCTGCTCGCTGAGTATCCGGGATGCGGGGGCCAGAGGGCCTGGCCCTACCTTGGGAAAGATGATCACGCTGGAGCCGCAGGGTCCGGTTCTCACTGCTCAGCCGGGACCCCAGCTCCTGCCCCTGGATGTAGGTGTCAATGGAAAAGCCTGCAAGCAAGGTGTGTATGAGGGGGATTGGTGCTGAGCCCTCAACCAGTGTCCCACTGTCCATGGGACAAGCACGTCCCCATGCACCAGGGTGTGCAAAGCCCGAGGACACTACTGGCCCCAGTCCTGCTGCTGCTCCGTACCGCTGGCCTTGCCCGTGGAGGCCAGGCGCTGTTCGAGCTGCTCCCGGAGGCGGTCGTTGGTGCAGATGGACTCCTCGAGGCGCTGGCGCAGGCTGCGGATCTCCAGCAAGTGCTCCTCCAACAGGTCCGCCCCTGCCAGCCCGGGGGCACAGCTCAGGGCAGGGTCCCCCGTGCCACCCCCGCCCTGCCCCACACCAGGGCCACATTCCGTAGCTCTCCCGAATCCCTTCCCCACGCCGCTTATCAGAACTTCACCTGTCAGCTTCTGGCTGGACGGGTACCCCGAAGCCAAGGCCCCATAGAGCGGCCCATGCAGCAGTGGCGCGTCCCAGAGGACGTGGGTCTCAGGCACCGCGGGCGCTTGGGCTGGGGCCTGCGGGGCACCGTGGTGGCACAGGGCGTCTGGGGGCTTGCTGCCCTCTCCAAAGGGGCCCGCTGGGACTGCGGGCTTCACTGGCAGCGGCGCACCTGCACACACAGGACAAGGTGCTGAGGAAGGGGAGGGAAGCGAGCAGGGAGGAAGGCTGCGGGTAACAACTCCCTGCTATGTGCTTCTTTCCCCCTTCTCTCTGTGCCTAGGAGTGCAGCACAGAGTGCCCCCACAGTGGCCCCTTCCCCAGTCCCGCTATCTGTGCCCTGCCCTACCCACTCACCCTGGGAAATAGAGGGCACCCTGATTACATGACATGAGTTTGAGGGTCTCAGCCCCACTGCTATACAAGGGCTAACCAAGGCAGCCCTTTCCAACCGGCCCCTGAGGCATCGGAGCACCCACTGAAAGTCTGGAGCCACCTTGGTGTTGCATCCCCCCCCACCCTCCCCTTATCTGCCCGCGACAGCGCCTGTCCCCATCGTCCCCAGGTGAGCACCGTAACCAGACCCGGCCTCAGGGCCCTGTGCAGCAGGAGAAGGAACCGGGCAGGACGGAGAGGCTGGAGGGGCCGGGGCCGTGCACGCAGCATGCCGGGCAGGCAGGAGCACCCCGTGCCGGAGCCGCGCGCTCACTTTCTCCCAGCTGTCTCCGGAGCACCTGCAGTTCCTGCTGCGCCGCGGCCAAGGAGCAGACGGGGGGTGCACAGCAGCCCAGGAGCGCGGGGGCCGTGGGAGGGGGCGCCCCGCTGGGCAGGAAGGGGGGCAAGCCGGGGAGCAGCGCAGGCAGGGGGGCACTAACGGGCTTGGACAAAGAGCCAAAGTGAAGGCCTGGAGACAGGAAAGAGACCAGGAGAGACGTTAAAGCGGCTCTGCCTGAGGCTGGAGGAAACCTTTCCTCCCGGGGCCTTGTCACACTTCAAACAGCCAAGTCTGTATCCACAGCTGGCGCAGGCAGGGACACCCCATGGGGGACACTCCGCGGTGCCTGCCACACGCGGTCCCCAGCCCTGCACGCTCCACAGTACCTTCACCCTGAGCGGGTTCCTCCTGGCACTGGCTGCACTCGCTGGCCGTGTCACCGTCAGAGCAGGCCTCTAGCCCTTCGGACACGAATGAGGTGCTCGTGATGGAGCGGGACGACTCGGAGGGTGGGCGGCTGCTGCCCGGGGACTCGCAGCGCTCCTGCAGCTTCGCCTCCAGGTTCTCGATCACCTTCTCCTTCTCCTGGAGCTCCCGGCTGAGTCTGTGGAGGCGGCTGGTCACCAGGATGCCTGGGAGAAGCAGGGCGCCCCCCATCCCACAGCCCTTCCCATCCCAACCGAAAGCAGGGACGGCTTTACGGTGCCCACTCAGGAACCACCAGGCCCTCCCTGGCAGCGGGTACCTCAGCACCAGCAGTTCATGGCTGCTTTTATCCTCCCCGCCTTGCCGATCTCCTGAAAAACACAAGGCAGAGGTCAGTCAGCATCCCCACGGCCCGCCAGCGCTCTCCCATCGCAGGAGCCTTTCCCGTCCCCGAGCACTCACGGGGGCGCAGCTTGTCGCTGAGTCTCTCGGCCAGCTGCCGGCCCTGGGCCAGCTGCTCGCGGAAGCCCTGGCCCAGGTAGTAGTCGATGTCGGTGCCGCGCAGCAGCTCCTCGAAGGCGCGCAGGGCGTCGCGCAGGTGCTGGGCCAGCCCGCGGCTCGCGCCGTGGCCCTCGCGCAGCGCCTGCCGCAGGTGCGACAGCTCCCGGGCCTGCGCCTGCACCAGCGAGTCGTACCTCCTGGGGGCAGCAGGCGCGGGCTGAGCCGGGGCTCCCCGCCACAGCCTGGCCCAGCCGCGCTGCCCGTGCCGCGCGCCGGCCCCTACCCTGGCCATGTGGCCGACTGCAGCTCCTTGGGCGAGACGGGCCCAGGCTTGGCTACGGGCAGCTGCGCCTCGAGGAGGGCCACGCGCTGCACCAGGCGCTGCAGGTCGCGGTGCGTGCGCAGGGCAGGCGGGCAGAGGCTGCCGCGGCCGTCCGAGTGCCAGCCCTCGTCCTCGTCGGTGAGGCTGCGGGCCGGCGAGGCCAGGGCGGCGGGGCCCGCCGGCGGCCGCTCCGTGCCCGAGGCGTAGCCGCTGGTGACGGAGACAGAGCGGGCCCGGCGCTGCAGGCTCTGGATCACCTTGTTGGCGTTGAGCAGCTGCACCTTGAGGTCCTGGATGTGCTGGTGCAAGGCCCCCACGTCCGGAGGCGGCACGGCCTTGAGGGCAGCCCTGGCAGCCCCCGGCCGGCGCGGAGATCCCAGCTCGTCGCCCAGGCTGGGCTCGCTGAACACATCGGGCTCCTCACACTCTGCAGAGCAGACGGAGAACAGGGTCACTGCTGTGTTCCGGGCAGGAAAAGCCCGGGATGCCTGGAGGCCCTAGCGGCGCTTACCAGGGCTGGTGGTCTCATCGCGCTCAGCCTCAGTCTCGCTTCGCCCGCACGTCTCGTAGCCCAGATCCTGGAAGTCCACCTGCACCTGCTTGCTGAGCTGCTGGGCGTTCGGCTCACCTGCCAGGCAGCCCCGTGAGTGGGCACCCTCCAGCGAGCCCCCATCGCGTCCCCTCCCCTCCCGGCCCTGACTCACGGAGCAGCACGTGGTACTTGTGCAGCTGTGCCGCCTGCGCCCGCACCGTGGCCTCCGAGGCAGCGAGCTTGTCCTGCAGCTCCTGGCACTGCCTGTGGCGCTGTGCCGCCTGCGAGCATGACTCCGTGCCTGGCCGTGGCCAGTCCCCGCCGGGGGCCATGCCCTGCTCCTGCAGGAGCAGCGACACACAGTAAGCGCCTGCTGTGCTCCCAGCCGTGCGCTGGCCAGGCCCCTGCACTGCTGTCACTTACGTGGCTCCCCTGCGCTCCACCCAGGCTGCTGGGACAGGGTCTCTTGGGCGCGTCGTCCCAGGATCGTGCCTCCAGCGCGGGGCGCTTGGCGGCCACCGCTGCCCTCTCTGCTGGGAGCCCCTGGCCGTCCCTCACAGCGTCACTGGCCGGGCAGTCGCCCAGGGTGCCACGGCCCTTCCGCTGGAGCCTGTGGGGCTCAGGAGTTGGGGGGCCGCCCGCCCCGGCCTCCTCCTGCTCCCCGCTGTCCAGCAGCGACGTGGCTTCGCCCATCCGCTCCTTCAGCTCCGCGTTCTCCAGGCACAGGCTCAGCATCGCCTTCCTGGGGGCATGCGGCACCGTGAGGGGTTGGGGCGGCCAGGACAGGGGGTGGTCCCCACCTCCAGCCACCGTCACCCGCCATCTTGCCTGATGTGAGAGACTGAGGAGAAGCCGGCTTCCTCCAGCTGCGCCTTCAGCTCCCGCAGCTCCTCTTCTGCCCGCACCTCCCGCTCCGGCAGGGCGGGCACCGTGCTCCCCGGCAGGGGACCCTGTGCAGCCCCGCTCTCCTTGGGGACTCGGTGGCCGCTCTAGAAGGACAGAGACAGCAGTGACAGGAACATCTGCAAAGGGGCTGGGGTAGGGCAGTGACATCAGAGGTGCTGGCTCCAGAGCCCCAGGTCCTGGGGCCGTGCTGCTGCAACTCACGTGCTGGTTCGCAGCGCCACAGGCCGCTGCCGCCTCCTCCTCTTCTGCACTGTTGGCGAAGCCAGCGCCGGCGTTGTCTGTCCCCACAACCTGACCTAGGAGACAGCAGAGGGAGGCGCTGGGACACGCAGCCCCTGCCACGGCCGGGCCACAGGCAGCCCCGGGGAGCCGCAGCAGCAGAGCCCGGCTCCATGCGCCCCAACTGCCCAGAGTGCGAGGGCCTTGGCGCAGCACAATGTGAGCCTAGCTGCCCCCACAGCACTGTGACGAGGGGACAGCCACCCCGATGCCGCCAGATACCCAACTGCCACCATACCAGACAACCCCGGGTGCTGAGCTGGACTCCCCATCTCACTCACGCTGCAGCATCACGAGCCACAGTCACAGCAAAGGCTGAGGCGTGAAGCCCCCAGCACCAGCACTTTGCCTGCCTGGTCACAGGGCAGCACCTCAAGGGCACCACGGAGTCCCTGCCCTTCCCACGTGTGGTACCGGCACCATGCACAGCCACCAGCTTGTGCACTGGGGCCCCAGGCCACCCCCTTGGGGCTGTGCAGGGCTGGGGCAGGCAGCCCCCAGGCAGCCCCAGCACCGTCAGGCTGCATGTGGGAGCTGGCTCTCCCCACCAGCCCCGAGGCTCTCCGGCAGGAATGGGCACGGTGCCCGTGGAGCTGCCGGCTGGAGGCGAGGCACAAACACTGCTGTGAAGGTGGGAGCATCTGGGAAGGACCTGCCCTGGGAGCGCGGCTCCCGCACCAGAGCGCAGCCAGGAGGGAGCTCCCGTGCTCCAGAAACTGCTGATAACAAACAGCTACCAAGGGCTGCAGGTGCGGGTCACCCCCTGGCCTGGCTGGATGTCACCCCCACATGCTGGAGCCTGTTGAACGAGGACAAGCCCCTCACTGCCCCGGGGAGCTGCACATGCGAGCGGGGAGAAGCCTCCTCAGCGAGCACAACGCTCCAGAGCGACGAGCAGCAGCCGCAGCAGCAGGAATCAAGTGAAGCAGCAGCTCCTGGAGGGAGGGGGTCTGAGGCAGGCAAAGCCCAGCCCCAGGCCCCCTTGGGACTCACCAGGACCGGAGCTACTGCGTAATGAAGTGCCCAGAGGGTTACAACCTCAAGGGGAAGAGGGACCGAAGGGACCTACAGCCATGGGGCTGCTGGAGGGGCCAAGAGCTGCATGCAGGCAGCTCCTGAGCCGGGGAGCTGTGACCAGCACAGCTGCATGGGGGAACCTGCTCTCTGCCCGTGCCCACTGCCTCACGCAGCTCCTGCTGCTCCAGGTCGAGGCAGGAGAGAGCACGAGCCTGGAGGGAAAGAGGGAGGTGGGAGGAGAGGAAGCTGGTGCAGGGGGCAGCAGGGGAGCTCGTGTGCAGGGCACCCTGGCTCCAGGTTGGCGTTTGCTGAGCATCTGAGCCCTTCACAGCCACAGGAGCACCCCAGGGTACCGACCACAGCGAACAGGAGCTACCCGGCCACTTCATGTGGCAGCAGAAAAGAGATGTCAAGCTGAGCATTTGCTTGTCACCGACCTCATGCCTCTCACACCAAGCTCACAGGGGAGTAGTTGCATGGCTTGAAAACTGCACAGGAGCCATCATGCTGAAAGGATTCCCAGGTTCACTGGAAATCCTCACACCAAGAGAAGGAAAACAAGGTCCTCAGGGAAACCAAGAAAAGGAGGAGAGGGCTGCACCAAGAGCTGCAAGACAGCAGAGAACAGCTCAGCAGAGGGTGCTCTCTGCACAGGATGCTCAGGCTTTGCAGGCTCGAGGAGCTCACAGCAAGGAAGAGCAGGGATGAAACAGGGCCCTAAGGAAGAGGGCAGAGAACGCAGGACACTGCAGTCTAGGTGAACATTCGCCCCGCAGCTGGGCTGACACAAGGAGAGAGAGATCAGAGGCAGACCAGCAGCAGGGCACAAGCACCAGTGAGGGGACAGTGGAGCACCAGCCCCGGCAGCCCCTGCGCTGTGCCAAGGAGCCTGCGCCCTGTCCTGGGCTCCACGCGGCCCCAGGGGCTGCGGAGCAAGGCAGGCATCACAGCCAGGGATGGAGCAGGAAGGGTGAAGACAAGGATAGGTACACAAAGGTTCCTACAACGTGAGAGGCGGAAGGAGAAAGAGAAGATGGTGCTACACAGAAGTGAGAGGAAGCTTATGAGGAGAAACACAGGAAAGGAAAAAAGGCAGCCCCATGGCAGAGCTGTCCACCACCACGTCCCCTCAGCCCATGTGGCCTTTGGTCACTGCAGAGACCCAGAGGTGAACACTGACCTGCTGCCCGAAGGGCAGTCCACGCTGCCGCCCGTCCCTGTCGCAGGCAGGAAAGGGAGGATGTGACCATGGGTGCAAGGCATGGGGCACAGGCCAAGGCGTGAGGTGTCACAAGGAAGCACGGAGCAAAGCCGATGCCAGGTCCAGATGGCAGCACCCAGCAAGAGGGAGCTCTTCTGCTCCACCCTCCAAGTGGGACTTGCCCTGGCCAGCACAGACGGAGGGGACCAGAAGTACAAAATCGTTCCCAAGGTGGTGGGACTAGATCAAGTACAACATGGCTGATCCATGTCCCCCTGCACACAGGAAGCAAAGGCCCCTGGAAAGCTGCTGCCATCGCTTTCCAGTTCTTACACTATCCCTGTCACTCCCAGAGGAGGAGAGACACCCTGGAGAAGGTGAGCAGTAGTGCCCCGTGTGGCTGTCGTTAGCAAAGCCACTGCCCGAGGGGGCTGTGGAGCTGGTGACCAAGATGCTCACAAAGCAAGGCAGCAGAGCCAGCACTTCCCAGCCCAGACTGGGCTCATTCATCCCAAACCATTTGTGCTCTCCCTCAAGGCACAAAAGTCAGGCTGAGTCAGGACTCGCAACTAAATAATAATAATAAAAAGAAAGGAGAGTTCAGGTAAGTATTCATACTGACACAGCATTTGGTTTCAACATAAACGGATCCTTGGGCTCTACGCTCCAAAACACTAGTGTTAGATTGCCAGGCAAGCAGCCAGTCCCTGCTCTATGGGTCTTGAGACTTTCCCAAATTCCCTAGCTGTGGATCCAACTTGTCCACATACGCTTTTTCCTTCAGCACCAACAGCCATCAACCCAAGAAGGGGATGTTACTGGGTAGAAAAGGGGAAGGGAATATAAAAATTCACACTCATGCACTTGGGGAGATGATAGAGAACATCTGGTGTTTCTTTCAGTGAAAGGGAATCTTTATTTGGCCCATGGGGAAAGGGAGAGGGAGATGAAGGGGAATCATCTAAAATGGAATGACTTGAGTGTGCAAATACATCAGCAACCACGGGGTGGGTCAGACAGGAACGTACACGAGACACAGGTGGATTGCACTGATTGCAGTTTCCAAGCAGCTCTAGAAATAACCCAGGAAGCCCCGCAGCAGCTCTACCGTACCGCTCCCGGGCGCCGTGGCAGCCCTCCCGGCGCAGCAAGGCGGCCGCGCTCGGTTAGTGAGACATCTCCGTGGCAGGTGGCGAGCGCCCGGCGCAGGAGGCATGCTGGGGTAGGGCTCTCACACGCTCCTGTTCCCCACCTCCTAAGGTGCCCTGTGTCTCCAGCCTGCTCAAACGCTCCAAGCTTCTTCCAAGAGCTTCTTCCAGCTGTCCCCGGAGCTCCTGGACACCCTCCAGCTCCACCTGCAGCGTGTGGTCTCTCGCAGTGCTAAGCGGACACGCCGCACAGAAGGGAAGAGGGTTAGACAAGCTGCAGCAAGCACACATTGGGTGGCCCTCCAGGACTGCCACTTACTGCAAGCACAGGCCCTCCATACTTCACCCAGACACCTCTGCCTCACCCCAAACCTCCCCAGAGCACACCCACCCCAAAGGCTTCAGCGCAGGACGGGGGGCTCTTAGCAGCAGCTGTTCTTCAGTACTTACCCAAGCACTTCACATATGCGCTCTCTCAGTGACAGGTAGCTCAAATATCTCAGAGGCTGCAGCCCCGTGAAGGGCAGGGGATTAGTGTGGAGGACAGATGCAGGCCATGATCTGCTACAGGACAACAGCACCTACACAGACCCTTCTCAACCCACTGGAGAATTTGACAACAGCAGCCTCCAAAAAGTGGCTGAATGTGAGGGGGAAACACAGTGAAAAAGGCAGAGGCCAGGGAATAGGGATGGAAATGCCAGGACCTGAGCACAGAGGGTAGCAATGGGGGTAGTTTACAGAGCATTTGAAGCTGCCCACTGTGCTCCTATCAGGGGATATATAATGCCAAAAATCTAGACACCAAGAGCCAAGCTTGTCCAATTCCTTCCCCAAGCTCCCTCTTTCTCTCTGAGGGCTCACAGACCTGCACAACACTCATAGCTTGAGGGGCCACTCCCTGGATGACCCCCATGCTCTGGGGTGCTGAGGAGCCAGCGCGGCCTCACTTACCTGTCCGGGTGTGTGTGGAACTTCACCAGGCTGCTGTAGAGCTGCCTCTCTGCCTGGAGAGCCTCATTTAGCCGGTTCCTTTCAGCCACCAGCCCTTCCAGCATCAGTAACAACTGGCCAGAGCACAGACCAGAGACAACACTTAGAGGCAGAAACCAAAGGCAGCATCTGGCTGGCCCTGAGAAGCGGGGCCTTTCTCTTCCAGATATAACAACCATCTTTCTTGCTTCAAGTGATCAAAACCAACTGCAGTGTCACCCCAGGCTCCCCAAAAGACCGCCCCTGGTGCCAATGCTGGAAGAAACCATTCCTCCTCTCCTTTGTGTTCCCTTTTCCATACACAGCCAGCCTCCAGGAACAAAAGCATCTCAAAACATCCGGAGGCCAAAAGTTAACTGAAAGTACCAGCAGAAAAATGACACACTACCTGCTGCCTTCTGTTTCCAGTAGCCTCTTGCACTCGTGATTCTGCCATGGCCACTTTCTCCCGAAGCACCAGCACTTCCTGAGTCAGCCTTTCCATGGCTGGAATTTCTTCGGGGTCCACCAGCTGCATCTGCAGATCCTGAAAACCAAATGCAGGAGGGCTCAATGGAAAAGGGCTCAGTAACAAGGACAGCTGAACTGTTGTAACCCTCCCTGGAATGCAGCTGCCAAATTTTCCAGTGCTAGGGAAGACCACGGTCTCCAGAGACAAACACCCATGTAACCCAGGTACGTTAAGCACAGATAAAAGCCTGAAGCAAGGTCTGCAGAGTAAGCCACAGTGGTCCTTGCCTCTCCCAAGGAAGGGCACTTAGCACATGAGGAGCAGAAAGACAATGATGACACCCTGGGCAAAGGCCTGGGTTTGGGGTCCTTGCATTCTGGGCAAAATAAGGGCTGCGGGCAAGTCAGCAGCAGTACCAGCCACAGCCAGAGTTGTTAATCTGAAGCGGCCCCTCACTCCTCAGCAGGGATATCCAGTTACTGCTGTCACAGAAACAAACAGCTAGATTTCTGACATCTTGCCATGCAGTAGAAACAAGCGAGTGAGGACCAGGACACATAGGGAGGGAAGAGGCTCCTCTGCAGTCCTCCTGGGCAGAGTTGCCACAGCACAGCCCATTTCCTTACCTTGATGAGGTCCTCTTTGATCTGGATGTTCCTGCTCAGGGACTCAATATCTGAGGCCTGCACCTGCAGCTCTTCCTCCTGGGTGGCCACAACAGACTGGAGAGCAGTGAGCTCTCGCTATGGAGGAAAAAGTCCATGAAAACCACAGCAAGCTCAGAGGGGCAAGAGCCAAAGCACCACTGCGAGCTGCTGCCTCATGTCTCTCCCTTGACAGGTCCAAAACCAACCATGAGGGGCAGCTTCAGTTTCCCTTAGGCAAGGCAAACATGGACTTTAGCACCAGCTCACCCTGCTTTCCCTTTCCTTCTTTGCCATCAGCTCCAGCTCCTCTTTGGCATTAACAAGCTCCTTCTCCAGCTCTGCTCCTGACGTTGCAACTGCAGAGGAAACAAGGTTACTGCAGGGTTACCATGTGCTGCTACACAGTGCCTCACCCCAGGGCTCGACAGAAACCCTCTCTTTGGCAAGATACAGGTCCACGATGACTGCTTCCTAACATGTTTTGCCTTCCTAAAAGTCACTGCTCCCTTACTGATCCTTAAGCAGCAGTCCTGGGGAACAGCAATGGCCCAAGGCTGCTGTCCCACTCCTGGCCAAGTTCAGATGTCCTGGCCCCAAGGTTAGCCCCAGGCCAGCCCCACACTCTCACCTCCAGCCTGAGCCATCAAGTCAGAAAGCCCACAATGGACAATACCAACTGTGCAGCAGAAGTGTCTCACCCCCAAACCAATGCCAGCCTTTCCCATGGCTCACACCCCCACGTGCCCTCTGAGCCATCACCCAAGGGAAGGCTCGCCTTCATTTCAAAAGACTCATTCGTGCTCAAATGTTTTTGTCAACCTACCCTCTTAGGAAACCATTTCTGCCACAGCCAAAGCTCTAGGTCACTGCTGAGATCTTAAGGGAAGCTGCCACGGCACTCACCGTCCTCTGTCCCGCAGCTGCTGTCCCTCTCTGGGGGTCCAACAGTGGCTGTAGCTCCACAAACAGTCTGCAGCACTTCCTGAAAACATAAAATCCTCCTGGTTTGCAGTTTTATGGGGCACCTAGCAGGCTCTCAGCTCGCCCAGAGCCCAGGCTCCAGGACTGTAGCAAACCACTGGCTGCTCTCCTGGTGGCTCTGCGACATAACAGGGCAGTGAAGGGGAGCCAACCAGGCAGCAGGGCAGGTGAGCTGCACCCAGCCTGGAAGCTTCATGTTTGGAAACAGGGCTCTGGCCTTGCTTTATGGAGGACTACGAGGTTATTGGGAGAGAGCTCCTTTATAATGAGGATTAAACATGTTTCACTCAACCACAGCAAGCCCATCTTCCAACTGAGACTCTAACTAGACTGAAGTCTTCCTCCAGGGATTTGGCCTACCAGAGGGACCACACAGGAAGGAAAGTGCAGAGCTTGGCCCACATATACATCTCTGGAAGTCTCTGGAGCTCACTTTGATCCCAGGAATAGAAACAAGCCACCTGCTTACAGCTGTTTCAAAATCCTCAACATGTCACTTCACCAGTAAACGATCAACAGCTGCTCAAGTAGGAGTGGGGTGTAGGTAGCCTCTGAGTTGTGTTGAGCCTCAAAGGGGTTTTTAGCAAAGCTGCTTTAAAAATACCAGTTCCAATTGTAGAAGAGATGGCAAAAGGCCAGCAGGCTCTGCCAAGAATTAGTGGGGCCTAAAATTAGCTCCCCTGTCCCTTCCAGAATGTGACAATGTCAGGGAGGGGATTACAGTGCAGTGGCCCAGCCCAGCCCAAGGAAGGACTGGGTCAAAGCTGGAAGGTCAGAGGGTGGATTTCTCACATACTCATGCGTGCCCTGGGGACTCAAATACTACTGCCTTATCAAAATGAAAGGAGGCACAGAGTGACAAAGGCTTGTGGGTCAAGATCAGAACATCCAGGCAATATTTCTGCTCCTCAGTTTTGTCCGTTCTTCCTATAGAAAGTCTCTTCTCCACTCCTATTCTCATTACTACCACTGTGTGGTGCTTCCCTCCCTCTCTCACTTCTTCCCACAGCAATCATCTCTCCGGAGCCCTGAGACTGCCATCAGTGAAAGAGAGCACAATCCTTACTTGTTCATCCTGCTTCAACAGCCTGGCACCAGCTGACCGAGTGGCAACGGGCTCCTTCCCCGGCCAGTGCTGGCGCAGAAGCTGTAACTCGCAGCTCCTTTCAGCCAAAGCACGGGCCATCTTCTCAGCAGCTGCCTGAATGAGCAGGAGAAAAACAGAAAGGCAGGGCTGTGACCAAGGAAGGGGTGGATCCCTGTCCCTCACCTTCCTTAGGGACTAAGGGAAACATATTAATATTTATCTGTCACTTGGGACTAGGAGAAAGGTTCTGTAAACTAGTGTGGGTGCTACCACTCCTGGTCCTTCACAGTGGCCCTCCCATCCCTGCCTGGGAGGCAGCTACAGCAGGGCTCAGCCTTTGCCTACAGAGAAAGCTCCTCGGTTCTCCTCACTCCATCCAGAAATGGATGGAGACTCAGGGGAGACAGAAGACAAAGAGAAGGAGATAGAGCTTGGGCTTTTACCCCCCTTTTTATGAAAGGAAACTCGATCCAAAGTATCTCAGGTAATACTGAGGTGCATACAACAGACAAGAGTAGACAGAGCAGAACCTGGGGCTCTTCAAGCAGCAGTTACTCCCAGGGCCGTACAGCAGTTTGATTAAAATGTAAATTAAGAGGCAATGAGCAGAGTTTCCTCGTACTTCTGAGCTGCACAGTTGACATCTTGGAGACCTCCCTTCTGGTCTGCTAACACCTATACGAAGCAGTGACTCTCTCCTCAGCTCCTCCACCCTGCACTGCACCCAACTCACTCTGCTCCACTGCTCCTTGGCGTCCATAGCCTGCAGCAGCTCCCGGACCTCAGCATCATGCTCCATAGCCTGACGGTTCCTGTCACCAAGGAGATCCTGCAGCATCTTCTCCTTGCGCTGGAGACGGAGGCACAGCTCCTCCACCACCTCACTCTGCCCTGGGCCCAGCTTGCACAGTAGGGTTGCTGTGAGCTCCTGAAGAAAAGGGAGGAATGGAGAGATGTTGCTACTGCTCTCACCAAGCTGCAAGCTGTGCAGGCCAGAACAGCTCTTCAGCCCAAGCACAGCCATAGGAGCAACATCTAGGAAGCACAGGTATCTACAGGCACCGAGAGCAGTCAGTTTAAGGCATGGAAGTTTAAATGCTCTCCTCAGAGGCAGGCAGGAAGCTCTTGGCACTGCTCTCTGCAGACAAACTGACTGAAAGCCCTGGAGGCCAAATGGCAACCTTACCTCAACTTCCTTGTTCCTATCGTGCAGGCAGGTTTGCAGCTGCTGGATGATCCCCTCCTGCTCCTTCTGTCTGTTGCAGGATTTCTCCTCAATCTCCTCCTTGAGCCAGCGGAGGTTTTGGCAGGTTGCTGACACCTGCTCTAGTTCCAGGGTTTTGGCTTTCAATAGGCTCTCCAGACTCTGGGGATCACAACAGAAGTGGATTAACCAGGCACAGGGCCTTTCCTCTTAAACAACCACCAGTAGCAAGTCATTCGCATTCACCCCCTCTCCTCTCCAGGCACTGCACCACGTATGCACCCAGCCCAGGAACAACACAGACCGCCCAGGAACCTGCAGAGCACACGGGGCCAACACCCTGCACGCCAAGGACAGCCGCAGCGTTGCACGGGAGCTGCTCCAGCGCTGGGCTCACCCCGCACAGCCCCGCTGCGCGCTGCAGGCGCAGGCACCAGCACTCACGTGGATCGTGGCCTCGCTGCTGGACAGGACGCTGCGCAGCCGCTCCACGTCACCGCCCCGCGCCCTGGCCGCGGCGCGGAGCTGCTGCACCTCTTGCTCCTTCTGCTCCAGAGCGCAGTACTTTTCATCTACTGCTCGCTATAGTGAGAGAGGATAATCACTCAAAGTTGGACAGAATACTTGTAAAATACACAGCTTGCCATGTCAGGCACCCAAGCTCTCCCTTAGAGAAGGCTCCTTTGCAGATGGGGACACAAAGAGCATTCTGAAAACATAGCCACCCTGGGATCAGCTTTGGGCAAGCAGTGTGGGGCTGCACCTCTGATGCTAAACCAAAGGCTGAGCTGCAGGGAAGTAGGGAGGCGTCACCAACACACTGTGCTCACCTCCAGAGCAGCATCCCTGTCACTGACTCGCTGCTGCAGTTTCTCCAGCATGGCATCCATGGCTGCAGGGCTCTTGTTCAGACTTTGCTGGCATTGCAGAAGTTCCCTTGATTCCTAAAGGGATAATACATACACCTCCCAGTAAAACTCAGTCAGGATATGTCCGGGAAGCATCCCAGGAGAATCTGGGCCAACTACCCACACCTGCCAGCTCTACCACCCCCCACCACTAAAGGGCAGGGCAGTTGCAGCACCTGCAGGCTGACTGACCAGGCAGCTGTGAGAGCTCCCTAGGCACCACCTTGGGCAGAGGCACTCACGCCTCCTTCCTCCTGTGCCTCCTTCCTCCTCTTGGAGCCCAGGAGCAGCTCTAACTGCCCCTTCTGAAGGGCATGTGTGAGAACTACACTGACACTTGCACCTCTAAATACCAAAGGAGGAAGAGGATCCCTGGCTGTTCAGGCTCTGCTCCAGTCTTCCTGTGTCTCACCTGCAGAAGTTGTTCCTTGCGAGCCAGGTGTTCATTCAAGCGCTGAACCCTCTGTCCCTGGGCCTGCAGCTCACGACACTTCTCCCACTCTGCAGCCTGGAGCTGCTGAGCCTTGTCCTGCAGTTCTGCCTGCAGCTGCTGCACCACAGCACGCAACTCCTGCAAAGGAAAGCACTTGTCTTGTTTACAGGTCCCTTGAGGACTGCAAACAACAGGCCAGTCTGAAGGAGGCGAGAGCAGCAAGGGCTGTGGAACAGCCAGAAGTGCTTTGTGTTACTAGACACATTTTTCACAGTGCAAAATACAGTTCCTTGCTAATGAAGTTTGAATTTATTTCCCTTTCCAAGGCACCTATCCATTTTTCAATTCCTCCCTGTGGCCACAGGTAGAGCTTTACCACCTACCACAGCTTGCCTGCTGCAGGGAATACAGCTTTGTAACATTACAAGAAGACCTAGACACCTGCAGCAACCAAAAGCATAAGAATGGCAACAGACACACTGTCACATATCTTTGCTGATTCCAAGTCCTGGGCAGGAAGCTAAGGAGACTTGAGAAGGCTCCAAAAGGGTCAGTCAAGTATAACCAAGAGTCTAGGCAGAGATAAACAAGGGCAGAGTACAGACTACCACAGTGCTTTAACCCTTGTAACCCTACCAACTACCAGGCTAAGTGCCTGCCATACCTGGTTGTGTTTCCAAGTTGCCTCTTTTTGCTGCTCTTCCTCATGCACTGTGGTTTCTAGGAGCTGGGCCACTCTCCTGGCTTCAGCCAACTGATGCTCTTTCTGACGCTGAACTGTTTTCAACTTCTGCACCTCCAGCTGGGTGCAGAAAAGCGTGTTCTGAAGATCCAGCAGCGCAACATTTTGCTGCTGGGGTGAGGCTGGACCCTCTGGCATCTGATGAGAGTGAAGCAAAGAAATTCAAGGTCCACTTCACTCAATGGGTCTGAAGTTCCTGAGCCCTGAAGGACAACTGATGGGCTCAAGGCTTTCCGGGGACGTACCTGCAGCTGCCCAAGCTGGCTTCTGTGCAGCATGTCTCGCAGCTTGGCCATCGTCTCGTTCTGCCCTTCAATGACATGGTACAGCTCTTCCGTCTACAAGGCAAAGGACAGGAAGCCCAGCTATTGGCAAGCTGAGCACAAACCCTCTCTGTCCCAAGCCTCCAGCACAGATTATGCCACGTCAGACTCACAAAAGCACAAAAACCTCTCCAGAAACAACTTAGTGAGATCCAGAATGTCATGCAGTGGCTTTTCAGGCACCGCGTACGAGGACTAGCACACTTTGCTCTGTCAGTGCACACCACCCTGCCTGCCCAGTGCTGTTACCTCACTCTCCTTGCTCTTCAGGGACTCATTCAGACTCTGGATTGTACGGTCTTGTCTCTGTGATGTTTCTTGGACAGACTTCAATTCAAAGTTCAACTCATTTATTTTTTCCTGTAGCAACTGAACGCAAAGAAATATGAAGTTTGTCTTATCCTACCTAAAGTTTTATCTAAGCACACTTAGAACTCCCTCCAGCCTTTACTCAGTCCATATAGCCCAGATGTTGACCCAATCAAGACCAATGTTGTTCCCTCCAGAGCATAGATAGGCTCACAGTTGGAGCTGTGTGGAAACTACTATGAAGAAACACAAATCCATCCCTTTTCCACAGGACTTTCAGTGCTCCTAGTTCCTCCAATACAGCTCTGGGGTTCAAGGCAGAGTATCCAGGCTTAGATTTCACATATTGCACCACTTCCCACAGACTCCAGAAGAATCCTGCTCCAACTGCTCAGCACCCTTCACCATTTCTATCATTAAACAAACAGTTCTCCAATAAACAATTATCTAAACAACATGTTCCTTTAAGAAGCAGGAACTGCTTCAGCTCCCAAAACTCCCAAAAGATATGAACAAAAATTGTCACTCTTTGCTTTTAAAGCCTCCCAGTTTAACGCAGCTACATGTCTACAATCTCCCAATCCCTTCTCTTACCACCTCCTTACCCCATCCAAGCATTTTTGTGGCAACTGCTGGTCTAGGTAATGCCACATTTGCTCAGATGAATGGTTCATCTGGCCTCAAGATCTCGCTGCAGCACGGAGTCTACAATGTGCCAGCTTTGCAGAGCAAAGTGGAACTTCTTGCTATGCTCTGTGATTGATTTTAAACAACTGTCTTAGACATATTCACCCTAAAGAGGGCAACATAGCTCAAATAGTTTCAGGACAGTTATCTTCTTTCACCAAGACGTACCTGACTGCATTAAAGCAAGTGCTTGTCAACATTGTTAAATATACTGCCTTTGGACAGTCTTAGAAGACACTCAACTTTCCTGGAACTGATTCCAGCCTTAATTTCCCAAGGAGCTGGTACTGCCACATAATCTTCTCTGTTTTGTTATTGGCTTACAGATCTGTCGTGCTCTCTGTTCTGGGGCATGTTTCCCCCCAACTCATATACACACAAATTTAAACACTCCCAATGGCATTCACTGGGCCTTGGGCCTCTTCTGTTTCCCTGCCAACATTTGTGGACCAGGTGCTCAACAGCTTACAGGTGTCCCTGAATTCAAATAAAGAACCTAAGGAGTGATGTTCTTCCTTTTATCTCCTGTTTTCCCCTTGCGGATAGTTACCTTAGAGTTCAAGAGTGTAGCTAAGAACATCTATCCTTTGCAACATGTACTAAACTTGATCTGCCTCACGACTATGTGGCTTTCTTAGGAAAGAAGCTCATAGCCTTTGAATCCCAGTGAAAACAGGGCCACTCCCTACCCCAAGCTGATCTCCCTGCTTGCAAAAAAACAGCCAGTTGTCTCAAACACAGCTGCTCTTCTTCCCTGCACCAGGCTCAAAGTAGGCAAATACCCAGGGAAGGAAAACAGGCTCTGGGTATCTCTCCTTCATTCACTCCCAGCAGGCTTACAAGGCAAGCAGGAACTCCCCCCAAAGCCAATTTGCAAAAATAAATATGGAGAGTTTACACAGCACAGCTGCAGCAGAGAAAAAAGCTCAAGTGCTTTCAACTCAAGCTGAGAGCTAGCAGCACCAGGAACACAGCGTCGGTGCAAGTGCCCTCGCTGGAACAGAGCTGGGGCCACCTGCCTCCAGCCCAGCTGCATACAGGGAGGACAGGGCAGCTCCCCCTACTATGTGAGGCTTGTTAGGCACCAGATGTGCTGCTCATGGTGAAATACCTTATTGGTGGCATCAAGTTGCTGGACTTTGCCCTGCAGCTCCGCAGCGTGCGCATCAGGCTCTGCGGATGTGGGCTCCCCTGGGGCTGGCTGCTGAGGTTCATCTTGCCGATTCTGGAAAGGAGGAGAAACGGTTCAGATCTCGCACTGGTCTCAACCCGCTTGCACACCTTACAGCACAGGCTTAAACAAACCCAGCTGGGTTTTTCTAACTGCCTTGTGAGCACCCTGCTGCCCGTGCTTCCTCCACGCGGGTGGCAGGTCAGTACATGGCTGCTCGCTGCCAGCAGCAACCCCGACGCTCCGCTGTGGCTCCCCATCTCCCCACACGCCCTCCCAGTGGGCGCTCAGCAGCTCGGCTGTCTCCAGGCTGATGGCAGATCTGCTGCCCACACCCAAGCCATGTCCTGAAACCTGCCTGCTGCCCTGCTGGCAGCTTCAGTCACATTAAACTGTTTTTCTTCCCATATTCTGCCAAACTTATCCCTCTTTATCAAGCCTATAACCTTCAATCTCTCCCATCAACTATCGGCCTCTGTGGCACAGTCACCCCTGCTCTAAATTCCTTCACTTGCAGATCTCCAGGCTCTCCTTCCCAGCTCTCCATGCTCCAGCACCCTCGCTTTGTACAATTTCCTTCAGCTCCATAAATCAAATTCAATGTCACAGCTGAGACCTTATGCACAGACAATATCTATTTACTGGGAAAGGGAAGAGCCCAGCGCCTCCTGATGCACAGGCTCGGCTGCCGGAGCGCACACTAAGCCCCTGCCACCCCTTCCGGCTGTTCTGCTGACAGCAAACTGCACACTCCCTGCACCCAGGGAGCCCAGCCTCCCGCCCTGGCCCTCCGGGACACAGCAAGCATTCCCGAGCAGCTCCAGTGACACGAGACTGATCTAGGTCTATTGCACTATTGCGGCTCAGAGTGAAATGACACTGATTTTTTTTTTTTTAATATTTTGGTGGAAGCCTAACCAGCGGCTGCAAGTAGGTTCAACTTTGCCCAGCCAGAAGGTTTTGAATCAGGCAGGGGGAATTTCACACACAATAACTGTGTGTAATTGCTAGAATTTCACACACAACTATTTTGCAAGTAAGGGTGCTGAAAACAGAGGGAAAAGAAAAGTCTCTTCTTGCAATGCGAATAGCCCAAAGAAAAATAAACAAGAGTCCTGTAAACAGCAAAGAGACAGGAGGAAAAGGGCAGAGCCAGCTCCAGGGTCCAAAGTCCCTAAGCCCAGGCTGCCTCCTCCTTTGTGCCACACTGCAGTCACGGCTCCCCAGAGGTTTCCCTATGTCAACATTTGCCTACAAACCCCGCTCCTCGCTGCCTTCTCCAACACAGCCCCAGCAATGTCAGCACACATGAGCTTAGATTGAGAGTCGTATAAAAAAAAAAAATCTTACACAAGAGCCCTTCAGTTCTCTAGCAGCATAAACCTTTCCACTTCTGCTGCTAAAATCACCCAAACACTCGAGAGCCCCAGCACTGCGGTCAGCAGTTGCAGTTGGGTTGTTGCCACGGCAAGAAACTGGAAGTAAAAAATTTGGCAGGACAAATTCCCTGAAAGGACTGTTGTACAGCAGAGGTTGGGGTTTAAAGAAATCCCTCTAAGCAATTCAGAGATACAAGGATAGCCAGGCATGACACAAAGCCGAGCTGCTCGCACGTCACACCGATTCCTCCACGCGCTGTTAAAAGAAAGCCTGTTTTTACGCTAAAAATGTACCGCTAGGAGTGAAAAAGAGCAGCAATGGACAGAATGCAGCAGCAGCATCCATGCCCTGCTCCACATCTTCGATTGCAGGCTAGAAACGCGATGCCTTAGTGTGCCACATGAAAACTAGTGGTAGAGGTTTGCATTCCTCCATAACGTCATTCTCAAGCAGATTATTGTGAGAAGAGCAGAGAGCTCTGGAAAACAGCCGAACAGATGGCAGAGGGAGCAGCCCTCACTGAATAGGAAGCACAGCTCAGTACAGCTACAGTTACCATAGTAAAAACAAGCATTTTTCTACTCCTCGAGGCTACCCAGAGTATTAGGCAGCGCTAAGGCTGCTAACGCGAATGCAATTAGGCTGACACGGATATTCCTGAATTAAAGCTGACTGAGGCCTTCTATTCATTAAGGCAAGTGATAAGGGAGTTGCGAGTTCAGCTTTTAGCCTGCATACTAATGAAGCTGGGCAGAGAGAACCCTGCACTACGAGCGGGCCAAAATCTCAGCAGGTAACAGCCCCTGGCATCTTGCAAAAGCCAGAGAGCTCAGGGCTCTCAGGAGTAACTGCATTAACGGAATCTTTTTACAGGATCAGAAAACAAGAGCAGTCATCTAGAACACCAGCTCTAAAGCTATGCACTAGCACAAATCCACCTGCAAGAAAAACGCCTTCTCCTTAGGGCATGTGCCCCAGCTCAGGGCACAGATCTGGTTTGGGGACTCACCAGCAGAGGCAGGGCTTTAAACACAGACATGCCCGACCTGCAGCCATTGCCAAGGCTCAAAGGAAAAACGCTGGCTGAAAAACACATGCCCAGAAGCGTAAAGCACTCCCTTCAGCTGTGGGGAAAATTCAAATTGTCTGTTTAAAGAGAAAGATGAAGTGACACTGGCATTTTCTCAGCAGAGAGCACACAAAGATCTCAGACCCAGCTAGTGTCCTGCATTCACAGGGAGAGATGCCCGAGGGTAATTTCCCAGAACAGAGTAGGGAAACAGATCACAGGAGAAGGACAGAGAGGGACCGCGCCTAAAAAGGACGGAGCTGCCTATTCTTAGCCCATGGTTCAGCGACACGTGGCTCTCCGCGTTATCTCAACACGGAGGAATTCCCAAAGGACTCGGAGCCGAGCCGCAGGGACGCTGCTCAAACAAGAGGCTACACAATGACCTCTACCTGTACCCGAAGCGGCATGTAATCCTCACAGAGATCGTCCCACAGCTCCTGCAAGTCAGAAATCTCCAAGGAAAGACCCAAGTGAGCTCTGGAAAGAGATTTCCTGTCTGCGTTCAGGAAACCAGAACCAGCATACATCAAGCCAGCAGAAGTACTTCCATCCGCCGAGTCGCGGCTCAGCCTTGGAGGCAGTAGGGTGGATTTCACAGGGATAGGCAGCTTGCTGCCTTTGGGGCTCTGAACAGGTTTGTAGTCCAAGGCCTTGATCAAGCTAAGGGCCAGCTCCAGCCTATTCCCACTCAGCGAGGAGTTTGGGGTCAGACGGTCATCCGAGAAATCATCGCACTTCCCGCTCCCCTTCATCCCCTTGTCCGCGTCTTCGTCCTTCTGCTGCGGAGGGCTGGCCTCCACGGTTGTGTCCAGCGACTCCATGGAGGACGCAGGCGTCCCTTCTTCCATGCTCTCCCCATCCAGCGGCGCCCTGGCCCCAGCCAACTCTGCCGTGTCGCACACGGACGACTCTTCGTTGCCCATGCTTGCCGACCACCGGCTGGACAGCCCGCACGAGACGCTCCTGGCCACCTTCCGCGGCACCTTGCAGATGGCTTCGTAGTCAGCATCGGCCACACGCAACGTGGCGCAGCCTCGGCAGCGCCGCGGGCGGCTGCCCGCTCCCTCCGGTGCGTGGCAGCTGTGCGGCTCCAGGCCGTGCTCCTCGTGCTCCGTCCAGCACTCGTACCCAGAGTAAGCAAAGTCCTCTTGGAGAAGGGCAGCGTACCGAACGTCGGGCAGGTTGGAGAGGTCCACGGTGCCCTCCCCAGCTTTGTCCTCCGTGCTGGGGTCATCGTTGTTCCTACGGTACATGCTGGCAATGCAGAACTTGAGGCGGTCCTTCTCCAGCAACAGCTTCTGGAGGCGCTCGATGGAGAGGGCCTCGATGCGCGCGATGACCGTGTCGAACCTGTAGATGCGGTCCAGCATGAAGGCACACTTGCCGCAGGCGAACTCGGCTTTGCCGTCGCGGCACAGCTCCCTGCCCAGGACGTGGGAGAGCAGCACCTGCAGGTTGAGCTTGGCCGCCGTGTGGAAGATCCATCGCCGCTGGTTGCCGCACAGCTCGCGGGCGCAAATCCGGCACGTTTCCTTCATCTTCCCTCCCAGCAGCGCCCCGAGCTACCCCGGCCGCTCGCGAGGCTGACCCGCTCCCCCGGCTCCCTCAGCGCATCGCCCGGGCCAGGGGCGGACTCACCCCCGTCCCCGCACCGGGGCCGCGCCCGGGATGCCCAGGGCCGCCCTGCACGGCAGGAGCTGCCCCAAACCCCCGCCCCGCCCCGGGCTGCCCCCCGGCCCCCGCGCTCCTCACGGCCCCGCCGCCCCGGGGATGCTCCTGCCACGGCGGCGCCCAGTGACTGGCTCAGGTTTCAAGATGGCGGCGGGCGGCCGCCCCGCACGCGCGCGGCCCGCGCGGCGCCCGCCGGGATTTGTAGGCAGCGGGCCCGGCGGGCGCGCACGCGCAGTGCTCGCCCCGCACCGCCCGCCGAGCGCCCCGCGGGTGGCGGGTCGCGATGTCCCCGTGTCCCCGTCGCAGCGCCCGGGCCCCCTGCGAGGGCTGCCTGCAGGCCCAGGCCCCGCGACAGTGCCCGGGAGCCCGCCCCACGCCCCGCACGCGCCCACGCACCTGCACTGTGGGGTCCGCGGGCTCCTCGTGCTGCCCGGGCGCCAGCAGCTCCGCGAGGCGCCTCCCGCCCGCCGGCTCCTCCATCCTCCTGCGGGGCAGCGCGGAGGCGTCAGGCGCGGGGCCGGCCCGGGCACGAGGCGCGGGGCGGCCCCCCGGGCACCCACCTGTCCTTGCGGGCCCGTGCGCCGCCCTCCTCGCCGTGCTCCTTGCTGCCCGCCGCCTCCGCCAGCCTGGCCGCCAGCTCCCGGCACCGCTCCGTCTCGGCTGCCGCCAGCGCCGCCGCCTTCTCCGCCTCGCTCCTGGCCAGCCGCGCTTCCTGCGGGGCAGCCGGGGTGAGCCGGGGCCCGCGGCGCGTGGCCCACGGTGCGCGGCCGGCACCCACCTCCTGCAGCAGCTGGATCTTGTTCTCCAGGAGCTCGTAGACGTGCTCCGACTCCCGCTGCCTCTCCTCGTACTGCTGCCGCAGCGCTGCCTCGCTGCGGTTCGTCTGCGTCTCCGCGGCCACCCTGCGTGGTGGGCGAGCAGGACGGCCCGTGCAAAGCCCTGACCGCGCACCCGGCTGTCTGGGGCAATCCCCACCGCCATCCAGGGCTCTGCTCTGCCCTTTGGGCCATGCCAGCCTTGCAAACACCCCAGACACGCTGGGATGGGAGAGCCCGAGGCTGCCTGGCCAGCGGGCACCCCCTGTGGCACCCAGGCACAGTATATTTAAACCAAAAAGCTCCAGTCCAGGGAAAACCACCTCACCCGCCATCGCTAGCTCATGGGGCTTATGTGGTATGTGGGCTCGTTTGAAATACCAGGGTTGTCCCTGCACATCCCTGAAATGAGGGAAATGCCCCAAACTCTCTACATCCCGTGCCCGGGGAGTCGCGCTGTGCCAAAGCGAGGTCCTGGCGCTCGCCCTCCCTCGCCAAACAGGTGCTGCCCTCTATTTTTGGCTCCCAACAGCCGGGCTGGGTCACGCTGCCGCGGGGAGGTAAGAGGAGCCCCACAGGACACACAGCGCTTTGGCAAACACCCTGAGCTGGGACGCCCGCCATCCCCGGAGCCCAGGCACCACAGGGCACACATGTCCCCCCAGCCTGGGCGGCCAGCGCCGCTCACCATGTTTTATCCAGCGCCTGCTGCTTCTCCTGCAGCTCCTGCTTCAGGCTCTCCACCTGCACCTTCAGCTCGATGTTCTGTGGGTAGCACAGCAGCAATGAGGACAGTGCAGGGGGCCTTGTGGGACCCCCTGCACCAGCTGCACTGGAGCCGCTGCCTGGGCCAGGGTTTCTGAGGCCACTGCTCCGGCTGGCCCTGGCTGCTGGCACTGCCAAGCCCGGTGACACCGGTGCTATTTTAGCCTGCCAGGCGCCGGGACGGGATGTTCCCACTCCAGCTGTCTGCCCGTTCCCAGCACCCGCCTGCCCTGGGGACGTGGCGGGTGCAGAGAGGGTCTGGAAGACCCTGCAAGCCCCTAAAGTCTCACAGCCCCCCAGAGCCCAGCAGGATGAGGGGCGCCTGCTGCCAGGATGCTCCATCTCTGTCCCCAGCCAAGCCACAGGTCTGCAGCTGCTCCCAAACACCCCGTTCCCCCATTCCTGTCCCCTCCTGACACAGGGGGAGCCACGGGGGGTAACGCGGTGGGCGCTCACCCGCCGGTAGACATCGTCGCGGCTGCCCTCGCCCTTCTGCTGCACGCGCTCCTCCAGGAAGTAGATGCGCAGCTTGAGGCTGAAATTCTCCTTTTTCAGGTCGTTGAGGTGCTGGGCGAGCGTGCGGTAACCGTGAGCCATGGCGCGCGCTCCATGGACGGAGGGGGCATCCCGCGCCGCCCTCCCCTGGCGCCGCCGGCCGCGCCGTCCCGCGGCACCAGGCTCCGCGACGCGGCCGGGTGCCCGGCGCCCGCCCTCCCTGCGCGCGGCTCCCGCGGTGCCGCCGCTTCCCTGTTTTTTTTTTTTTTTTTTTGGTGGGCCTCCCAGAGCTATTTGAGGAATCGCTGGCGCGGAGAGGACAGACAAGTGGTGAAACCCGAGCGCCGGGCGGCCCCTGCGCACGTCGCCCCGGGGGAGCCCCGGCGCGGCCTCGCTCACGGGGGGCGCGGGCAGAGCGGGGCCGGGGCAGCGCCGAGGGGCCGCGCGGCGCCTTCACCTTCTCGAAGTCCCGCAGGGTCTGCGTCTGCGCCAGGGGGCCCATGTGCAGCTCCCGCAGCAGGCACGTCTGCGCCCAGGGGCCCTGCTCCGGAGCCTCCGTGGGCGCGGGGGGCTCGCCCAGGGCCCCCGCCTCGGGGACGTCAGCGAGGGCGGCTGCGAGGGAGCAACACGGCGCTCGAGGACGGCTCAGCACACGGCCTCCCTCCAGGGCGTCTCCGGAGGGGCAGCACCTCTGCTTTGGGGTGCGTGGAGGGTACGGGCACGGGGCGCCTTACCCGCCATGGGGCCAGCTCCGGGCAGCGCGGCCGGGCGCTCGCCGCTGCACGGGTCCCTGTGGAGAGGAGCACGGGGCCCGCGTCAGGTGCCGGCACAACTGGGCACGGTGCCTTGGGGCACGGTGGCCCTGGCAGGAGGGGTAGGAGGCCGTGTACACACGTACATGTGCACACGCGTGGTGTGAGCAGGGCCGTGCACACACACACACATATGCACACGCGGGATGCACACCGGGCTGTGTACACACACACCCATGTGCACATGCGGGGTACATGTTTGGCTGTGCACACACACACACATGTGCACATGCAGGATGCACGCCCGGTTGTGCACACACACCCCCATGTTCACACGCAGGATGCCTGCCGGGCTGTGCACACAAACACATGTGCACACACGGGATGCACGCCGGGCTGTGCACGCACACGCGGGATACACGCTCGGCTGTGCACACACACACAGGCATGTGCACACGTGGGATGCCTGCCAGGCTGTGCACACAAACACACATGTGCACACACAGGATGCACACTGGGCTGTGCACACATCCTTGTGCACGTGCGTGTGCTCCTGCAGCCTGAAGCCTCCGCGCTAAGTGCAGAGCCACCAGGCCCCTGGGGACACACAGATGGCAGAGCCCTGGTCAGAAGCACTTTAGCCCCATTAGCAGCCCTGGCCCTCTCTGCAGACAGTGGGGCCACCTGAGCCCTTGCAAAGAAATCCCTCCCCACGGGATGCCCTAGGGCAGGCGGTCACAGGGGGGCTGCATCGTCCCTGCCCAGCCAAGCACAGACCCCAGCCCTGTGCCAAGCTGCCCGGCTCGTTCCCCCTTTGCAGCTTTACATTCCACTTGTGCCTCCCAAGCAGGTTTTCTGCTCTTAGTCGCGGAGGTGCAGAGACCAAGAAAACTTATCACACCGCTGTCCGGCTGCCATTGCCCCCCACGCTCCCGTCCCCCCAGCAGGATCCCCTGCCCAAGCTTTGCCAGGGAAGGGGAGAGGCCGAAGACGCCGCCTCTCTGCACTGCCACGCGCCCCGTTCCCAGCTGCAGCCGCACGCAGGGTTATTTCCAGACACAGAGATGGGTGAGTCACGGCAGGATTGAAAGGGGAAAAAAATCATATTTTTGTTCCACAATCCCAAAGTGGCTTCTGTCAGACAGCGGGTGCAGCTGGGTGTTTGCAGCCTCCGCAGCAATGCCCAGAGGCCAGATACCCCAGGGGACACCATACCCGAAGGCACAGATCACACAGGCGCAATGCCGAGGAGGCACCATGCCCAGAGGCACAAAATCCACAGCCCCAAAGCCACGGGCACAACACTCCCGGGCACACGCTCCCGCGCCAGGGGCCAGGTGGGCTCCCCCCATCGGCTCCCCCGCGCCCCGTCCCCGGCACCAACACTGTGCACTTGTTTTGGGCGCAGGGCAGGGCGTGCAGGAGGACAAGAGCCCTTTCATGCCCAGCCGTGCTGCCTGGGGGCGCATAGCGGAGCCGCCAGCGCCGTGCAAAGCCGCAGGGCAGGAGCGCAGCCCCGCACAGCCCTGGGGTCCGTCCGGGCACCGTTTCCCACCCCGGCATGCTCCAAAACCCGCCAGCCGCCCGGCCCCAGGGCACCAGCTGCCCTTGCTCAGAGCGCCCGCTGAGGCACAGCGCCCACGCGGCCCCTGCCCAGAGTCCCCTGCGTCCCGCTGGGTGAGCGGGCAGCGGACCCAGGGCACACGGGGCGGTGCAAGAGCCACGGGGCGCACGGGGACGGCCGCTGCCCGCGGGGGAACATCCAGCTCAGCACAACGCACGGAGAGCAGCGAAGAGCCGGGAACTCACCTCCTCCCGCCGGCTCAGCTCTCCCGGTGGCACCCCCAGCCCCTCAGGGGCCACCGCGGACACAAGTGCTGCTGGGGCCGGGCTGGGGCGAGCAGAGGACCGAGCGCCGCGGAGCCGAGCTCCAGCTGACTCGCCGGCACAAATGTTCCAGTGGGGCCTGAGCGTGACGGCGAGGGAGGTGGAGCCGGGGCCACGCGCACAGGGGCTGTGTGTGAGTGTGAGTGTGAGTGTGCGGCATGCCACAAGGCAGTCCCGGACCACCCGTGCGCAACAAGGTCTCCATTGAGCTGCGACGGGACGGGACAGCCGGGAGCGGGCACTGCATGAGCTCCTGGGGTGCCCCAGGGCGGGTGCCAGCACGAATGGGGATGGACACGAAGGCTGTGGTCCAGCCGACAGCTTAGACCAGAATCAGAGACGGACACGACCTGGGGGAGGGTAAGGGAGGGTGCGAAGACAGAGCGAGCCCGGGCCAAACGTGCTGTCACGGGATGCTCCCATTGGCATCCCCAGATTGCCCCCCTGCTCCTCCAGCGCTGGGCAGGCTGCTCTCACTCCTGTCTCACACACTCTGCCTTCCCAAAGCACCCGCCTCGATGCCCGGCAGCACCCAGGCTTGCACAGAACAGGGCCCATGATCCGGCAGGCCTGGCAAGAGGATGTCCCACATCCTCACCATGTGCACGGCCTGGAGGACACCCGGCGCCTTGCTGGGGAACAGAGCAGGGGAGACGCAGCCCATGAAACCACTCAGCTCCGGGGGGAGCAAACCCGCAGCCCGGCCGTGCCAGTGTACTGGTAGGCCCCGATCCACCACCGCACTGCCACAGCACCACAATGGTGCTGTCACGGCACCGCCACGGCACCACCACAGCATGGCTACAGCACCATCACGGCACCACCACGGAGCTGTCACAGCACCACCACGGAGCTGTCACAGCACTGTCACAGCACTGCCACGGTGCCACCACAGCACTGCCACAGCACTGTCATGGGCCAGGAGGGACACACAGCACCCACACGCGTGTCCTGGGCGCACCCTGGCCTGCGTCACCCCGGGCACGAGCGGACGGATGCACACAGCAGATCCGCACATGCACGTGCACATGCACACGCGCACCGGCATTCCTGCATCCCGGCATCCCGGCGCAGCCCGCTCCTCACCTCCGCTGCGGCACTCGCATCCTGCTCTGCCGAGTCTGTCGTGCTGGCAGCACCACCGCGCTGCGCTTCACCGGGCCGCACCGGGCCGCACCGGGCCGGGCCCCGCAGCACCGGGCTGCCCCGGGCCCGGCTGCCCCGGGCTGCACCGGGCAGGGCCCCGCAGCACCGCGCCGGGCCCCGCTGCCGCGGCGGCACCGGGTCGCGCCGGGTGTGGGCGGGCGCGGCCGGGCCGGGCCGGGCCGGGCCGCCCCAGCGCGCGCCGAGGAGGCGGCTCTGCGGCACCGGCCGGCTCCGCCCGCCGCGGCGGCATCCCCCGCTCCTCCTCCTCCTCCAGCCTTCATCCCTCCCTGCCTCCCTCCCTCGCTCCATCCCTCCGCCTCTGCTGTCCCCAGCGCCCCGCCTGCTCCTCCTGCCCCGCCGCCCCCATCACCCCGGCTGCCCACCTCGGCCCCAGCCCCGATCCATCCCCAACACCCTGAGCCCCCAGCCCCTCCCCTGCCCCCTTCCAGTCATCGTAGGGGGCCTCCAGTTAGCCCAGATCCCTCGTGGCACCCTCAGCCCTCCATCCTGGCACCCCAGTCCTCCCCTAGGGCCCCCTTCACCCCTGTTCTCTTCTAACAGCCACGTTCACAACTAAACATCGCAGCTTCCTCACCCTCACTTGTCCCGTTGTCACCCCCATTCTGCCCCAATAACTCCCGCTCCATTTGGCACTCCTAGTTCCTTCCCCTGCCTCCACACCCAAGTTCCCCCTCTCCATCCCTGCTGCTGCCCTTAGTCTTCCCTAGTGCCTTGTCCTGTCCCTGTGTCTTCATGTCACCTTGGCCAGCCTCTCCTCGGAGTCAACCCATCGAGCACAGCTGTGCCCAACGTGCCACCGTGCTTGTGGGCACCATCACCACGGCCTGCGCCCCCGCCTCAGCCTGCTTGCAGTGCCGGTGGGGCCGGGGTGCCAGCGCGGGTGCCGCAGGGCTGAGCCTTGGGCGCTGCTCCCCAGGAGAGGGCACCAGCCGGCCGGGAAAGCAGCGAGCACGATGCCGCCTCTTGGCCCGCGAGTGCCAGCGCCCGGCTGGGAGAGGCGCCCGCAGCCCCGCACAGCCACCTCCGCGCGTGGCACCGTGCTCGCCAAGGGCAGGACGAGGCTGCTGCCAGCCCCCCACAGCCCCAGCCTGGCCCCCAGGCCCTTCAAAATGTAGCAGCAGGGGGAAGACCAGCACAGGCCTGAAGTGCTAGTGGGTGCTGCAAGCCAGGGCTAGTGCTTAAGGGCGATAGAGATGGCCGTGGGCTCGCATCAAGCCCCCATGCTCGTGACTGCGAGGTGGCTCACAGTCCAGGGCTCTCTGCCTGCACTGCATGGTGGCTGCGGGGACAGGGCCATGCCAGGACCCTGCGGTGGTGGTGGCTCTGCTCTGTCCGCAGCCCTTGACCCTGTTTCTCACCCCGCGTCGGCTGCCCTGGACTTTCTCCCCTCTGGCGTCACGGCTGTTCCCCGGCCGCAGGGTGCGTAATGGCGCCGCAGAGCATCGCCCGTGCTGGCCCCGGCCCCGCGGGGCCAGCACTGCAGCGCGGGGAGGCCTCAGCCCCCACACCAGCTCTGCCCCACTGCCCACCCCACAGCTCGTGGAAAGGGTGACATCAAATGGGCCCCATCCTGGCCTAGCAGCACTGTGCAATCTTGCCACACGTGAGAAAGGCCCCTGCCCCTCATCCTCACTGCTGGGCCCCCATGCTCTGCCCCATTCTGAAGGGCCAACACTGTCCCTGGCTGAGGTCACTGCACATGGCTCTGCCGTGGAGGCGTTTGCTGGGCGGCTCCGATGTGCCCCGCGCAATTGGGGGCCAGTGGCCAGGGCTGGCACCATGCCCCCTGCCTCTTGTCAACACGTTGCTCAATGGTGGGCACCGGGCCCTGCGCCTGCTGCGGGGACCCCTTGGGCTGCCTCCTGCCAGCAGTGCTGGCAGCTTCAGGACGAAGCAGTTTGTCCCCCAGCCCGCCCTGTGGGCAGGCGCCACCACAGCAGCTGCTTTGGGCCCCACCATCGCTGTTCGCCTCCCTCCTCACCTCTGGGCACAACTGGCCTCCGAGCAGGGAGACCAGGGCAGGCAAGGGTGCGAAGGGGCGCCTGCAAGCACTGTGGTCCCCCAGGCAGGGTGCTGGCACCCTGTCCGTCCCCATGGGAGGTATGCTCCCCTTTGTCCCCCCAGACGGGCCAGCAGGGCCCCACTACCCAAGAGCAGCTGCGGGGCTGCGCAGGTGGCAGCAGTCGCAGTGCCCCCCGTGCCCGGGCTCTGCTCCCCATCTTGTCCCCGAACAAGGGGCCCCCGGCGGACCGGATCCCCCGCCTCCCCCAGCCTGTCCCCCCGGCTCCGGGGCATGGGCTGCGATGGGGAGAGGAGGAGAAAGAGGTGGGAAAGAGGTGGGATTAGGGAAATGACATCCAATGAGAGGAAAGCGCTGCCCGCAAAACATGCCCCACTCGCAGCGCATTTAGCGCGGGGGGCAGCGCTCGGGCCGCCTCTTCGGTGGGAGCCGCGGGGACAGGCGGACACAGCCCCCCGGACAGGCGGACTCAGCC
Source organism: Tinamus guttatus (assembly GCF_059628265.1). NCBI lineage: Eukaryota > Metazoa > Chordata > Aves > Tinamiformes > Tinamidae > Tinamus > Tinamus guttatus. Next base: position 4,796,949 of record NW_028288745.1, on the reverse strand, counting down.
CGCCGGACAGGCAGAGCCGGGCCCCGACGGCGCCGGCCATGGCGTTTCCGAAGCTGCAGAAGGTGCTGATCAGCGACAGCCTGGACCCGTGCTGCAGGGAGATCCTGCAGGCCGGCGGCATCGGTGTCGTGGAGAAGCCGGGCCTGAGCCCCGCCGAGCTGCTCAGGGAGATCAGGGTGAGCAAGGCCGGGGGTCGGTGCCCGGGAGACCCACGGCGCCGCCGCTGTCCCCTCCCGTCCCATCCTGTCCCGCCGCACGTGCCGTCTGATGCAAGAGCCCAGCGGGGTTTCACGGAGCCCCATGCCCAGCTGCCCCCTCTGTCCCAGCAGGACTGCGAGGGCCTCATCGTCCGCTCAGCCACCAAAGTCACGGCCGAGGTGCTCGCTGCGGCGCAGAGGCTGCAGGTGGTGGGCAGGGCCGGCACCGGTGTGGACAACGTGGACGTGGAGGCGGCCACCAGGAAGGGCATCCTGGTGATGAAGTAAGGAGGAGCAGGACCCCCAACAAGGCACCCGTGCTTGGCCAAGGGGGTGCTGGGGATTTCTGTGGAAGTGCCTTGCCCTCCGTGACACAGCAGCTGGGAACCCTGTTCTTAGGGCTGCATGGTGCATGGTGCATGGGGCAGGTGGTGGGCTACCTAGGGGCCCCCATCCCCAGGGGACACCCCCAGCCAAAGGCACTGGCTCCCGGGTGCCAGTGACACTGCTCTCTGCCCCTAGCACGCCAGCTGGGAACAGCCTCAGTGCTGCCGAGCTCACCTGCGGCATGATCCTGTGCTTGGCCAGGTGAGTGCATGGGGTGGGTGCCCGTCCCGCTGCCCGCCCGGTGCCCGCTCCTCACCGTGGCCTCCCCCTCACAGGCAGATCCCGCAGGCAGCTGCCTCCATGAAGGAAGGCAAATGGGACCGTAAGAAGGTAGGACTTGGGCATGGCACCGTGGGGTGGCGGGGTGGCCGCGCGGGGAGCCCCCAGTCATTTCTGCCATGTGCTCTAGTACATGGGCATGGAGCTGAATGGGAAAACACTGGGTGTGCTGGGCCTGGGCCGCATCGGCAGAGAGGTGGCCACGCGCATGCAGGCTTTCGGCATGAAGGTAAGGAGAAGGCAAGGAAGGTAAGGGCCCCGGGGCCCTTCCCTGGCCCAGCGATGGGCACGGCGCGAGGCTGCACCGCCCGCTCTGCCGCAGACCATAGGCTACGACCCCATCATCGTGCCTGAGGACTCGGCCGCCTTTGGCGTGGAGCAGCTGCCGCTCGAGCAGGTCTGGCCCCGCTGCGACTTCATCACGGTGCACACGCCTCTGCTGCCCTCAACCACGGGTACGGCGCGTGCGGGCATGGGGCCGTGGGGGGAACGGGCGCTGCCTCCGCTCACCCCGCTTGTGCCGCAGGGCTCCTGAACGACAGCACCTTCGCCAAGTGCCGCCGCGGCGTGCAGGTGGTGAACTGCGCGCGTGGCGGCATCGTGGATGAGGGCGCGCTGCTGCGGGCGCTGCGCTCAGGGCAGTGCGGCGGCGCTGCACTCGACGTCTTCACGCAGGTGAGTGGCGCTGCCAGGGAGCCTCTTGCACCACCTCAACTGCCCTTTTGGGCCTCCCTGGCCTGAGCGGAGGGAGGGAAATGCGCCCCAGGCTCCTGGGTGCTGCCAGCCTGGGGGAGGCCAGGCCCCAGGGGCCGGTGCCTGGCACGGGGCTGTGTTGGCAGGAGCCCCCCAAGGACCGCGAGCTGGTGAACCACCCCAACGTCATCTGCTGCCCGCACCTGGGCGCCAGCACGCGGGAGGCGCAGAGCCGCTGCGGCAAGGAGATCGCCATGCAGATAGTGGACATGGCCACAGGGAAGGGGCTGACGGGCACGGTGAGTCCCACCGGTGACGCTGCACGGGACACCCCCCTGCACCTCCCCTGAGAAGGGAGCAAGGCTGCAGCCCGGAGGCCAAGCTCTCTGTGCCTCTGTTTCCCCATGTGTAAAACACAGGGGTGCTGGGGGCCACCCTATGTGCTTGGTGGGGGTCTCACTTCTTGCTCCACTCTTCTACTCAGGTCAACGGGCAGGATCTCAGCAAGGCTTTCGCGCCCCAGAACAAACCCTGGGTTGCCCTGGCCAAGGCCCTGGGCTCAGTGCTGCAGACCACAGCCAAGCAAGCGCACGGCAACGTGCAAGTCTGCACCCTAGGTGAGCCAGGCAGGATTGGCCCCGCACTCAGGTGTGGGGACTCCAAGGCACACGTGGGTGGGAGATGGATTGGGTGGGACGAAGGATAGGAAGGAGGCTGTTGGTCAGGAGGATGGATGGACGGATGGGTGGATGGATGGATGGATGGATGGATGAGGAGTGCATGCCTGCATGGCCATGTGCATGGATGGGTAGGCCCAGTACAGGGCTAACCTCTCCATCTGCCGCTGCTCCATCTGTGTCCTGCTTCCTCTCTGCATCCCAGGGACTTCCCTGCAGGAGGCCGGGAGCTACCTGTCCCCTGCTGTGGTCTCGGGCATGCTGGCTGGAGGGACGCAGAAGGAGGTGACCCTGGTGAATGCCCTGCTGCTCGCCCAGGAGGCTGGACTGAAGGTGTGTGGGGACCAGCCCACACAAACCCTGGGAGTGGGATTACCCCACGGAGCCGCTAATATGATTCTTGAACTGGGACGTGCCAAAAGGACATTCGCCATGGCCCTCTGTGGCCATATCAGGGAGGGAAGGGTGCCCGCACGTGCGAGCCTGGCTGCTGAGCAGCCGCCTCTCTCCGGCAGGTCACGGCCACCCACAACAACGTGGCTCCCGAGCCCGATGGCAGCGCTGGCCTGCTGCAGGTGGCCCTGCAGGGCACCCCGCATCGGGCCGCAGGGACAGTGCAGGGCAGCACCCCGGTGCTGCGGGAGCTCAACGGAGCCACCTTCAAGCAGCCAGTCCCGCTGTCCGGCTCCATGCTCATCTACAGAGCCAAAGCATCAGAGCCCAGCGCGCTGCCTGCGCTCGCCGGTGAGCACCTCACGCGGCCCTGACCTGGGCGGCTCTATGCAGGGTGGTGGCAGGAGGAGACCATGGCAAGGGCCCAGATGCCAGCGGGGGGACACGTTCCATGGAAAGGCAGGGATGGCATGGTTGGAGCATGGTATTAAGGGACTCCAGAGCAAAGGGACTTCCACCCACCTCCAGAGGGGGGTGAAAACTGGCATCATGGGCCCGTGGGTCACCTGGATGCCCACAAACCTCTTGCCTCTCGCCCAGGGCTGCTGGGGAAAGCGGGAGTCCAGCTCCAGTCCTACCACAGCTCCAGCGCGGTGGCGGGGGAGCAGTGGAGCATCGCAGGGCTCTCGGCCCCACTGCCCGACCTCAACGAGCTCGAGCCGCGCGTGACCGAGGTCTTGCAGCTGCAGCTGTAGCTGCTGCGTGCCCGCTCCCCTCCGTGCCGTCCAAGGGAGCATCGCACCCGGCTGCCCCCGGTCCCAATGGTGGGCCCAGGCTGGCCCCGCACTCAATAAAGTGCGCAGAGGAGAAAGCGTGCGACCTCCTTCCCTTGTCCACGGCCCCCGGCCCTCCTCCTGTGCCCTGGCCCGGTGGGGACATACAGGGCTGCTGGCGCCGCGTGACCGTTTGCTCAAGGGGTGCAAAGGTCTCCGCGGCTGCCACTGCCCAGCCGAGGTCCTGGATGGACCCGATCCAGGCATGGGATGCTGGCTTGGCCCACTGCCCCCATAGGGGTAGGGCCACACTGCCCCTCCTCCCGAGAAATGGACATGACGGAGAGGCGGGGAAAGGCCCCAGGAGGGCTGAGCCCTCCCTGCCCCTGGGAACGGGCTCCCTCGCTGTTCCCATGGGAATGAGCTCACTGGGATTTCCAAGAAGGCTGCTCCAATTTGCAGGTCCCGCAGGGGACCTGGCATTTTGCCATCTCCCCACCCCAAACTGGGGCTCCACTCGGACCCCTCCAGGCGCATGGGTGCTAGAGCCCCGGGAGGTGCCGTCTGCCCCGGCAGGCGTCCTGCGCTGCCACTGGAAAAGGGGCTCTGAGGGGGAACCGCGAGGGCCTGGCAGCAGCGGCTGCCTGCTCCCGAAGCCACAGGCTGCGACACTCGCCCAGCTCATCCGGCTCTTTATTCCCTGCGCTGCTTGTGGCTTCCCAGGAAACCCCGTCACCACCAGTCTCGGGGCCAGGATTGCTGCGAGCTGTCTCCAGTCCCTGCAAGGAGGAGTCTCCCATGAAGCCAGCCCCAGATTTTGGGCAGCAGGGGAGATGGGGGAAGGAGAGCCCGCACACCGTTCCGGCACATCCCGGGACTCACAGCGGCCTTGCCGCTAGAGCGGCTTCCTGGCATACTGCCGGCGGTACTTGTCGTCCACCCGCGTCAGGTACCACGTGCCAGGGAAGAGGTCCGCGGCAGAGCCGTGGGGAGTGTGGTTGGCTGTGGGGAGAGCAGGGTGAGCTCAGCGTGCCGCGGGCACAGGGTGCCACCAGGCTGTCCGGTCCTGGCCGCCGCACGGCCTCGCTCACCCAGGTGGTGGGTCTCCTCCCGCCGCTTCATGATGTCGGCGAAGTCCTGCGGGGCGACGCGCTTGCGGGCGTCCAGGCGGGCCGGCAGGTCAGCCAGGCTGGACACCAGCTTGTCCAGGGGCGAGCCTGCCGGGGGGAGCGCTGGCTGAGAGAGGCCGCCCAGGCACCGGGGCCACCTGGCAGCGCGCTGTGGCCTCAGCCCGCACAGGGCTCACCTGGTGCTGCGTCGGGCGAGACGCGGAAGGAGAACATGCTGGCGGCCAGCCCCGAGCCATAAGAGAAGGCCCCGATGCGGGAGCCAGCCAGGTCCTGCGCCGAGGCCCTGTGGCAGCGGGGGCACGTCAGGGGCTGGGGCTCGGCCTCCGGTCATCACCAGCCCCTCCGGCCAGCAGCAGGAGCTGGCGCTGGGCGGCAGGAGAGCAGTGGCCTCCTGGCACCCGGCCCTTCCCACGGCTCTTTCTCCATGGGCTGGGCCTGACAAGGGGGGCTTTATCCTCACCCAGCGCTGGCAGTCGTGCTGGCCCAGCGCCAGCCAACCGGCACAGAAACACTGGCGGCTGCCCAGGCGGGGAGGGCCTATGTGCCATGAAAGGGTGAAGTCTCTGCTGCAGGGGGGATAGTGGGCACGGGCAGCTGCTCCTTGCTGCCAAGACAGGGTCCCATGGGCCTTCCCACTCCTCCCAAACACAGGACAGGCTCCCCAGCCCCCCGGGGACTCACTGTGCCAGCAGGGAGGCCAGGCAGCCGTACATGGACGGCGTGTACATGTTGCCATTGCGGGAGGACAGGAGCAGCGAGGGCTTGGTCTTCTGGTTGAAGATTTCCTGGCTGGCCGCCTGGAAGGCCTTCTCCACCTCCTTGCTGGTGTAGGTGTCCTCCAACTTGACGCCACTGCCCGGAGAGAGGCCAGCTCAAAGCCCGCACCGCCGCAGGGCCCGGGGCCGGGCAGCCGCCCCACACACCCACCGGAAAGGCTGCAGCCCCTTGTAGCGGCCGGCGGCCGTGTCGGCATCAGGGGCAGCGAGGAAGTCGTTCAGCAGCAACCGCCCCACTGACTTCTGCACCAGCTTGCAGAAGGGTGTGTGGAAGATGATGAACTTGAAGTCGTCAAGGGTGAAGGGTTGGGGGGTGCCGGCTGGAAGGCAAGGCGTGAAGGGTTCCGCGAACCGGGCACGTGGCGGTGAGCGGGGCGCGCGGGGGGTGCCGCTCACCCTGCTGCCGCTGGCTCTCGGCCTTGCGGCGGTACACGGCGTAGCAGCGGTCCAGCGCCCGCAGGTAGCACTGGATGGAGAGGGGCCCATCCACCACCGGGTACTCGGAGGCCAGGTCGGGCTTGTAGAAGTCATAGGCGTGCTCCATGTGGGTCCCGCGCAGCCCTGGGGCACGGGTGGTGACCATGGGTCAGCCGGTGGGACTCTGCGCAGTGCATTGCACTCGCTGAGGGGCTGCGCGGGGCGACGGCACCCACCTCTCTCCAGCGCAAGGGGCGCGTTGGGTCCCACCAGCATGGCGATGGCGCCAGCACCCCCCGTGGGGCGCGCGTTCCCCGTGGCGTACACAGCGATGTCCCCGCACACCACCACGGCGTAGCGGCCTAGGAGAGGGCACCAGGGCCGTCAGTGCACGCATGCAGCTCCCACACAACCCATCATCACCCTCATCTTTGGGCCGCCGTGGCAGCCAGCAGGGACAAGGCCCGGGGACCACTGAGTGTGGTAGCCTGGAGGGGCACGGGGCTTTGCAGGGGCATCGTGGGGTTTTGGGCACCTCAGGCATCCCATGGCACTCGTGCCATCCCCAAGGTTGGCAACCCACCATCCCAGGCGCTGGACTCAACCCAGTCAGCAGCGTTGAAGAGCGAGGCCGTGCCGCCGTAGCAGGCGTTGGTGGTGTCGATGCCCTCCACGTCGGTGTTGCCCGACTCGCGGAAGAGCTCCATGAGGACGGTCTTGACGGCCTTGGACTTGTCGACGACGGTCTCCGTGCCCACCTCGAGGCGGCCAATGGCGTCCCAGGAGAGGCCGGCACGCTCCACGAGTCGCTGCACCACGGTCAGGCACAGCGAGTTGATGTCCTCGTGGGCGGCGCAGAAGCCCATCTGCTGCTGGCCCAGGCCCCGCGTGTACTTGCCGGCCTCCACGCCATCGAAGCGCTCCAGCTCCGTCTGCTCCACGTACTGCGCAGGGAAGTACACCTCCAGGGCCAGCACACCCACGTCCTTGGGCCAGGCACCCGAGCCAGCCGCCCCGGAGAGGCTGTGGGACAGAGGGAACGGGGACTGGCGCCTTGCCGTGGGGACGGGGACGTCCTCACTTGGGGTTGCAGGGGTCCCATCCGTGCGTGCGTATAAGCACCCTGTGCTTTCTGCTGCCAGCACATGCCCTGCATTCCCCCCGTGCCCGCTGGTCACCAGTGCTCCCAGGAGAGGGAGAGCGTCGTGGCTCCCTCGGGCTGCCCGAAGCAGGGCTCCCCGCCTCCCCACTCACCGTGCCCGCTGCGTGGCTGCCATGCACGGGGCCGCCTGCTCTGGGCCCAGCCGGGCCCCCAAGCAGCGCGCCACGCGGCCCACCAAGCGCAGCATCTTCACCCCAGACAGTCAGACAGACTGAGCAGCCCCGCACGGTGCATTTATAACCTCCCCTCTGGCCCTTATCAGCACACTGGGCCCTGCGCCCAGCCCCGGTGCTCAAAGGTCGCCGAGCACCAGCCAACGCGACAGGGGCTGCAGGAGACCACGGCGCCGGGGGGCTTGCAAGGAGTCCCCATCCTGCACCCCAGCGCCTGGGACCAGCACCATGGCTCCTGGCTTTCCATGCTGGCTGGGACGGTCCTGGGGCATCCTGTGCTGCTCTGGGATGCTGGACACCCCCATCATGTGTGGTGGGTTTAGGGGGAAAACCGCGGGTCGGGCCTGAGGCACAGTTACCCTCAAGCCAAGCAAACAGCCACGTGGTGCCTGTGACAACACTGCCAGTGACACAAGAAGGGACCTTTGGTCCCACTGTTGCTGTCAACTGCTGCTGCAGCCCCTTGGGCACGTGCAGAGAGAGGGGCAGCTGCACCTGGGGCCACTATCCCCCATGCCTGCGCCCACGGACACCTACTGTCCCTAGTGTGCCTGTCCCCAGGGCTGCCAAGACCCAAGCCTGCATGAGCCGCTGGGCTGGGCATAGGGTACTGCAGCAGCACAAGGCTCTGGTTTGCAAGAACAAAAACAGAATCCCATGATTTTTTTTTAATAGATGTATCTTAAAAAGTGGGAGAAGCGCAGTGGGGGCTCGGCGAGGCAGTGGGGCACCCGGCAGGTGCTCAGAGCTCAGGGACCACCTTGCAGAGAAAGAAGTGTTGCTGGGAACAGTCGGTGCTAATCCAGTGGGTGAAGCCTGCGAGGAGAGAGGAGGTGGCGTCAGTGTGGCCAGGAGCCGGTGGCCACGGGGGCTGGGGTATGCACTCACCGCCCACGTTGGGCAGCGCGGCGCAGGCGCCGCTGCCAGCACTGCGCCTGGGGATCCCGCTGGCCCCACTGTACTCGGTCCCGTTGACCCAGCGCCAGCCTTCGCCCTGTACAGAGTTGGGGTCAGTGGGGTGGCCCCAGCACCCGCTCCTGGGTGCCCCGCAGCTGCTTCCAGCCCTACCTGGTACCCGAGGCGGAGGCCGATCCACACAGGCTGGGTGCGCTGGTAGTAGGAGAGCACCTTCCTCATGGTGGCCGCCTCGCGGGGCTCCTGCACCCAGGCGAGGTGGGCGCCGGGCTGGCTGGCCTGGCACTGCGCCTGCGGGGACACAGCGGTGTCATGCCCCAGGGCCGGCATGGCAGCCCATCGTCATGCAGGGGTCTCCCCTGCCCCTTACCTCTGCCTCGTCCCAGCTGCGCAGCTGTGCAAAGTGCTTGAAGCAGCTGAGTTTGTAGTAGGACCAGCCCGAGGGGCAGTGGAGCAGGGCGCGGGCATCTGTGGAGAGCGGTGGCTTCAGCCGGGGCCCGCAGTGCCCTGCCCTGCGCAGCCCACGCGGGGGCGGCCCCTCAGCGCCCCTCACCAGGGTGTCCCACCTGCACGGCACCCACACTCACCTGAGCCCTGCACCAGCCCCACGCAGCCCAGCAGCAGGAGGGTGAGTCCGGCCGCCGCCACCATCCTCCTCTCCAGCGTCCCTGCGAAAGGCCACGCAGGGTCAGGGTGGTGCAACAGGGCCTGGAGACGCTGCCTTGGCCCAAAGGTGCCAACCCACCTGCACCCTGGGGCTCTGTGCTGGCCTGGCCCGTGGGCACAGCGCGGGGTCCCCCATCCCACCGCTGTGCTCAGCAGGGATGGCTGAGCGCGGGCTCAGGCGTCGGCAGCAGCAGCCGGAGCCACCAGGGCCAGGAGCTCAGGGCAGCGTTCCCGCCCTGGGCCCTCGTGGCCCTCCCGCTCCCAGGCAGCCACATCAGTGCAGCTCCCCTTCATCCCGGCTAATCCCTGGCCCCAGGCCCGTTTGTCAGCTCAGCTCATCTTCCCCTCGATGAGGCAGTGACAAAAGCCCACGCAGTGCCCCAAATTGCGCTGCCGCAGCCTCCCCGGTCCAGCCGAGGCAACGGCCGTCCGGCCCAGGAGTGCCGAGGGCCTGGGGTACACGCTGCCCCCACAGGTGGCCCGGGAGCCATCAGAGCCGCCGGCCCCTCTCACCTGCTGCAGGAATAACGGCCTCGACTGCTCTCTGAGCCTGTGAACAGCTCCCCTATATAGCCCTGCTGCGAGCAGAATCACTGTTTGCTGAGCCCAGGTGATTGATTCCCATCATAAAAATCTTATTGTGAACTCTGCCCCTTACCCCTGGAAAGCAACGCAGATCTTGATGGCTCTGTTTGCGCTTGACACTCCTGTAATGAAGGCAGGAAGAGCACCTCCTATTTGGTCAATAACTCCCCCGCAATTAGCATCCGCAGTGAAAGCAAACGCTGGGATGGCTTTCCATAGGGAACTCCATCAGAGCCCACCGGTGGTTGAGGGGCCCTGGGCCTGGATGGGGGCAGGCCACCCCGCAAGAGCTGCCATGAGCGGGCAGTGTTTGGGGAGGCTGATACCAGGCGGCTGGCCCGCGGCATCCCTGCGGCTGGTAGCAGTGGGTGCCCTGGCCGACCCACACAGCGCCGCAGTGCGTCAGCCCGTGACGCCCTTGTTTGATCCGCCTCCACGGCCGTCAGCAGGGCTCAGGGACAGGGGAACAGCCGGGCACCGGGGGCCCTGAGGCTCTATCAGACGGCGGGTACGTGCCCGGCCCCACAGCCCTGACGCGGGGCTTCGTTTGCTTTGGCCACAGCCCCCAGGGAGAGGCAGGGCCGCCGGCAGCAGTCCCTCGCCCTCCTCTTGGCCATTCCCCGTGCAGCAGGCGGTGCGGCTCCCCTGCCCCCTCGCTCCAATGCTGCTGCCCTCGAGCACTGCTTCAACCACCAACATGCCGCTTCCCTGCCCGCAGCCCTCGCTCCCGACCTCTGCGCGGAGCAGGCCCTGCAGCCTCGAGGGCCATTCCTGGGGCTCCTGGCCCTCCTCTCCGCATCCCTTCAAGGCTCCAGTCTCCAGGACGGGGCTTCAAGGCAGCAGCCAGCCGAGCCAGTCCGGGCCGTGCAGGCACCGAGCCAGCGCAGATGGTGGCTGCGCTGGTACCAGGAGGAGACAAGTGTCGCGGGCACTGCAAGGAAAGCAGCCGGGTGCCCACGCTGCTCCCAGCACTACCCCAGAGACCCTCGTCCCCGCAAGGACAGCACGAGCATCCCGAGAAGGGAGGCTTGTAGCTGACCCAAGGTGTTACCTCTCGCTACGGAGCTAAACCCAAGTGCTCTGCCCTCCAGAGATCTCACGCAGCTCCTCTTTGGCAGCACTTTCCAAAGCAGCACCCACCCTGTGCCGCTGCAGCCCCAGGATATGGCTGCGCTGGGGCCTGCGTGGGCAGGTCTGCCGCTGCTCCTGGGAAAGGAGCATGGGGCTGGTCTCCTTCGCCCACGCAGCGGCGGTACCACTGCCAGCCCGCAGAGCTGGCTAAGCTCTCGGGGGATATATGGAGGGGAAGCCCCCTTTCCAAGCCAGGCACTTGCCTGGTGGCACTTCTGGAGGAAACCACCCTGCACAGCAGACCAGCCACACTCTGGACACAGCTGCCCCTGCAGAAGACAAACCTCCATCCCCGCTTTACCTGAAAGCATGAAAATGCTCCTCAAGGAGGTAGCACTGATATCTCTGACAGGAAGGCGCCCGGAAGCCATCCTTGAGGAGCAGCTCCAGGCTTCACCTCAAGCACTGGCAAACTCAGTACATCCGTGCCAGCGAGGCGGCGCTGCCCTGAACTCCCTTAAACTTTGGCACAGATGCACGACCTGTGGGAGAACATGCCCAAAAGCCTCCAGCAGGTATTTACTCGCCCAGCTGGCTCTACCAGAAGATAAGGGAGCTGCTGTTAGAACATTCACCCCCACCCCGCCATGCCTCCCAGCAGCTCCTGGCCCGGGTGGGAGCTGCAACTCTGCTACCACCTTCAGCAGGGCCACAGCAAGGGTGGAAAACCTGCCGGGCGAGTGCCTGCTGGGCCCAAGGCTGCGGTGACGGCTCCCTGCTCAAAACAAGAGGAATGAAGGCCCCAATTTTGCTCCCTGGTTTTTCAGGACTGTTTGGCCAACACGGGTGAGCTAGGCCTCCCTGCTGTGTGCCTCTATGCCTTACCTTGACACTCGAGCCGGACACACGGAGGCCTCGCAGCTCCAGGGATGAGGCTCCTGCTTCCTGGCTGGAGAAACAGCTGAGGGCCCAGTGAAGGCAGCCCGGTCTGCAGGGGAGAGCGCGGGGAGGCCTGCGCTAGCCCCTTCCTGCACCCCGGCCCACGGCCTTCCCAAAAGCCACACGCCAGCTCCCCGGCAAGCAGATACCTCACACAGGCCACCAGCCAGGCCCCCGTCCCGTCCAGCACACCCTGCGTGCGGCTGATTTCTGACCCTCTCTGCAGCTCTCCAAGAGTTCCAGGACCCTTCCCTCATGCTTGAGCTAGGAGGCTGCCAGCTCCCAGGCACAATTCCTTTGGGATGATCAAAACAGACGGGCCACGGGGGCTCCCTCGATGCCCCGAGGTTTTAGCACTGACAGGTTCTCCCTGGGCAGGGGCTGAACAGGCAGGAAACACCAGCGAGCTCTTCATCACCCTGCGGCTGCGCCAGGAGAGCCAGGGAGACAAATAAAAAAGGAGCAGCACAAAGACGCTGGGCACATACTCTTTATTTGGGGGATAAAAATTGCTTATACATTTTGCAGCAACTATTTTCATAAAAGACTTTTATAAAAAATGTAAAAATAAGCAAATATTTTCCATTATTAATACAGGAAAATGCTGCTGTGTGAATGGTTACTCTACGACTTACGAGATAAAATACCACCTTAAGGAGATATTATCTTTACAAGTAGTTAAAAAAAATAAGGCAGGGGGCCATCATATTAACACACACCAGGCACGAAACTGGCTTCATTCCTCAGAGGGCACACATCCTGCAGATGGTAGCCACACATATAAAAAGGCACTTGATTATTTGGGGCTAACACGTAAAAGCCCTTGGTTTCTTTAGCAACTGGTTTAGCAACACTTGATTATTTGCAGTGAAACGTGTACCTGGACAGAGCTCCTGCCTGGAAATCTGAGCGAGCTGCATCTAAGCTTCACAGTTCACACTGCGGCCAGTGCGACGGGGAATGCTGTGTGCGTCGTAAAAGGCAGTAACTTCAGAATAAAAACTTCAGCCCAAAAACATGGCCCCGGGAACCGGCTCCCCCTGAGGCCCTGCCTTCATGTACCATTGAGTCAAATCAGGAAAGAAATAATAAAAGGAGAAAAAAAAAAAAAGCTTTACTCTTGACTTGATTACGATGAAAAGAAACATTGAAAGAAATACTGTACATGGTAGGATGCTAAATAACCACTGCTCCCAGGGGAGCGGCCTCCTGTGTCTTTTGGCCACAGCCGACAGCTCTCAGATCTCTTTGGAAAGCTTGTTTGCAGGCTTCCCCCAGGGAGGTAGAAGTAAACCATACCTAGAAATGTGCACTTCTACTCTTGCCTTGTCCGGAGCCCTTCAGGGAAGCGTTACTCTTGCATCACAGCGATGTAGAGAAAGCAGAAGCAACAGCATTTCACCTGACAGCCCTAACAGCTGGTTTCCATCCCTACAAAAGTATCAGGGGGAAGTGCAGTACAAACGCCACCGCTGTCCCACAGCATGTGCTACGTGTTCCCCACCACGGCGCGGAGGTCCTAATGCAGGATGAGGACAGAGCACAGCCCGAAACCTGGCAACCAAGCTGCGTTTGATAAAGGCTTCTGAACTATTTGGTCTGCAACGTAACCCAGCTCCTGGTTTTAGATGTGCCGCCATTGCCTGAGGCCTGTCCAAGAGTCGGTGCTGCAGCTTCCCTCTTGGAAGGGCTGGACAAGACAGCACGTCCCAGAACTGCAGTGAAACAGCCGCTTCCAAAGGACTGGTCACTCCTCCATGAGACCGTGCGTTTCGTGACACAGACCCACACACTGCAAACACGTAACAACATCCTCCGCACTTGTCGCCATCACCACAGACGCAGCACGTGCCGCCTGCAGGGCAGAAGGCACAGCAGCTGGAGGAGGGGGCAGTTCTGTGCAGTGATGCTGGGAATTTGCCTTACTGGGATTTGAAGCACTCCTCCTGATCCCGAGCGTTTCCCAGCAAGCCTGCTTTGCTCGCAGGGCATCTCTTCGGACAGGGCAGCAGACGAAGGCTGTCAGACACACCTGGCATCGCTGGAAGGGTAGTGTCGGAGGGCCTGGTGCGTCTCAGGGAAGACGGACAGAGATGCGCCGACAGGCCGCTGCCGGGGGAAGACCCACTCAGACCAGTATTTTGAAAACAAAAACCAGATGCATGAGGAGACTGTACAGATATATAACCTCAGGGTACTTGGGGTGAGCGCAGTTAGAAGGGTCACGGATATTAGCTGGTTTGGATAAGAAAAAGGCTCTTGAAGGGGAAAGGCTGAGGCTGCATGACCAAAGGTGATGGGTCCAGTCACTTGACCTGTAGGTGTTTTGGGAAGTCTGGCTTGCTTGCTGAGCAAGAGGAGCCATGAGGAAGAGGGGTGTAGGAATGTGGGTGCAGCTCTGAGCTGAGTCAAGACAAGGCAACTTGAGCTCAAGAAGAACTAGCAGAAGGTGCTTCAGAAAGAGATTAGGTAGGTAACAAAAGGAGTAACAAAAACACAAAGCTGGTTTTGGCTACATTTCTGGAGAAATGACCGTAAGATGCATTAACCTGAAGAGCTGTTGCCTCAAGGAAACGGTGGAATATACTTAAAAGCAGACTGGAGAATCCAGTGGAGGCAGCAATCACATCCTAGGTGCTAGGGACTTGGTTAGAAGTGACCCAACAGGTCTTCTCCATCACCAGCTTCTACAATTCTCTGTTTAGGAAAGCATAAAAGCCTACGGCAACCACAGTCCCTCCAATGAGAAAAGCCTGGGCTCATTAAGACTCTTGGATATTAAAATGGTTCTTCATTTCCATCTGGAAGACCTTCATCAGTTCTGGAGTCCACTTGCTCGGCTTCCCCGTGGCCGGCCCTCAGGCATACACCTGCATGTTGTTCCGCTGCTGCTCGGACATGTGAGCGGCCGCCGGCCCGCGCTGGTTGTTACCAGGACTTGTCGCCACATCGGACCAGTCGGAGGCAGAGTGTGGGGAAGAGCTTGACCATTGGTCCGGAGACTCAGGTGATGGAGTCAGGTACGGGTGCTCCCCTTGCAAGTGCCGGTTGTGGCTAGGAGTCCGTTCCGTGGCCGAGGAGTAGCAGCTGTGCTGCGACGGCGGCGTCGGGTACTTCCCCATGGAGCTCTGGAACTGGTGGTAGGCCGGGAGGATGGTCTGCGCCACCTGCCCGTCCTGCTGAGGGATGGCAGCCATGGAGAAGGAGGCGCTGGGCAGCTGAGCTAAATCCGGGATCTGGTACATGGAGCTGAGAGGAGCTGCCATGTTCTGAGCGCAGTTTGGTTGAGCCTGCTGTGGCAGTGCTTGCTGGTTTATGCCGCCCTTGGGAACCAGCTGGAAAGTCATGATAGGGGGCAGAGACTCCCTGGAAACTCCCAAGTGCTTTGCATCTGCTTGAACTAAGCTGCTCTGCTGAGAAGCGCTGGGGTGTGAATGCATCACCTGGGGCACCATGCCAAACATCTCATTGTACTGGGATTCATTCATCTCCATACGATTCATCCACTCGGTGGAAACATTGGCCGTCCGGAGCCTGCCGAGCCCGCTGTTCGGAGGGGTGGTTCTGTGCTGCGAAAGCAGCTGGCTCACAGAAGGGAGCACGGTGCCGGATCCGCGTCCCAAGGGCTGCATCTCGTGGAGGTTGGAGAAGGACATCGTATGCGCGGCCTGCACTGACGGGGCAGTCAGCAGGGAGCTGGGGGACGAGTGTAGCACCCCCGGCGAAGGCATCACAGGCGAAGATGTTGGCTCAGATGCAAAAGCATGGGGTGATTCTAGGGAATCAACTGGTGACAAGGTCACTGAGCTCTCTGAAAATTGCCCTTTGCTTTCGCTGAGGGACTTCTTCCTTCTCCTCTTGGCATCTTTGGTGAGGTTCGTGGGTATGATGCCCTTGGCATTCGGTTTGCGTGACTTCTTGCTTAACGAGGCATGTTTCAGATTGAGGAATGACCTGTTTGGACCACAAATGACTGGGGAGAGGGCAGAGTTCAGCATGGCACCCGGGTGCCCAGCAGGGCTGTGCGCGACGTTGTACTCATTCAGGAGCTGCACTATGTCATGATGCATCCGGTCCTGGGCCACATCCCGGGGCAGGCGATCCATGTGGTCTGTGATGTCCCGATTGGCAAAATGGTCTAGCAAGATCTTAGCTGCTTCGAAACTGCCTTCCCGAGCGGCAAGGAAGAGCGGTGTCTCCTCCTGAAAACAGAGAGCAGATATTTCAGCGGCTTCGCTGCTGTAGCGGAGAGGGAACCATAGTGCTGTGGAGGGACTGACTCCAAGCTAATGCTCCCTCAAGGTTGCAATAACACATGGAAACATAGCCCTAACGTGGTGCGTTGCTAACTGCCTCTAGGAACATCCTGCTCCAGGAGACAATCTTTGAATGGGGCAGATTACAGGAGGAGCCTGGGGATTTTGTGCATGACAGTGGGACACCCAGGTTAAACTATCGCAGCAGGCACCGTTCTGCCATGGGTGCTGTGAGGAACTGTGAAAGTACTTGGTGCCTTTCTCTCACCATCTGCCATGAGGGGGAAGGCACGAAGGACTAAAGCAGACCAGTGGAGAACTGGAGCTTGTGGGTAGCTCTGAAATCTACTGAGCAACACCTAACATTCAAAAAACAAAACCTCATATAGAGGAAAGAAACCGAGCATTAACACACAGCTAATCCTAAGAGCAGTGAAACAGCAGGAGCTCTGCACAGTGCAGGCTTCCTCGCAAACAGAGAGGCTGCACTGCAGACCCTGGTAGCATGACAGGAGGTGACTGCTGCTGCGCCACCAGACCTGGCTCTCTGCTGAACAAAGAATTTAGCTGCTTAGCATGAGCAGCATTTCAGCCTGGTGCCCTCACCCCACGGACTGCTGATTGCATTCCTTTCTGCAACAAAAGCAGGGCAACATCGACGTGCAGGGCCTCGCCAAATAAGAATAACAATTGTTCTCCCACACTAAAAAAAAAAATCATTCAACATTTGGGGAAAGTTCCAGTCATGGTCTGGATTTGGAAGACCTGCACTGTGCACTCAGTTTAGAAACTCTGGGCTTAGCTCGCTTCCAACAGCAGCGAGATGATCCGAGGGAAAAACGACAGCCACGCTGGGCACACTCGTACTGTACCTTGTTATCCTGCATGTCTCTGTTGGCTCCATTTTTCAGCAGCACCAGTGTTGCTTCCACATTGTTGACAGCAGCAGCCCAGTGAAGAGCAGATTTACCTAAAGGGAAACCCAGCAACTTCAGTAACAAGCTGAGGAGCTTCTTTTAAAGCATCAAGATGGATAACAAGAGCACACTTGAAGAAAAATACTAAGAACCCATACTATGGGTTCTGCAGCATGGTATGCCCTGAGGGACATGCTTACACTCTGGTAGTCATCACACTGTCACATACTCCCACATTCTCAAGGTGTGATGGGACTCTCAGCACAGGCTTTAGGATTTCCTTATATAACCTACCCCACAGTGTCACATCTAGAGCACAGAAGACCCCAGCATAAGCAGTGCTGTATCTCTCTCCCTTTCCTTCCAGGATTGTCCAACCAAACCACTCTGCAGGGGTCTGCAGTCAGTTACTACTGGATAGGACCTTCCACGGGACACCCTGTGTGCCCTGTTTGGCCACATAAGTCACGAGCTGCCCGTGCTCTGGAAGAGCAGAAGCCCAACCCTTCCTGCTCACACCACGACAAACGCCTGCCCAGCCCGGGCCATCAGGCCATGTTACCATGGTCATCCACTGCGTTCACATCTGCCTGGCAGTTGATCAGCTCGGCCACCATCCCTTCCACAGCCAACCGCGCAGCCAGAATTAACGGGGTTGTTCCGTCATTCATCCGGGCGTCCAAGTCTGTCACTCTGTTACGGATCAAGATCTGCACAACAGGAGAAGAGAGAATTTTTCAGTACTGCTAAGGACTGAGACTGAGGATTTACAACAAACTGAGGAGAAACTTTGCAATGAAATATCGCCATGAAGTCTGAATGCAAGGATGCAGGTACGGGTAAGAGTGATAGAAGCAAACAGACCTAATAAACACATGGAAGATAATTTGTTTGGGGTTCTTCAATTGCTGTACCTGAAAAACACCCTGTGCATCAGCAGCTACAGCTGCATGCAGGGGAGTCCGGCCCATGTTGTCTCGTGCATTGGCGTCTGCACCGGCATCCAGCAACCGCTTGGCAGCATCTGCTCTTGAGTAACGGGCTGCTAAGTGCAGTGCCATCTCCCCAGTACGGTCTGTTTGGGCTTGCAGATTGGCACCCTGATAGATCAGGTCCGTTATTATATTTGCCGAGGAATCTTCCGCGTCCTCATCATCCTCGCTGATGTCAGAGCTGCCCACGCGTAGAGATGCCAACATGAGTGGGGTACATCCATCTGCAGAGGAAGAGATGTGATCACAGCAACCTGCTGGTGGGAGCAATGGGAAGGAAGCTCTCGTGTCCCATCCCCTGCCATTAGGCCCTGACAGACAGACAATCCCGCCAGTCACTTCAACTCACAGCCGCTCTCTTTATTTTAAATTCCAGCTGAATTAGTGGCCTGTTTTGCTTTTAAGCCGCATGTTAGCAGCTACTGCAACCACAATAAGACAACTCATGTGGACGTCCTGATAATACTCCTAGGGAAAAGTAGCAATTTCGAGAGAAAAATTGTTGGTGGCAACTATTTAGCAGACAGTGACCTAAAGAGAAATGTAGACAAAAGTCTACAAAAAACCCCCGTAACTTCATTAAAAGGGCACTGAAGCTGTGAAAATCAAACTCTAAGAAGCTGAAAAATGCAGCAGCAGCACTGCCTGAACCAAACCCATTTTGCTTTCAAGGACATCCATCTTTGCAACACTAAACAAACTAACCAGGCACACGCTGTACTTTCACAGAAACCCTGCATAGGATTGT
Organism: Tinamus guttatus; assembly: GCF_059628265.1. Classification (NCBI taxonomy): domain Eukaryota; kingdom Metazoa; phylum Chordata; class Aves; order Tinamiformes; family Tinamidae; genus Tinamus; species Tinamus guttatus. The sequence goes on along the minus strand of NW_028288745.1, from coordinate 4,778,803 downwards.
GGAACAGCACCTAAGTCAGTTTTATTCTTGAACTACATCATCTTACACGCGCACGATGTCTTGTTCCCTATGCACTAACTGCTCATGACTACAAATCCCTGAAAGGGTCTCCACAGCGTGGGTGTTTCTGAAGGTATCGGGCTCCTCTCTCTCCTCAAGTCTCCACGATGGGATATTCACAAAGGCTGACCTCAAGGCCAGGATGGTTCCTGCCCCCAGGATCCATCCACCAGCACTGGAAGATGGACAGACTTCAGGCGTCTCCTAATTTAACTTGGCTTCCTGGGGAGAGCTTCCCTCTCTCTCTGCTGATCACAGAGGGTAGCCTAGGAGGATCAGCTCTCCCTCTTAAATTTCCCCATTATTAGTATCCCCTTCAAAACAGTGCAATTAAGGCTTAAAACATCCCCACTGATTTTCAACAACCAAGCTGCAGAGCTGCCATGGGGCATGCAGCAAATTCTGCCTCCCCAGTGGGGCTCGCTTAGAGCAGCCCAGGACAATTTTTCAGCAACTGCCTGCTTCATTTCGGAGCAGGGGACTTGCTGTACCCCACGGACAACAGCTTCCTGCACACACAGCTCACCTGCAGTGCACGGTCTGTACGGAACGTGCCCTGCAGCAAGCAGGACAGTGTGATCACAGCATTAGGAGCCCGTGTTCATAAAGAAGTGGTATTCACCCCGTGAGTGCCACACAGAGAACTAACACCCTTCCCTTCCACCCTCAGTTCCCGTTTCTTTTTGAGCACCACGCTTTTCTGATTTGTTTTTTTTTTTTTTAGTACGATTACAGAAGTTCTACAGAAGTCTAAAACTCCGTGTTTCTAGCCCAGGAACCCAGAGATGGCGGCTGCAGCTTCCAGCCCTGCGGCAGCAGAATTCCCGCTCCTCCTAGCGGCTCGACAGCGAAGGACAGGCGCCCTTTCACCAGACAACGTTCTGCAGAGCTGCTGGACAGCAGAGAGGGGCTGGCACATGGGCCCGGCTTCACTTCCAAGATCCAGGCGCGTCTATGGACCCTCCTGCCTGCCGTCCAAGGCAGCACCTCCTTTTGTGCTTCTCTTCCCCAGTGCTGGCTCTGCTTTCTTGCCCCAAATGAACACTTCTCAGTATGCAAGTCAGGCTGTGGTCTCCTCCGTTCCGCCCCGCCAATAAAAAGAGTGGAGAGAAGAAGCAGACAGAGGAGCCTTCCTTCTCTCCAGCACCCCAATCCTGGGAAAAGCACTTTCCAGAAAAGGTCTTGATCAATCACTGCCATTGTCCTGGGCAGACCGTGGGGCTGCTCCATGGGATACACAGCTATAGCATGCATAAAAACCTTGGAAAAAGTAACTGTCATCAACAAGTCTCTCAGGTATGTGCTTTTTGGAGCCTCATAAGCTGACCACACACGGATAGTTTCATGAGGCTAACAAAAAAGCACATCCAGCCAGAGTGTCTCAATTAAACAGGTTTTGGAGCATTAGTGAAAAGCCATGGACACAATGTCTTTTTTCCTCCTTCGAGATTGTTCTCTGAAATAGCTGGAAAAGAATTCAAAAGGATCCAGCTGGAGGCAGACACGCAGCATGGAAAATTCCGGTCTGAACCACTAAAGTTTAAGCAACTAAAAAACGAGGGCCATATAATAGGGACAGTTAATCAGTTTTAATTATAGGTGGTGTTACCAGCTATGCTTATAATTGCATTACCCTGGTTACACACTTGCAATAACTCCACTGAAAAGAATGTCCTCACCACTCTGGGGGACACAGAGAGAGAACAGCTTGGAGAGGCAAAGGTGAAAGCAGCATTGTATAAAACCTCTTCTGTTTGCTGTCTTCCAAGAAAAGGGCCTCTAAGATGTAAAACTTACAAGAAGATGGTAAAGTCTAAAAGTTCACCTGATAGGTACAACTGAAAAACTGTACACAGGAAAAAAATATCTCCCTTTCTGCCAGACATCTCCTTATTTAGGAAAAGGACATCTTTGCTCCCCCTGCCAGAAAAAAAAAAAACATTGTAGGTGCAAAGTCTGATAAGCTGCCCCTCAGCAGAGTCTGGCAGAAACCTCAGCAGTGAGAGAACTGGACAAGTTTAAGGTAATTTCCAGTGCAACTGTGCATTCCAAGTGTCTGCTACCATGCCTTTCTGACCACATCTTTATGCATGTGCTGTCCTGCAGGAGATCACAGGCCACCTCCTACCACTGTGTGACAAGTGTATTCTCTTCCTCCTGTTTACATGATATTCCTTGTGCTGCAGACCATGATCCAACCTCCCCAGCTTTCTTTTCTGGACTCTGCACAATCTTTCCTCGAGTGCTGTAGAACTTCTGCTGGTGTCCCTGCATTTCCCATATCAGCTTTAAACATCAGCAGCTGCTGGAAGCACAGGAGACCCAGGCTGGCTTGCAGCACAAGGCACTGACCTGGCCCTCTGACATTGACATCCAGAACGTCCACTTCTTGGTCGGCCTGAGGCGGTGTCAGGGCGAGCGAGGTGCTTCCACAGATGTCTGCTGCCTCCAGGTGCTGCTGTGTCCACTGGCGCTGATCCACCTGCTCGTCGCCTTCTGGTAGCAAGGCCTGATCCTCAGCCTGAGCATGGAGAGAAATGAGAGAGCTCATCAAGCAGCCCAAGACACTGCAATTTCTCACACTTTCATTCTTTTATTTATTTTAAGCTAACCAAGACCTTCATTTACCTCGGTTTGGCATTAACTTTTATATTCCCACCACACAAAATCAGGCTTGAGCTGCACGATGTCATTAACCTCCTCCCTTTGGTACAGCGAGACCTTATAGGGAGGGGACATGGGAACAGAACTTACCTGCTTTCTCAACAGGCCTGGCATGGCTGTGCTAACCCGAGGATTTGCTCATCGGGAATCTTTAGTTACATCTAACACACACCTGAGCAACAGGACGATTTGGGCAGCAGAACCCTGGAAGTGAACGCAGCGTTTTCCCCTGCTAGCCCAAAGCAGTCTCAGGGGTCAGTTGGCTACGCTCAAGACAACCTCCTACCTTTGCTCTCTTGGGCTGAGGTCCGCCGTCACCTGCCCAGTGCTCGGTTGGTCCAGAGTCAGCCAGGTTACCCTCGGGGATCTGCACCGCCAGGTTCCTAGCAAGGGAAAGCACACGGCTTTGCAAGCTGGCCAGGTGCTACCATCACTGTCTGCAGACGGGCTGCAGTCCGTGTGGTAATTTGCAAAGAGGAGCCAAGAAGGTAGAGAGGAACATCGAAGATCTCAACGGAAACTGATGTTGCACAGCTGCCGCATGACAACAGGCATCACACGCACCAGTGGTGCCCATCCAACCACTGCAGCTTTGAGCTCCTGCAGTTTCAAACTGCAAATATCAACCATGGCACCAGCAGACTGGGCCTAACGCCCATGACCAGTTTCTAGCAGAGAGGCAGGCTCAGCCAGCAATCACAACTGTCACACCGCCATGCTGACTGGAGATGCGGCACCAAACAGGAGATAAATCTCACTATGGGTGAGCTCCACAGGGGTTATAAAAGGAACCGAGTGTGAACTGGGTGCCTGGTTTTGTTTGTTACGATGTGCTACTGGGATGTTTGCAAAGTGTAAACCTGGCCTTCTGTCTCTGAAAGCAGGTGTTGCATTGGCTGCAGAAAAAACCTTTGAGCATTGGTAGAGTAGTCAGGTTAGCAACAACCAAACTCTTCTGAACAGGACTTAGAAATAGAGATATTTTCCAGGCTAAATAATAACTCCTAAAGTATTTGTCCCTGGTTCACAATATGGCTGATTCCATGCAGCTTCAGGAAACCTATCTAGAGTTCACTCCCTGCATTAATTTCAGCCAGCCAACAGTGGCATTAATACACTTAGAACTGTACACTTGGTTAAGTCAGTGGAAAGTCAAAACTGCACAAATAGGATTCTTCTGAAGTTTTCTATTATTTCTGAGTCGTGTCTTCCATGCTTTGAGCTGGAAGTATTAAAAGTTCATTTTCACCTATGAACTCAAAAATGTCAAACCCAAATCATGCAACAAAAAGTACCCAACCGCTGAACTAAACAGAGCATCAAATAACCAAATGTAATCAGAAGATTAGATTGCTTACTGGTATTTTATAGATTAAGGTTACTTAATATTCCTCTGTTCAATAAGGAAATATTAAATCTGGGGAGAGAGACTAAACTGTTTCAGTTTAAAAGGCAGCTTTTCTCGTGGCGTTAAGTGCCTTTAGTGAAAGATCTGTAAACCATGTTCTTAACATCCTACTTCATGTTAGCAAACAGGTGACCAGCGGTCCAAATGGAGACTTACTTGAGCCCGACTGCATCTTCCCCCACTGGCTCTCTGCGCTTGTGGTTACTGGGGTCTCTGCGCAGAATGAAGCCCTCGGGGAGCCACAGCGAGCCGTGCTTGCGCTTGCGCTTTGCCATCATCACGCCCAAGAGGAGGATTAAGAGGATGATTAAAGCTGCCACGGCAAGGAGGTAAAGCAACTGGGTCTTTGGTGGCAGCAATGGTTCACCTAAAACCCAAATTAAAACGCAGTGCAATTAGTGAAGTTGAGATGACAACCTGATCTGCATGTGTTCTTCCCCAGCTAGGAATCTAGCGATGTTACCAGCCCAGTATGAAACTGCAGCTGAGCTGCAGACTGAAGGTGTGGGACAGAAATCAAAAGTAATATCCAGCACTGAAGGAAAACGTTATCTGGAAGCCTAAGGCGCATCTCCTTTTTCCTTCTCTCTAATGGCAACATTTTCCTTCAGTTCATGGCTTAGAACACACAAATTGTTTCTAGGACAGATAAGACAACCGCAGTAGTGATAAACCACAGCAGGATGTGAGAGATCATGTTTCCTACATGTACTAAAATGACTAGGCTCCACATTTATATGACCTGCCTTATTAATAATGCAGGAAAAGTCCCCTCAGATAATTCATGGAGCACAGGAAGGCTTTGATGGGATGAAATAAGGATCTTCCAGAAACTGTACTGAACAGTGAGACATACGAAGATGATCAATAATCTGAGTGTGCATTTTGTACGCTCAAGTTTCCTGTCTGTCTGCCTGTACAAGACATTTTCCCCCTGAGATCACTTACTTTGGACAGACACAAAGGGATAGGGCAACATGCCCTTGATGGCCTGAGCAGCTAGGAGAGCCGCGGCAGCTTCTGTGTTGTGGAAGCACTGCTCCGAGTCCTCCGCACACTGACGGTTGTCAATCTCCAGGAACACTCTGGTGCTGCAACAACACAGCAACACACAAAAATCAGCATCAGAAAAATAAGATTTTGTCAAAACCATTGCAAAGTTCAATTGTGGCATTTTAGGCTAACCTTTCCACTGCAGCACTGAGTTTGGCAGTCTAATTTCCCCATAGCAAACCAGAAAGGCTGCAGTCCCAGATGGTCCAGACCACTCACACACCTACAAGCAAGACCTAGCTGCCTAACAAGGCAGGAGGAACTCGGGGGCATCCACTCACCCAATGACCTCCTGCTCCAGCTCTCTCTGCTTGCGTATGATCACGAGGGATCGCCGACTCCGTGCTGCGGATTTCTCCCCATAGTATGGGAAGACCATGGGGTTTCCCTGGGAGTCCAGCTTGATCCTGAGGTTGGTGTGGAGCAGAGTTCCTAGAGTGCGCAGGAAGGTGCGCACGTCCCCCAGCAGCTCGTCAGGGGGCATCAAGACCACGATGATGAGGGTCCCCTCTGCTAGTTTCTCAGCCTTGTCACCAGCGCAGTCCAGGCCGTCCCAGCCACACTCCTCGCTGTTACAGCCCTGGTCACAGCGCCCGTCTGCATAGTGATCGGCACAGTACGTGTCGTACCTGCGACGGCCAAAGGGTTGCAGTTAGCATAAGGATACACACGCTCTGTACAGTACACCCGCACTATAGGGGCTGGCAGATTGGTGTACAAAGCTTTTCATCACTTCTTAATCATTCTCGCTTACAGTTGAGGGCCAAGAACACTTTCATTCAGGATTTAAGAAAAAAAAAAAAAAAGAAGCTATAACTCCAGGACACAGATTGAAAATGGGCAGAGTGGAAGTTGGACACACAGCACTTCCACTTCAGTTCTGGTAAAAGAGAACTGTTTATTCTATTTACTGAGGTAAAGCTCTAAAATCTCCTGTCTCATCAAGCAGCAACCACCACAGCAAAGTGTAGCAGTTATCATGAAAGACTGCAGAGAAGGGAGAGCCATAACGAAAAGGCAGGAACACCCATTCTGAGGGAGGAAATACACCTGGGACAAAGACACAGGTATTGCAACTGTGGAGGGATTCCAGGATGGGAGGCAGCACTATTGAGATCTAGCACAAGGTGAAATGCCTTCCATTTACACTCCTGTAGAAAGCAACAGAGATCCATCAAGCAGGTCAACACATTACTGTTACTCGGGGTATCAACTTAGCTCCTAACAAACACATTCCAGAACTTCTTTCCAAAAACAGATGAGAAGTACGCAAAAAGGAAACTGCTTGATGCTCAACTTCTAGCAAGAGCATAGACCAACACCAGAAAACAAGGAAAGGGAGAGTAGGAACATGCACGAAGAACAGCAGCGATTGCAAGCATTAGCAGGAGATGTGTTAGTGATACAAAGACAGTGGCAGGATCCAGCCTTACTTGCACGCCTTGCTGTTTTGCTGACATTCGAAGTTGTCAAACAGGCACTCGGGTGTGTTGCAGAAGTCATCGCACTGCCCATTGAAAAGCAACCAGCAGCGCAGCGAAGAGGAGCAGTTGGCCCAGGGATCTTCCATTGTCAAGGAGCAGTCGCCTCCGTCCCACTGGCACGCATGGGTGTTGCAGTCCTCATCGCAGTAGCCATCCCTTGCTTTGTCGGCACAGTGGGAATCCAAACATCCTTGGGGCTCTTGGCTGGGATGAGCAAGCTGTTCACACTGGCTGCCTTGGGCATGATCAGGGCACTGACAGTAATAGTAGGGAGGCTGAGAACGAGGGTGGCAGATGCCGCCGTTCTGGCAGGGGATGCTGGCACAGCCGCTGTGTGTCTGGCACTCCTCTCCTGCAGACAGCTTGGGGCAGTAGCACCGGGGACCAGACGATGTCTGGATGCACTGTTCCCCCTTCTTGCATTTCACTTGCCCGCAAGTACTGTGGCTGCTGAACTCGCATTTTGACCCAGAATAACCCTGGAAGGGGTGGGGGGAGAAAGAAAGAAGAAAAAAGCAAAAAAACAGGCTCAGACTTATTCTTCAGTGCTCTGAGGGCCAGTGGCAAGATGGTATGTGCAATCCCTTTCTCCACAGTAATTCTTCTGGTCTTTTTGTAGGGGCATGTCATGCTTTTCTGGGTCTAGCCTCAGGGATAAACTACTTTTAAGTAATAATAAATAACAATAAGAGACAAGGCTCTTTTAACTTTTTGAAGGGGCTTAGGAAAGCCTTAAACAAGGGCGATCTTGCAGTAAGAACAGAAAACACTGAAGAGTAAAAAGCCTGTTAATTATTTAATATTAGCTTTATGGCAAAAATCATCCACACCACCTCAAAAGCCAAGTTTTTTTTGAGTAGCAAGAGGCAAGCTATTCTCCTAGGGCAACTGGAATCCTGGGGTTTCCCAGCTAAGTAGATAACCTAAAGGATGTGGGAAGAGTGCCCAAGCACACAGCTTTGCAGGTAGGATAGAAAACAAGCACTCCACTTAGAGCATCCTAGTGACACTGATGTCACTGCAGCCGGAGAAGCCGTCAGCTAGGGCGAAGCTACCCAGACTCCAGGAGGTGGCACTTACCGGCGGGCACTGGCAGATGAAGCCGTCGGGCATGTTGCTGGCAACAGCACAGGTGCCTCCGTTCTGGCACGGCTTCTGGGGACACACATCTACGACGCTCTCACAGTGACGACCTGAGGCATGGGGCGAGAAGAGCAGAGCTGCCCGTGCGCACCAGGAAGCCTCCGCACGCGCCGCTGTCGCCAAGACACCCGGGTACAGCGGCTAAGGTGCCGTATGTAGCACGGCAGCTTCGAGCGGGCTAATACTTCTGCACCCGCTGGGAGGTTCTCAGCGAGTCCAAAGGCAAATCACTCCCTAACCATGGATGAACAACGTGTAGGAACCCACCTGACACCAACCAGCACTAGAGGTAACATTAGGTGAGACAAAGAACCCTCTGCAGTCACCCGCTGCCAGTGCCTGAGCACTGCCAGCATCTGCCTTAAGAGCAGCCGCAACACGAGCGAGTGGGACAAGCAGAGCCTCCTCAGGCTCTCCCTTCACACGGAGGTCTCACTGCCCTGAGCAGCGGGTGCACCAGCACACAGAGGCATCTCTCACCAGCACCAGAGTTTAAAAAGATGAACATGACCTAAGCATGACCTGGACCCAACTGAACCCCATGTTTCCAGATGGATTTCATGTCCAAAGGAGCTGCAGGTCTGCACTTCCCATGCTGCAAGCTCCCGCAACCCTCCTGAGGGGGCCAGGAACAATATGAGACATAACTCAAAAGAAAGCTTCACAGAGGAGATTAAACAGAAACTATCTAACATTTAGCACCAGCAGCTCACTAGCTATCCTGGCTCCAATTTCCCCATACATTGCTGTTTTAGAAACTTCATGTGCCAGTTCATGTAGTTAACATTCAAAAACCACCACATCTATTCTTCAGCTACACTGTGTCCTCGTGATATCTTTACATCTGACAACCACAAATTTAGTGAATAATCTCAGCATCTTTAAATTTAAAGGAAAAAAAAAAAGAGTAAAAAGTACTAGTGAAGCCTGCAGAAAAGACCACTGGTAAGCAGGAAAAGTGAAAAGTTTCAGTGGAAAAAAAATGAATATATAAGTTAAATCGACACACAAACCCAAAAGCTGAAAGCCAATACACATCTGGAGACCATTAGCCCAAACTTATACCCAGTGGGAGGGAGAAAGTAGAATAACAGTAATACTGACAAAGAAGAGATCCAGAGGGGGTGAGGCAGAAGTTTGCACAGAATGAAATTTTTGCAGACTTGTGATTCAAAGTTGGACTGTGGAAGGATCACATCACTAAGCTAGGAATGTAAAATCTGTCTGTGCACAGAATATTTCATTCTGACCACATCACCAATATAAGGCAGAAAGGGATTAAGGGGTAGAAAAGGAGGCCAAAACCTAATTATGAATACTGTGAGATTAATATAGAGAGAAAATTCATATGCTGCTTTGCAAAAGGAAAGACTATGGAGAAGCTGACACATAAACAGTCATCCTTCCAATATTAGAAATGGGAAATTATGAAGAAAAAAAAAATACCAGGAAAAATAATCCTGGCAGTCAGGTGTCCCTGGACATTCCTTTGTCTGAGACAACTCTGGAAGACCCATCTCTTAGAAGCTCTAAAGAAAAAGATTGGTTTAAAAACTAAGACACAGTGCAAGGAAACAACCAGGTATTGTAAAGGGAAGGCACTAGATAATATGATTCTCAGAAAGTTAAAGACCGACCATTTTTCACGGCATCACTGCAAAACTGGAAGCAGGTTTGTGAACACTCACCAATGAAAGCGCTACGACAGATGCATCTATAGTCATTGACGAGCTGAACGCAGTCCAGGCTTCCCCGAGGGCTGCACGGGTTGGAGAGGCACTCGTTGATATCCCCCTCGCAGCGCTCGCCCGCGAAGCCCGGGGGACACACGCAGCTGTAGCCCCCGATCTGGTCAATGCACTGGCCCCCGTTGAAGCAGCGGGGCACGCCGGAGTCCGGGGCGCAGTCATCGACGTTCTCCTCGCACAGGCGGCCTGTCGGCAGCAAAGGCAGCGATTTGAGGATATAGTGTCACCGTCTCGTTTCCTAGTGCCATGGTCTCGTTTCCTATACTGCTCAGCAAGTTTTAAGGCTGCTTCGCACACGGTGCTAGATATAAACAGGTGAAGAACTCGGTTTAATTCAGTCCACACCCTCGGTGTAGATTGCATTTGTTCAACCCCAAACTGGACCCAAGGAGCATGTGTTTCACATCCAGTCTGTTCTTGATGCTATGTTATACTGGGATTCAGCAGCCGTCATTCTTGACTTAATTTAAGGGCATAATTAAAAACACAACAACAAAACAAAAACAAAAGATACACTCAAATTACTGTGTCTGAGCGCAGCCAGCCCGCCCTGCGCTGGCTCTTGCAAGGCTGCAAACGTCCCAGCACCCATTTAATTTGGTGGTAACACTGAAACTCTGCAAAGGGCATTTGTATCATCATCACCACCACTAAAGTGACAAGAAACAACAAACCAACAGGAGAAAAAAAGAGCTGTGATAAAACACAGATTTCTAGCCAGCATGCCACTTCAAACGTCTGGCTCGTGGGGACCTCGAGTGAACTCAGCACAGCTGGGGATGGCGGCTTGTCCCTCTCCTTACAGGGTGCCCGTGCAAGAGAAGTGCCTGTTACTGGTCCTGCTTTAGCCACACAGCGGAACGGAGAAAGAGGTGCAGGGAGGGCGAGCAGATCAAGGAGAGAAACCTGTCCACATAAACATAAAGGATGTCTATACTGTCATTGCTAAGTGGTTTGGGTAGTTTTGTGAAGTATTGGCTTAAACTGAAGCAGGGACAAAAGTTAACTCTTGATATCATAAGCAGTGAAATCACTCTCTGCTAATTCCTTATATAAAAAGAAACAAAAAAACCCCAAATTAATCCCAAGATGCGAAAAAATCTAGAGATCCCAAAATCTAGAGATGGAAGAGTTAAAGTAAATACTTTCAGCCTTCAAAGATTCTTCAAAAGGAGGAGAAATGCTTTTGCACAGTAAAAACATCCTAGCATTGCAGAAATTGGTGCATAAATATATACTTTGATGTAGAGACACTAGGAGCAAATATTTTTTAATTGGAATATCTAATAAAAACAGTATGTTAAGAACTGCTCTCACAATGATTTACAAAGAAATAAACACTTATGAAGATTGCAGAGATCAGCTGGCAGTCACACTAAAATAAACTGCTAATAATGTATGTGCAGCAGGCAAACATTTCAGATGATATTACAATCTTTCTCAGGATATGAACCAAGAATTTACTTCTATTTGACACGCATTTGGCCTCCTCTGAAGTTTTTTTTTCTTTAACTGATTTGAAGAATAAATTTGAGGGTGGGGGGGGGAAGGCAAGTGAGAAAGCACTTGGTGATGGATTAAAAATATCTGACCTGTGCAATCCACAGTATTTGCAAATGTCAGATGTAACTGCGAAATGGCCGGTTAGGTTTCAAGAAAAATGACACTGAAAAGGCTGTAGAATCATACTCACTGAAAACCACCACTATGTAACTGTGGACTTAAAAAACAAAAACAAAACAAAACAAAAAAAAAAACCCTCAAACTTGCTGAAACAGAATAAGCTACCCTAGAGGCACAGAATTCCTCCACAGAAGACTCCAGGACTGAGGACAACGAAGGAACAAAGTTTAAAAGAGTAAAGGGCGCTGGAAATTATGCAAGAACTATGCAACTTTTCTGTACAGCTAACAGTATCTTAGCTAAAAAGAAACTTCGTATTTACTGTCAGGCATTCAGGCATTGTTGTGATCTATTCATTAAAAAGAAAAAGGGGAAAAAAAAAAAGGCCCTTTGCAAGACAAGAGATCCCATAGCCTAAAAAACATGTATTTATTTTGATAGAGAAAGTATCTGTCTCAAGGGATTCAGTGCGCTTTGGGAACATTCTTCACAGGAAATAATGTATTCTCTGTAGAATTTGTGGCATGAAACCAGTTATCAGAGAGGAAAATTCACTGTTGGAACATTCGCTTAATAACAGAGTTTCATACCCCGAGTTCCTGGTGGACAGGAGCACTTGAAATGATTGACGAGGTCTATGCATGTTCCTCCATTCTGGCAGGGCTGAAACTGGCACTCATCCACTTCATATTCACAGTTGACCCCCTGGTATCCAGCCACACACTAGCAGAATAAAAATAAGTGTGAATAATCTTCATAAAACAAATATACCAGCAGCCAACTGAGAAAGAAAAAGGCCAACACAGTGGAAAAGAACCCTCCATGGGACAGATTTAGTCTTCTTTGTAGCTGTGCAACTGCAAGTGATTTCAAGGACTGCACAGACAACTTAAGCCCCTAGGTTAACTGTGTGCCTACTTAACTGTACAGCGTTTAGCTTTATTCCTATAAAGTGGCTTTATTCCTATAAGGTATGACATCAAATCTTGAACATTTTAGCCCTGCACTCACTGTAGAAGTTTTGCCTCAAGGTTTACAAAAAATTCACCCTTTCCTTCTTGGGAATGAGCTCCCAAGGTATTCTTTATATTAAAATATATGTATAGTGCATTAAAACATATCTCAGCTATGAAATCTCTTAAGAGCTCTGTCTCCAAGGAGGCATAGAACTCAAATGACTACAACCTTACCCCTTAACAAACACACCTCTAATTCAGTCTTAAAAGCCTCTCAGGGGCACTGTTTCTGCCACAGCCAAATTATAAATCATTTCCAGGCGTGGACTGCTTTTTTCTCTGCTTGAAACTATTCTACCCTGTAGGTGTGTTCCTGATTTCTTTGGATTCCTCCGCATTACAACCCTCCTGAGTGCTTAGGGCTCTTGCTGCCAAGGCTCCGTGCCTCACCTCGCACTGGTACCCGCCCAGGTGGTCCCGGCAGGTAGCCCCGTTGCGGCACGGGCTGGACTCGCATTCATCCAGCTGCTCCTCGCAGTAGCTGCCCGTGTAACCCACGCGGCATTGGCACCTGTGCGTGTTTCCAACGTTGAGGCAATGGCCAGAGTGTTGACACAGCTGGTGCACTGTGACTCCTAAAAAAAAAGTCAGGACAGTGAGCGAACAGGTGAAAAACACCTAGCATAAACATGGATTAAAAAGGAGATAACTGCTTTGAAGGCCTACAGTATTAGCTATAGTCAGAAACAGGACTTGATAGCTCCTATTCTTGGACAAAATGCTTAAAAAGATACTAAGTTACTGCATAACTTTCATATACAAGGACAGTATGTCTTAAATCCGGTCTGCCTGGGACTTATTATAAAGGCATAAAAACAGCTGAAGCATTTTACAAAAAGGCAGTTCATGTAGAAAAATTTTACTGAAACTGAGACTTTAGAAAATATTTTTTTCTTTTTTTTAAATATTTTTATAGTAAGAATTAGCTTGTTATTCAAGAGAGCCTTGACCCCCAGTAAGAACTTGGAAAAGATTTTTCTAGCTTTGATGTGATTGCGAATGACTCCCACAAGGCCAGGCTCTCTGGGATTTCCAACGCACGCCGTGTGCTCGGGGATGTGAGGAAAGGAGGAGTGGATACATAATGCACTGGAAAACGCTTTCAGTTCAAGGAGCAGAGAGCCTCATTACCCCTTTGTGAAGCTGCCACCTGGCAGGAGACGTTGGGCACGTCGCAGTACGCGCCGGTCCAGCCGGAGGGACAGAGGCACTGCGTCTGCGCGGCCTTCTGGAGACACGTGCCGTTGTTCTTACAGGGAGACTTGCTGCACAGATCCATCAGTGTCTGGAGGGGAAAAAAATCCAAAATGTTGCACATAAGAGCTGCTGGGAACATTATTCAGCACAAATTCAAGAAACACAGAAGGGAAACAAGGCTCTGCAGAGCTGGTTCCATGTGGCATTGGAAAGAAAGGGACGGAACTTCCCTAGAGCAAGCTAAGGGCTTCACTGACAGGCTCAAGAACTCGCCCAGCAAAGAGTAAACGTAAGGAGGAGTAAGCCTCAGATGCAGCATCATTTCAAGAGCAAGATTATCTCCACACCTTAATGGGCACTTCACAAACTGAGGATGGACCAGAGCATACTGGGCTTTTTTATTCTTTACATAAGCAGGACAAAGACTACATACAAAGACTAAAATTCTCTTAGTAAATCATCATATGAAAGTGAAGTGAGGATTCAAAATAACTCTCTGACCTAACACAAATCAGTCACTAACCATCATTTCCTTTCTGACCACTTAAGTCTCCAAAGCAATTAAGCTATTTCATTGATTTCTATCTGACTTGAAGGAAGGATGAGTTATTTAAAGACGATGGAACTGAATTTTGGCTGTAAATGCAATTCCATTTGCAGAAAGTTCTGCTTTTCAGATGCAAACTGTCTCCTCACAAGATTAAAGGAAAAAATCTGTGCTTTCACATGCAACTAAGAAACTTGGAATTAAGTTCTATCACATGCATCTGAGTGTGAAGAAGGAAAACACTGAGCCTCTTGCTTCTGCATTTGTAATGAGGAGTCGACTGTTTTACATGTGTGGAAGGAGTGTTTGTGGAAGAATTGTTTGAAAGCAGGAACTGAGAGGAAAACTAGGGCCTAACACAGCTCTGGCATTACAGAGGCCTGCTTGGGGTGCTACACAGTTGCCACTTCCAGGATGGTTGGTATGCACGGACTCTGCTCCTCCACGGTTCCCTGGGCAACGCAATCTGCCCTCCTCACAGCTGCGAAAGGGAGTAACGGAGGATGGAGCGGGGTGAAGGCTCCGCGGCCAAACTCTGTTGCACTCCCTGTGCTGGGCTGCTGATAAGCTGCACAGTGGCTGTCTAATGAGAGATATACGATAACATGTCCGGTGCTGAGCCAGCAAAGGTGGCAAATGATGAACTTTGCTTGAACTTTGCTCATTATAACGTGAAAACCGTACCTCCATCCCAAAAGTTACCCGCCTCCGAGGTACGACCACCCCTCACTGAGCATGCGCTCTAGATTTTCGGTTGACTGTACCTTTAAATGAAAGCGAGAAACTTTTTCACCAATCAATAACAATATTAAGTATGACTCTAGTCACTCAAGCTCCACCTGAATGTAAAGAAAAGTATAAAAGGTGAACTAAGGATGAAAAGTTTGGAGGGAAGAAACCATCGTAACTCCTGGGTCAGTCGACAGGCTGATCCCCCTTCCCTCCCCTCGCGCTGGGACGCTGCCTGAGGAGACTCGAGACTGAGAGCCCTCTCCCATCTTCTGGGGTGAGTGATGATTGCACATTTGTACATCAGAGCTAGCTAAAAATCCCACGCTCTAGTAGAGAATTTCCTGTACTGACATCCGAAACCTGCTTTGTAAATGTTGCATTTGAATAAATCATACTGTTTGTGAACTCGACTACTTGTTTGGGGGGAGGCGATCGGACCTACGGTCCACGGACTGTTCGTGAATCCGATACTGCCAGGGTCGAGCTTATAGTGGATCACGCTATTTGGGAACTCGATTTGCCCCTAGGAAGGCAATCGGACCTACGGTCCACGGACTGTTCGTGAATCCGATACTGCCAGGGTCGAGCTTATAGTGGATCACACTATTTGGGAACTCGATTCGCTCCTAGGAAGGCGATCGGACCTACAGTCCACAGACTGTTTGTGAATCCGATACTTTTTTTTTTGATATCTCCTTCCCCCCCCCCACCACCACTACCACTGCGGCTTTCAAACTGCAACATTTCCAACACAAAATTGGCGTAGTCGGCAGGATGTCGATAAAGGAATTCCTACGGAGACAGAAATGTGGTCCCTCAGAAGGTGGGGAAGATTGGGCCAGAGATAATTGGTCAGATCCTGAAAAGGTTTTGCAAAGAATGGAGGAATGCCATGCTAAGTTTAAGGACGGCAAAGGCAAGGGTGTTATTTGTGCTATTCTGGGCGGTTGCTTAATTCAGGCGCAGAAGGACTATAAAATATTTGAGAAATTGAAATTAGATTATCAAGGTAAGAATTCAGAAATTCAACATTTGCAGTATGAATTAGAGAAGGAAAAGAGACGTACCCAGTTACTGGAGCAGCGAATTGAAACAATGCTGATGCAGGCACCCCGACCCCCTAATATGCGGCAAATCAGAAAGTTAATTACTAACACTGAGCCTGAGGACTGGGATGGGGACATATGGGGAGAGCCAGATAAAGAGATACAAGAAGAATCCTCAGAATTAGTGGCTGTTCGGCCGCTGATAAAGACCGAAACATCTGAAGGTCCCCGAGGTCGGAATCCCCGCACCACAGTTCGGACTACTCCTTATTCAGGTTCAGAATTAGGAGAACTGCAGACTAAATTTTCAAGAAAGCCTGGGGAAACCGAAACTGAATACTTGTGGAGAGTTTCCCTTTCAGGTGGCGACAGAATATTGTTAGACAGAGAAGAATCTTTAGGCTTCTGGGGACCAGGAGTGTTTCTAGATGAGGGGTTCCCAGATGATAATCGATCTATTACTGCTCGAGTTGCTTACTGGGCAGGGGGAATAGACCCCAGAGAAAGAGGCGAGCCACTAATAATCAAAGTTAGGGGACTGTCTGACTTATCAGAGGCGATGCAGAAAGCTGCTTGTATTCAGGCAATGTATGACCGAGGACGCTTTGATGTTCCGTTAATGGCTCCGGTAGACCCAGTTCACCTAAGGCCCCTTATTAAGGGTCTGCCTGACACAGCAAAGATATATATGCAAAATTTAAAGGAAAGGGTCATTCGGGCCCAACAGCATAATGATCAGAACCTTCACGCCCCCCCAGCACACGTTCCTACTTGGGCAGAGCTGTTACATGACATGGTGAGTTATGGACGAGAGATGGCATGGTCAGACCTTGAGCCTCTATCAGAACAATCAGGGAGAGGTAGGAAGGTATTTCACACGAGAAAATTGGAGGGTCGACCATACCCAAAACATGAACTGGAACCCTTTCAGGGTCTGCCGGCATCAGTAAATCAAATTAACAGCCCTCTGCGTAACGATTTATGGCGACAAGCATTAGCTTTAGGAGTGCCCCGCGCTATGCTGCAGGGGCAATCCACTAGCTGCATCAGAAAATTGGTTGAAATCCTGGAACGCAGAGCAACTGAATCTCCTCCTCCAAGCAGACAAGACAAGAACTCCCCCTCTGCCCCCGCCTCTGACAGAACAAACAATCCCTTTGCTCCTCTAAGTGAAGAGTTTAGGAGATCAAAAAACTAAGCAATGCGGATTGGGATTCGGGCCGCCCAACCCGCATGATACATATTTTTCAATGGTCCAAAAACAAAGAACCCTATATATCAATTCCTGTTGGTCCAAAAAAACTTAGTCTAGAATTTTTGATTGATACTGGAGCACAAATTAGTGTTCTGAACAAGTTGCAAGCAGAATCATTAGGAATTAAACCCTCTCAAAAATATATTGTAATTAGTGGAGTAACAGGTGCTAAAGAAAAATGCCCACTTGCTAGGACACAATTATGGTTGCCTGGGGAAAAGAGGATGACAGCTGTGGATGTGGTACTAAGTTCACACCCTGGGAACATTCTAGGATACGATGTGCTTAGAGGAAAGCGATGGTATCTGCCTAATGGTAGTGTTTGGAATTTTGGAGGAAAGGAGCAGGAAAGCATAACGGTAGGAGTGCTGGAAGTAACACATGCCCTGCCCCCATCTCATGTGACCAATGTTCCCCAGTACCCTTTGCCTGCAGCTGCAAAGAAGGGAATAACTGAAGTAATTGTGGACTTAGAAAAGCGAGGCATAATTGGCCGAACACATTCTCCGTATAACTCCCCGGTGTGGCCTGTCAAGAAGCCAGATGGCAAGTGGAGAATGACAATTGATTATCGAAAACTTAATCATAACACCGGCCCACTAACAGCGGCAGTCCCTAGCATAGCTGAGATTGTCATAGCTATACGATCAGCTGCACACCCCTGGATGGCCACCCTAGATATCAAAGATATGTTCTTTATGGTACCCTTAGAAGATAAAGATAAGCCACAGTTTGCATTTACATGGGATGGTGTACAATACACCTTTAATCGATTGCCACAGGGATATAAACACTCACCCACTATTGCACATAATGCGCTCGCAAAGCTTCTAGCCACAGTAAAGAAACCTCCTGAAATATGCATTTATCAATATATAGATGATATACTAATAGGTGGAAACAACAAAGAATGTGTACGAGAAACTGCTCAAACTGTTTGGCAACTATTAACAGACCATGACATGGAGGTACCACCATCCAAATGTCAAGGTCCAGCACAAGAAGTTAAATTCCTGGGGGCTTTGTGGGTATCAGGAGCTGTAGCTGTGCCCGACGATACATTAACAGAGATCGAAAAGGGACGCCTACCCCAAAACAAGAAGGAACTACAACAACTAATGGGAACACTAGGATATTGGAGGAAACATGTTCCTGGGTTCTCTGTAATTGCCCGTCCTCTCTATGATTTGCTGAGAAAGAACAAACCGTGGGATTGGACTCCGATCCATGCAGAAGCTGTTAAAACCCTAAAGGATGAATTAGTTATCAATCAGAGGTTAGGCCCCCTAAATCCAGTGGACCCTTTTCGGGCTGAATGGGGTTTCTCTGAACATGCCTCCTATTGCGGCATCTTTCAAAAAGGAGCTTCAGGTCCTTCGCGACCCCTGCTTTTCTCGTCTACCTCCTTTAAAGAGACAGAGCAGCGTTATTCTGAGTGGGAAAAGGGACTTCTCTCCTTAGTTCGGGCAGTGAAAGAGGCAGAAAAACTACGAACCTCACAGGATATCATCGTTCAGGGGCCTTTTCCATTGTTAAGTCCTATTCTTAAATGCGCCCCCCCTCCTGAAGGTGTCGCACAGAAGGGAACGATCCGCAAATGGTATGCTTATCTAGAAGGAATAAGCCACTTGCTAGCACTAAAAGAAGGACCAACTAAGACCTCCAAATTACAACAGCCAGTAAGCTCAGACATTACAACATTATGTCTTCCTTATAAGCCTTCACCTATTAAGGTAGCTCCAGAATTCACTGTATCCTCTAAAAAGGATGGAGTGTGGTTTACTGATGCCTCTGCCCGAAGAACAAGCACGGGGTGGAATTATAAGGCAGCAGCCCTGGAAATAAGCTCAGGACGGTCAGTAACTGAGGAGGGTGACGGTAGCGCTCAGGTCGGGGAACTCCGAGCCCTGCTGTTAGCTGTGGAAAATGGAGCTGAGGTAATTTATACTGATTCCTATGCCACATTTAAGGGAGCAACAGAATGGATATGTCAATGGGAAGCAAATAATTGGGAGGTAAATCGTGTACCAGTGTGGAGGACAAGTGACTGGCAGAGACTTTTGGAAGTAAGCAGACACCGACCTTTAGAAATAGGATGGGTAAAGGCACATGCAAAAACTAGTGCACCCGCAACTAAGTGGAATGAGGAAGTCGATAGGTTAGCGCAAGTGCAAACAGTAGCTGCTGAAGGAGATGAGTGGCAAAGGCTAATCGAATGGTTGCATGTAAAAAGGGGACATTCGGGGAAAAATGATCTATATCACGAATGTGTGGCACGGGGATGGCCTGTGTCAGTAGCATTAGTTAGTGAAATCATATCAGCTTGCCCTCAATGCCAACTCCGACTGAAAATGAATCATCCTAATCAAGCTCCCCCTCAGCACATTCAAAGAAACAAAGTCTTATGGAGCACCTGGCAAATCGATTATGTAGGACCATTACGACCTGCTCGTGGTCGAAAATATATCCTGGTAGGTGTGGAAGTAGTATCCAGACTAACCATGGCTACGGCAGTAAGTGCAGCCACTGGTGAGAATACTGTGAAAACCCTGCAGGACTGGTTTAGTAGCCTCCCAGCACCAGAGTGCATACAAAGTGATAATGGCAGTCACTTCACTGCTACTGTAGTGCAAGATTGGGCAAAACAAGAAGGAATAAAATGGGTGTTTCACACTCCCTATTATCCCCAAGCTAATGGTATAGTGGAAAGAGTCAATGGCATGATCAAGAAACATGCAAAAGTGTCACAGCCTAACTGGGATCTGCGGCTATCCCAAGCAGTCTACACAGTAAATAACAGATGGGGAACTTATGGAAGCCCCAAAATACAAGCTTTCTGTCCCACAGGACCACCTGCTCCCACCTTATCAGAGCCCTCAGAGTCACAAAGGCATACACCTATTCAAATGCAGGTGGGACAGCCCGTGATGGCAAAATTGCCCTCTATTGGTGTTGTCCCTTTAATTTTGGCTAAACCTCGAGGACTATGTGCCTGGGAAGCCACTGATGCTAGTGGGAAGATACACCGCATAAGCAGTCGGTGGATCATTCCCGACTTCTGACCAAATATAATTGCTTGTTTATGCTTCAAAATCAATAACAATCCAATTTGTGCCGGTCAAGGCAGAGACCGAGCATTCTTCCTTTTGTTTTCCAGGATGTCAAAAACCCGGAATGCTGGACAATTGTACCTGGAACCAAGGACTCTCCTATACTGATCTTGAGTATCCATCGGGATTGTTAGTTTCCTGCATAGTGTTGTTTTTTGATATTTGTAAATCAGATATTTGTAATAGGGTTATAGAGCTGTAGATAGGATTAGCAAATATGATATTTCCAACTTGTGTTGGGAAGATATGCTTTGGCTTGATATGTTTAGTGCACTGGAATCAAGGAGATACTCATAGTGACAACGCACAAACCTTATCCGTCCCTGACTCTGCCACCCATGGTTTGAAGGATAACTTAGCCCTAACTTTAATAAAGGGGTTTGCAACTGCTCTCAATGAATCTAGTATTACCGCTTGCTTGCCTCTACCCAAATCTGTAGAAGACCCCCTTCCTATGGGTATCCTTCCCACTGACATAGCAGGGAGCTTGCTGAGGTTATGGAGTACACCAGGTACTCTCCATATAGTGAATCCTTATTCTCCAAAGAGAGAGCGAGTTGCTGTGCAGTTTAGTCAGCCATTTAATTTTTCTACCATTGATAAGACAATTTGCACTTATTATGAAGACAATAATACTGCAACTCTTCCCTGTGACTGGGTTTTATGGGGAGCAACAGATTTAAAACCTTGGGGACGAGCAACCGCCACTCTGCAATATAGTCAACCTATAAATGCATCCTGGTGTATACAGTGGAAGAGAGGGCAAGATTGTCCCCCTCAACATAAACATAAATTAGATTGCTCTTGGTTTGGAGAATTCCGTGACTTCAGGGGTTTTACACCATTTGACCCAGGATTTTCCTTTGGCTCAGTATCAAACAAGTCAGCGTTGTGGTATTGCCAAAATGTGATAAATTGCTCCAATTGGGAACAACACGATTGGGTCAGACACTATTGGCCAGTTTACATTTCCCTAAAAATAGGCTGTCTGTGCCATAATCACAGCATAAAATATAAATCAGTAAGTGAAGACTTTGTGCCTCGTAATGATTGCCGTATAGCTTCTGGTGACGCTCCGGCTGGTTTGATCTGGGCCTGCAGTGATGGCAATATGTATACCTCCTTATGGGCTGGATTACCTGAACTCCAGTGTACCTTGGGCCTTCCAACATTGTGCCCCATGTGGAGGAGGACTCCCCTCCGACCCCACTGGATGGCTCGAGCAAAACGGGCAAAAATAGAACTGTCAGGACATGTAGAAGGGTGGCAGGACCCAGGAGCAGCCACCCGCATAGCCTGGGGAATGGAAGGATTTTTTGGATTTGGTCGTGCTACTGTGCAAACGCGATTATGGTTAAGTAAGCTAGCCTATCAAGTAGAAAAATTAGCTAATGCCACCGATACTAGTATACAGTTGCTCAATCAACAACTACAAGCCACATCAAAAATGACTCTTCAGAACCGGATGGCACTGGACTTGATGCTGTTACGCCAAAATGGACTTTGTGGCTACCTAAACCTCTCCAGTACCGACTGCTGCATTTATATCCCTAATGTTACACAGGACCTGGATATCCAATTAGAGAAGATACGACAGGTGGCGAAAGACACCCATGAACTCCGGGAATCAATGAACACTACCTGGCTGGCGAAGGTGTTTAGTTGGTTTGGATTTGGTGTCACTGGTTGGATCCAAAGTTTGATAGAATATGTGGTGATGTTCATTGTGATGATAATTATCCTAAGTATAGCAATATCCTGTGTAAAATCTACTATAATGAAAGCTATTAACATAAAGATGATTCAGTTCACCGCTTATACCCCTTTACAGGTGGATGACCCTATTGATGTCCCAAGTACTAAGACTCTAATTTGAGACTAAATTTCAATATACAATGGTAACTGGAGTCACGGGGTGGATACAAAGTTTGTTATAAGCATTACTTACTACTGTAACTGCAATATTTTCTGTATATATATGTATTCTTGTAGAACTAGACTCCCTGCCTTTCCTGTAACTTCCCACATCTAATGTACCAATGTGCAATCACTCGCTTAACTGCATCATGTTTAGGGCATGTAATATTAACACCTAAACAACTTCATGTGAAGCTTGAGTGACTATAGTCACGGGGTGGATAGTGTGGAAGGAGTGTTTGTGGAAGAATTGTTTGAAAGCAGGAACTGAGAGGAAAACTAGGGCCTAACACAGCTCTGGCATTACAGAGGCCTGCTTGGGGTGCTACACAGTTGCCACTTCCAGGATGGTTGGTATGCACGGACTCTGCTCCTCCACGGTTCCCTGGGCAACGCAATCTGCCCTCCTCACAGCTGCGAAAGGGAGTAACGGAGGATGGAGCGGGGTGAAGGCTCCGCGGCCAAACTCTGTTGCACTCCCTGTGCTGGGCTGCTGATAAGCTGCACAGTGGCTGTCTAATGAGAGATATACGATAACATGTCCGGTGCTGAGCCAGCAAAGGTGGCAAATGATGAACTTTGCTTGAACTTTGCTCATTATAACGTGAAAACCGTACCTCCATCCCAAAAGTTACCCGCCTCCGAGGTACGACCACCCCTCACTGAGCATGCGCTCTAGATTTTCGGTTGACTGTACCTTTAAATGAAAGCGAGAAACTTTTTCACCAATCAATAACAATATTAAGTATGACTCTAGTCACTCAAGCTCCACCTGAATGTAAAGAAAAGTATAAAAGGTGAACTAAGGATGAAAAGTTTGGAGGGAAGAAACCATCGTAACTCCTGGGTCAGTCGACAGGCTGATCCCCCTTCCCTCCCCTCGCGCTGGGACGCTGCCTGAGGAGACTCGAGACTGAGAGCCCTCTCCCATCTTCTGGGGTGAGTGATGATTGCACATTTGTACATCAGAGCTAGCTAAAAATCCCACGCTCTAGTAGAGAATTTCCTGTACTGACATCCGAAACCTGCTTTGTAAATGTTGCATTTGAATAAATCATACTGTTTGTGAACTCGACTACTTGTTTGGGGGGAGGCGATCGGACCTACGGTCCACGGACTGTTCGTGAATCCGATACTGCCAGGGTCGAGCTTATAGTGGATCACGCTATTTGGGAACTCGATTTGCCCCTAGGAAGGCAATCGGACCTACGGTCCACGGACTGTTCGTGAATCCGATACTGCCAGGGTCGAGCTTATAGTGGATCACACTATTTGGGAACTCGATTCGCTCCTAGGAAGGCGATCGGACCTACAGTCCACAGACTGTTTGTGAATCCGATACTTTTTTTTTTGATATCTCCTTCCCCCCCCCCACCACCACTACCACTGCGGCTTTCAAACTGCAACATTTCCAACACAACATGCAAATTCCATAACTTATGAATCATTGGCCAATTTTGTTCTGCTTATGTAGCTTTGCTAATTAGGTCAAGCCAGATTTTCACTGAGACAAAAACTGCAGTGTAGCTGTAATTTATAAATCACTCCAATTCAGCTTTCAATAGTATTTATAAGCTAAGGAAATTCCCATTCCCTGTATAAAATCAGTAACACAAGATGACCGAGCTTCCCTCCAAATGCAACCCAAGTGGATTCTCTCCGAATCCACATTTAGTTCAGGGAACATTAATCCTTTTCTCAAGTAACAGCAATGCAAATGCAACAGAGGAGGAACTCCTGAGCTTCCCTGTACTTTATGACCACTCTCAATGCCAGTTCTCTCGGCGAGATTGCAGTGGTGTGTCCCGAATACCTAATCAGGGCAAGCTGAGGGGCTGTTTCTTTATACTTCATTCCTTTGCATCCACTTCCTCCATTAGCAATACCTGGAAGCAGACCTGACAAGTTCAGTGCCTTGCAGGGCACTCCCTGGAAAAGCACCTCTGTCCCCATGGAACACCTCCTCTAACACCCACTGTGCTGCACACACACATTAATACGAAGGCCAATTGCAAAATCCCTGCTAAGCCCTCGTGCTTTCCAGTAGTTGAAGGCATTCAAAGATTTATTTGTAAAACAAGAGAGCAGTCAGAGGGCTTAAGGAAGGAAGCCAATGTCAGTGCTTACTGTTCTGAGGCTAGAGACGGTACTAAAGCGTTCTTTCTTGCTGTTTTCATAACCACGGAATAATAAAGAAGATTTGCAAAATGGAATCAGCATTCCACTGTGATATGCCAAATTGAAAAATTTAAATTCAGCTATTTCTATGCTTAGAGCTGAGGATCGAGACTGAAATCAGATGCATCAGTTCCAAAAAGGAAACTGGAACACTGTCAAGACAACATTTTCCCATGGGTTATCCCATAACCCCTGTCTTACAATTCCCTTGCATTTATGGCAAACAAATTCACATGAATCTTTAGTAAGCAGTACAAAAGAGAGCAGTTAAACCAAGATCCTACTAATCAGATCAACATTCTTCCATTCAAGTGGTATCTATTTTTTTAAACACAAGATTCTGTCTGCACCCAGGACAATTTTATGCTTCAAATAAAGCGCAGCCATTTTCAGAGCTAACACCTGTGTTTGGTCTTTAGAAAACTCATCCAGAAAACTCCTTCACTCCAAAGCAACCATGCTGTCCTCTTCATTGCACCCAGCAGTCACTGTTTGCTTTCTAGAGTTTTGAACAGGAGCACCAGCTTTTGACAGAGTGGCACTGAACCAAGTTTTCCCTGGACTAGTAGACCAGAGCTGAAGGAACAAGAGCTCTGCCATACTAGAGATCTGCTCCACGTCACATCTTACACCTGGCAGCTTCCGCTGTTGCAATTTTAACAAAATCTCCCTATGAAAAATGGGCATGACGAAAATTCACCGCACCTGACAGTTCTTGCCGGTGTAGCCCAAAGGACACACACAGCGGTATGTCCCCAGGCTGTCCACACAGGAGCCTTTGTTCAAGCAAGGCTGCGAATCACACTCGTTGATTTCCACGAGGCAGAAGGATCCTGTAAACCCCACTGGACACTGGCAGGTGAAGGAATTGATGCCATCCACACAGGTACCTCCGTTGAAACAGGAGCTGCAAGACAGTGAGAACAAAACCGAGCTGACACGAACGCAGGTGGTTCACAGTCAATGCCAGCAGGCAAACATCCCTGCAATGAAGCAAAAAAGCAGATTGCAGCATCATTTCCCCACTGGTTAGCAAAGAGGCATAAACCAGACAACGCTAAAGCAATGGGATAAATTTACCCTCTTTTTTCTTCTCAGCCAAAGAAAGTAAACCAGGGTTTCAGTGAGTCACTTCTTACTGAGTTAACTTCTCACTTCATCAAATCTTCCCAGCTCCTATGTCACCACAAACACATATGCACCATGTATGTGCATGGCTTGCTCAAACAAATAAATTCTGTACAAAATTGACCTCAATTTTACTATAAATTATTGAGGGGAAAAAAAAGCTGCAAAACATTTTTTTTCAACTTCAAAGGAGTCCAAGGCATGTTTTCTCAAGGAAGCAGTCCACAGACCATACAAACACAAGCTCCTGCAGTTTCAATCAGCATTGCCTCAACATTCTGGTAATAAGGAAGCCTGCTACAGCAGATGCACTAGGGAGAAATTATGAGGAAAGATGGGGTAGTGAAGCCTCTGGCAAAATTAACTTGTAGGAGTTTCTCTCCAAAGAAACATATGGCAAGAAACTTCTGCTCCTCCAAACTAACCCTCAATTAGACTCTCAAGATAATCGGTTTGACAAAGAACACAAATGAATTCATGTTTGTCATCGGTCTGATGCAGTGTCAAAGGGGACTTCCAAGGGAGAACACACTGACTCATCTCTCTGAGCCTGAGGTATAAAAGTTTTAAAAATCTCAATTTTGACTGTGAATACGGCAGAGATACCAAAAAACCAATTTATCAGTGCCTTGTAGTTCTGCCGTGCAGGCTGAATACTAATTTATAAGAGGCAAAAACGGCTTTTTACGTTGGTGAACAAGGAAGGAAAAAAAGGAACATTTCCCTGAAATCGGGTTCTCATCTCCAAGAGACGATGGACTCGCTCATAGGAGGAGTCCCACATGTGACCAGGAAGCATCATTTGAACTCAATTTAAATTAGTTAACCAGCAGGGCACTCCTAATCGCAGCTCAGTAAAATTTGGTTGAGAAGGAGGGGACAGGACTAACTTGGCAGAGCCTTGAAAATTGCTACATCCTACATTCATACCTGTAAGACTGGTTTCTGCCCTGGCTGATAATGAAGACAAAAACAGGATGAACATCAAGGGAGAACCAGATGTCCTGCTAAAGCTTAATTACTTCTCTTGATTAAACTGTTGTGCAAATCAAACACACCCTCATCAGTGACACAACTCAGTTCTTAAGTAAAAGAGGTTAAATGCTTCCACCTTCACAACTGCAATAAGAGATACGAAAGAAATCTTCTCTTTGCATGTGGAAAATGTAGGACTGTAGCAAGAGCTTTACATTTATGTATCTCATGCATTTCTTGTCACTGGAACATATTAGACTATTTGTTCTAATTTGCTTTTTTTTGAAATATATATGTATTTCAAAATATATTAGAAATTAATTCTGTTTGCAAATCTAAATCTACACACAAGAAACCTCCAAATTCTAAAAATAAGTATGCAGAAGGATGAGGCCTCCACTGAAAGCTCTCAAAGAGCACTTTTAAAATGTACTAAGTAAACCAATTATTTTGGGGAACAAACTGTTGAACTCAGTTCCACATCTCCTTCTTAAAATGGATTTATTTTTTACCTCAACTTTGCTAACCCATGTCCAATTTGTCATCATTAACAGATCTCTGTTGATTAAACCTTTCTAGTACAGACTCTGTGGTGCTTGTGCTCCTTCTGGCTATCTCTTCAACTCTTCCAAATTCTTCCCCCTTTCCTACTTTTTGGTTTCCATTATTTGCAGTGAATTGCTCGACTTGGCTATTTTATTTTTTCTGTGATTCTGACAGTTGGCCATTGCTTCCAATTTTGCAAAATTTGTATTTCTCAACATAGTAACTGTTCATAATCAATCTGCTCTTCTCCCGCCTGTCTACAATAATGCTCCGACTGAAATGTAAGTTATTTAAGCTATCATATGTCACTTTCTTAAGTTTGTTAGGCACTGTCGTATTCCTCTTACGATGGCACTAGGCTACCAGTTGGTCTAGCAGACAGACCACCGAGGCTGCCAGGCAGCTCTCCCTCAGCCAGCACCCTGCACTAGGGCCACGTCTGAAGCTTGAGTACATCTCAGCTACAGGAGGCAGGAAAACAGATCCTCGTCCTTAATTTTTGCTTCTCAGGAGGGCTGACTTCAAGGCACTGCGTGGGTCCTCTCACCTCTCCGTGCACTCATCGATGTTGTTCTCGCAGTTGGTTCCCTCAAAGCCAGGCTGACACTTGCAGGTGTAGCTGTTGACGTAGTGGGTGCACACGCCTCCGTTCCTGCAGGGTTCACTCAGACACTCGTTGGTGTCGGTCTGACATTTATCTCCGTGAAATCCGGGGAGGCAGATGCACGAGAAAGAGTTGATCCCATCCACACACGAAGCTCCATTTTGGCAAGGGTCTAAGATAGAGTAAGTTTCATTACAGTAAGTTCAAAGTCAGTAGCAGAGAAAAGCCAGCTTTAGAGTAGTAGCTTTTTGGAGGGGAGGAAAAAAAAAAAAAAAAAAAAAAAAAAAAAAGGGATAACACAGCCTAGAGAATGACAGGCCTTTCTCATCTGCTTATGGAAGAGACACTCCCAAAGTTTTACCAACAACGGATAACTACTGCTCTCCTACTTCCACAGCTACCCACCAACCCTAAAGATCACAGTCATTCCATAATTTCTTGTTTTGCTCCTTCAGCTTTCTGGGCTTAAGACCCATGTTCCTCTATCAGATGCTGCCACTGAAGACAGTTTTCTCTTCTACTCTGCATACGTGGAGGCCAAATGGGGAGCAGGGAGAAAAAGGGGAGACGGGAAAGAGGAAGGGGGAAGAAGTTACTTAGCAGTTTTTTGATCTGTGACTATCTTTATGCAGCAATATTTCGAAAAGCATATTTTAAAACATGTATTTTGAAAGATGCAAATAAGCTCAAACAAAAAATGTTGCAGTTCAAACTAAGTACAAGATCATTCTGTTCACTGATACATGAAGATAAACAGATGTGAAAGATAATTAAAGCTCATTTACTGACTGAGAAATATGTTCACATGATAAAAATTTGCGTTATAAGAGACACCTGCGTGCATTTAAAGGTCATCTGACTACTGCAGAGAAAAAGCACATTCAAAGAGAAGCCCTGGCAGCTATACTGCATTGTGCCTATGGCAGGCAGCCATTTACCACTGAAGCCAGAAACTGTGCATTAATTTTCTGGGCTGCACATTTACTGACAGAAAAAGCAGACTGCAGAATCAACTCTTCAATAAGTTCATGTTGTTGGTGGCTTTGTTTGCTTCCTAGATTAAAGACACTTGGCCCAAGTCGTGTTCTGTTATACTAAATGAAATCATCTGCAGCAGTAATCTGAAACTCTTTTTCACCTCATGGGTGTGCTATGTAACAGATGACACTGGAGCAATCTCACATTTAGGAACAGACAGAGATCTTCTAGTTGTTAAAAAGAGGTTGATGAACACTTTAAAAATGGGTATGGCTGCAGACATCCACACAAAACCAAGCAGCGCTGGCAATAACTGTAACTTCAGGAACACCTTTGGAGAGACAGGCTCCACAAACCTCCACTGACACTTTTGTACTGTATCTGTTTGTTGAGAAAGAAGCACTCGAATGTCAGACACCTTACACTTTTTTCGTCAGTGCTGCTTTGGGGATCCCCCAGGACAAGTTTCACTTAGGTACTTGTTCAGATCTTTCTATATAGCAGTCACAACTGTACTTTTTCTTCAGTGCAAGATACAGCTCTTCAAATTCATACATAGAGTCTTGAAGACTTTGGTTTGTTTTTACACTACTCCAGTAAAAACAACTCTTTTGTTTCTTTCTTTCTGCTCTTTTCTCCCCCACTTAAAGAACCAGCCAATTACAAAAATATGACATTATGTGCAACTCTAAGGTTTCATAGAGGACTTTTCAAATAGTACCAGATAAACTTTAAACATGACATTTTCAAGGAAACCTGATTTTATCTGATGATTATAAAGAATAAGCTCAGTGAGAAAAAGAACTTATTATGCATTTTGTTTCCTGCGTACATAGCAGTCAAGCACATGATATAAAATGTAAAAAAAACCCCAAAAAACCAAAAAAACCCGAACATTTACTTTCTCATGATTTAGATAATTTCAAGACATGTTTGTATCTGGGCTACCCTCATGCCTTCCTCCTGCTTCATTTGCTTTCAAATATGGATTAACCGGAACAGCAACCAGATACTCCTCTTCCAGGATATGAATTTCAGACAGAAACATTTCAGGAAAGACTTCTGTACCTTGTATTCCCACCACACCTCAACCAAGCTTACCTTTGAAATACCAGCAAGCCCTGCAATGTTACTTTAGCTTTGTATATGAAAATTTCAGGCAAATTTTTAAAAATTCTTCATTTACCTGGGTTCCTTATCAAAGTATGTAAACTATAAGGACTGCTTTGACTTAAGAATCTGGGAATAACTCCTACTATCAGGTAGGATACTTAAGTCCAATTATAGGTGCTAAATATGACAGACTGTCTCAAACATGCAAATCTTAAAAAGCTTTTTTTTTTTTTTTTTTTTCCTTTTAAGCCATTAAAAAGAAACAGTTTCAAGTATTTCTCAAATAATACTTACCACCAGTACATCAAAGTTACTTCTAGGAAAAAGGGAGAAGATAGAACAGCCCACTGATACTCACTGGAAAGGCAGTCGTCAATGTTACTGTCACAGTCTCCGCCGGTGAAGCCGGGACGACATTCGCACAGGTAACTGCCTTGAATATTGTGGCACAGAGCATGGTTTTTGCAGGGTTTGGAGAGGCACTCGTCAATGTCCACTGTACATCTCTCCCCTGAAACGCAGAGAGTCCGGAATTAAGACTGCCCCCAATTATGTCCACGATCAAAACGCTGCGTAGCGGCACGGCTCGCGTTGCCCAGCCACGTTACCTTCCCAGCCAGGGGCACAGAGGCACGTGTAGCCTTCGGAGTCAGGAGATTCCTGGCAGATCCCTGAGTTCTCACACGGGTCAGGGGAACAAGGAGCCACCACCACCTGGCAGTTCACACCTGGAGAGCAGAAGGGGAGAAACACACGGTTAAGGGCCCGCTGTTTCCTGGAGGAACAAATACAGCGATTGCAGCTTGCATGATTATGCTACAAAGCAGTGGACGGCACTTCCAGTTTGGGGAAAATCTCAGCTGGAGAAGGAAACCAGAGCACTCCTCATGGGCTAGCTCGCCACAAGCAGGGGCAGCCATGGCAGTTCCGAGCAACCCAGGAACCCACAGTTAGTGATTTATTCATCCACTGTGCAAAAACATCACCAACATTCCTAGAAAGTGCCACACACAAACACAGTTTTTTTCACCCAGAGATTAGCCTATCATATTGCGATATTCTGTACATCAAACAAAGTGTTGCCTGAAAAACATTTCCATTCTCAAAAACATTTCTCAAAACATCGAGTTAGACAAACTCACTGTCTCACTTAATGTCTAATTGCTTGCATGCAGCAAGTTGCAGTACTTCTAAAATATCTTACCCAAATTTTGTTACCTGAAAAAAGAAAATGTTATTTTTCTGGACTGGAATGTTATTTTTTCTGGACTTCCCCATTAAGGGGTTTCCACACTTAGGAAAACTAATGTGAACTAAACTGCATTAAACTTTCTGTAAATTAATGCCTCTTCAATTCTTAATGCATTTATACAGCTCAGTTTAACTGTTTTTACCATGTAAATTAAGCTGAACTGCAACGAGATTTCTTAGTAAGAATTTAAAACAAGAATTAGATGTGATATTATTAAGCATTCTACTACTGCAACTTGCCCATAAGAAACCAGCTATAATTTAACTTCATGTAACCATGGCATTTCCCTCATCATTCCTACTCCCATTAGGTTTAATGAAAGATTAAAATGACAATAAGGGTGTAACGAAGCAGAAAGACACAGGGAGCAGAAGCTTCTGTCTGAATGTTCACCTTTGAATCCTTTCCTACAGGTGCATCTATAGCCATTCAACAGATCCTCGCAAGTTCCTCCGTTCTGGCAGGGGTTTGATTTACATTCATTCCCTTCTGTAGAACAGAAATCTCCTATCCAGCCTGGGTCACAGACACACTTGTACCTTTAAAAGCAAAAACAGCAGCAATTTTAGAGCATTCTTAAATTAGGCACCTTCTCCTGCAGATGGTCTTTGACAGAAAACTAGAAGGCTTGTCTTTAGAAGAGTCCTAAGTTACATTTATATTGCTTACGTCAGCAATATTTTCCAAAATGTAAACCTGCCATTAAAATGACATCTCACTTCGTTGCAACTTTCACAAGCACTCAGTTAACCTACAGCATGTATCTTTTTGGTATGATCATCTCAACACATTTAAAGACAGGCAGGAAAAAAAAAGAAATTAAGACGGGAGACAACAGATTCCAAAGGCAACTAGATTTAATAAAGGCTAGTGGCTACAAAAGCAGGCAGCAGGCTGGGAGCAGCAGCAATTTACTCCCTGGTGCTTCCGAAGCGGGAGCAGGCAGCCCTGCTCCTGCAAGGCGCGGAGCAAGGACGCCGTGAGTCACCGCGGGCTCGGCCACGCGCTGCGCGCCGCTCTTGCAGACAAGTCTGATTTGTATCGGGCACCCAGCACAAGGTGCACATGGGCATAAACCCCAGCCTGGGTGATGAGACCGATGGGAGGAACCAAAGGCTTTTTTCAAGCTTATGGAGCGGCTGGATTGGAAACACAGACCGTCTTTCCAGACTTCCCGTGGGCTGCCAAATCCGACCCGGGAGTTCAGGGCTCCTGACCTCAGCGTTTGGCTTTCCCAGTTGGGAAGAATCACAAGCAACGACTGCCACCAAAATGGCCAGAAAAGAGCTTTCCTCTCTTCTTTCCAGCGTGCAACATTGTGACTAAAACTGATGGAATTAGCCTTGGATAAACTGTACTAGGCAGACACTGCTCAGCAATAAAGCTGGTCTTGAGAAAGCTGCTGCAGCAACCAGCCAGAGGCCGAGCACACGTCACCCATCCAGTGACTCAGACAAAACAGCCTGCCCAAGAAGCAATGCCTTCCCCAAAAACGTAATGACTGATTTTGTTTTGTAAAAATGTTAAATAAATCTCCTGGGGAAAACCATGAGCTATGGCTTTGTACCTTCCCCTCAATTTGCCATACCGAGCTCCTCTGCCCACCCTTGAAGATAGGGTGTTGTTACCTACTCCCCTCTCACTGGCTGTTAATCAGACCTTTCCCCAGCTGACCTTCTAATGCTCTTCTCCATCTCACAGTGAACTGTCAAAAAAGAGTTATTTGCTTGTTATTTAACACAGAGTTTTGGGTAGCTAGAGCAGTGGCCAAAGACATGACAGCCTTTATGCTCCACGTTCTGAAGTTTGATGGAGTAGGTTGCTGCTGCTCACACACACAAAAAAGGTGAGCCCGTTTTATTTTCCTTTTCTGCTTACTCAAATGACACAGAACCATCTTTCCGATGGTGGCAGACCACCCTTGCTACATGCCCATGCAAAGACAGCAAAGAATACAAAGCAGGGACAGAAAAAATAAACAGCTTGGAAATAGCACAGACCGCAGCTGGTGACTAAAAGTCTGCAGCTTATTGTGAGCGTGTCATGGGCAATGGATAAATTTTGATCCTAAACTGAGAAATTAGAGAAAAATCAGAAGCCTCAAGGCAATGGTGAACTCCAGGGAAAGCAAAAAAAAAAAAATGACAAGCCAGCAGACAACTTTGACTTTGTTGTAGATAGATATCTTTAAAAAGTCCTAGGAAGATTCTGCTATGTGGAAATGCATTTAGCACTGCACCAGGAACACACAGAAGAAACCGCACTAAAAAAAATCAGTTTGCAAACATGCTTAATAGTGCTGCCCTCATGCGATCAGCTGGCCATTTGCAAAACTACCCATGCAGTTTGGATTTGCTTTTGTGCCCACCTTCAAAAGACCCTGCAGTGGGGGCATAACCACATCCTCATCAACACTCTCATTCATGCCCTACTTCTAGAATAGGGATTTCAAGGCATTAAATGCAACAGTAAAACTCACCCAGTAGCCACATGTGTGCAGTTGCCATGTACACAGGGATTACTCAGACAGCCATCTGCCTGGGACTGGCAGTGAGGGTGATGGTAGCCTTCAGGACACACGCACCGAAACGCATTGATCTCATTTATACATGTTCCACCATTGTGACAGGGGCTGGATGTGCATTCGTCAATATCCACACTACATCGTGGGCCTATAAAAATATTATTTATTAAACAGTATTTCTTATGAAAACATTTACTTTGCACGCTTGTAAGAACAAAAGTTGAGAGACAGTCCAGTGAATCCAATGTGGAGGGACAGATGGTGCATGAAAGAGTGACTAACTTCAGCCGAAACCCACAGAAGCATTTTTGAAAGACATGGAAAACAGCATTTATACTTAACAAGTATTTACAGACCATTCAAGAACCTAAACAGAATGCCATTAATAATAACTAGTTAATAATAGGAAGACCAAAATCACTTAGTTGCATCGTGCGTGGAATAAACCTCGAGCTCCACTCATCGCAGCCCCGCTGTTGTGCATTGAAGCAGCCACCCTTTGAACAACCATCCTGCTATACTCTGCAGTAAATATAGTTCTTGTGGTTTATTGCGTAAAAGGATATGTAAATAACAGTGTTTCCTGTTTTGCCTAGCCTCTGTTTACTGTGCATGCCTGGACTGCAAGATCCTTCAAACAGTGACCATCAGATCTTGCGAGGCTGGAAAACTACAGGCAGTAAGTGGAGAAGCACTTTGAGCCTAAGGAGAGATGTAATGAGATCCCAGGCATGCCTGCTCTTTGATGCCTGGAAAATGCAAATTCATCCAATTACCAAATATTTTAAGAGTGTAACAGTAAGGAGTCCAGTAGAAGAACAAATATTGCAGCTGGACAAAAAGGAAGAGCATGCTTGAGCCGGACAGGACCACCATGCCAGAACCAATGGGAGGAGGTTTAGACACACACAACACGTGAAACATCTCAGCTCTGCTTCTAATTATTTCAGATCGATTCTAACTAGAATCATTCAGCAATCAACAGTAACACACATGATGAGAAAACTGTCAGAAACAGTACTGATTGCCTTGAAACAATTATTTTATGAGCATATTATCCAAGACAGCTCAAAGCATATTACATCCATTATAAACATATATATAAATACATAAATGTTTTAGTCATAGGAACTAGTCCTGTTGCAGACCTACAGATCTGAGCACAAAAGGGCATAAAAGCTGCTTTTTCCAGTCGTTTGTACAATATTACATAAATCCTTATGATTTAAAGGGGAAACAAAAGAGATGACATTACGAAATAGCATTACTGAGAGAAAAAAAAAAAAGGTTATTTGGTTGGAAACTTCAGAGTGGAAAGAACTCACTAGAACACTGAATTAATGTGTTTTTTTTTCACTCTCAAAAACAGAAACCCTCCTCGTGGTCAAAGCCCAAGATACTTTTCAAACACACACCAGTCTATCCTGTTCAGTATTCCCTGTCCTTGGAAAGGAGCTGCAAACAATAAACCAAAGACACGTCTGTTTATTTCTTATAACACTTAGAACCATGAATTGGACTTAGCTACCTAACAAGAACATAATTTCACAGCACAGATTAGGACATTCCTCCGCATGGTAGAAACTGGCTTTAATGTAAGATGCTGAAATTCAACGAGTAGAAGATTTACTGAGATACTAAATGAAACCTTTGTAATCAGCACACAAAACCCAGCTTTCTTAGCTATGAGACAGGATAACTATCTTCAAAACAACTCAAAGCCATCAAGTAGCTGCCGTTACCTGTAAATCCAGGTTTGCAAGCGCAGTTGTAGCGATTAATGCCATCAATACAGTCCCCGTGAACACAGGGGTTACTTGCACAGTCATCAAAGTTGTTTTCACAGTTCACCCCTGAAAAAAAAGTTAGAGGAGGGCTAAATGTTAGGGATTGGTGCAATTTATACAGGTGGTGATGCAGGACCAGTGTGACTGAGGAATGTCACCTGAATTGATGGCTGCTGACTTTGACACTGAACCTGTCAATCAATGTTCGAGCAAAGGCATAAACCATAACAGGTATCAGACATATTTTTCCAGCAGATATATTTGCAGGCTTGAATTTTGGGAGTAAAGAGGAGGTAAATCCTTCCAAGACTGGCTGCAGTACCAGTAATGGATGGTCCACACAAACATAGGGAAACACAGCAAGCAAAATGAACGTGACAAAAGTGCAGTCTCCTGAAGCTCATGCCACAAGTTTAACTCTGCAAATTCACCACACATCAGAGCAGACATCCGAATGAATTAAATGCTCAAATTCTCTCTGAATTCCATCCTCCCACCTTGTGCATTACGTACCCGAGGTGCCCAGCAAGCAGTTGCACTGGTAGCCGTTCACCAAATCGATGCAGCGCCCTTGGTGGAGGCAGGGGTTGCTGTGGCATTCATCTATCTGCTCACTGCATATGGCACCCATGTAGCCAGGATTGCAAATGCACGTGTACGAATCAATCCCATCCTGACATTCACCATGGTGGCAAGGATCAGGATCACAGTTGTTGATATTCTCTTCACACAAAAGGCCAGCAAAACCTAAGGAAAAATGATCAGCGGGAATAATTTAGCGATGAAGGTAAACTGGCATGATGCTGTAAGCGAATATAATGCAGGCACAGAAAGTATCATGCTAAAAAAAAAAAAAACAAAACAAAAAAAAAAAAACAGCAAAGTGGCATACAGAGCACAAAGGGTATGTGGGCATCTCAGCTGCTGTCCGTTTCCCAGCCCTGGAAAACAACAGACTCTTACACTGCTCACAGCATTTTACAGAACTTCTTGCTTGAAGGATTCTGGCATCAGAAGCTGTTACCTTCACTATATTCAAAACACAGAGGCAATGAGAGGGAACACACAAATCACAATCAGAACTATTTACTTGCATCAGTATCAACTATCTCGAGGCACTCTCTTGTCATTATTTCCACTATACAATAATCCAAGGGATTTGGCTTTCTCCTTACAGGAAATTACTGCAAAGAAGCTGCAGAAACTTTCCCAAGGGAGTTCCTTGGGCTCACATCACAGTTTCTGCAGGAAATGCTTATTAAAAAAGTCTCTTGTCCCTCTCACTGCAAAACCTTTCAAAAACACCAATCATGCACCAATTGCACATTTATGAAAGACTGAAAGCAACCTCTTCACTTACAAGCAATGAAACAAGCAGAGATTTGGCCCGTTTCATTCTGCTTCAGCTGGGAAACATCCTGAGCAACAGAGAAGGACAGATTATATTCAATGGGAGGGCTTCAAAAAGGAAAAATAAAAAAATCCGGAATGATTAAAACAGCAGACAACTCCCTCAAGAGCCCTGTTTTCCCCATTAGAGCAGGGCTCTGTGAAACAGGGACAATTTAAGAGAAATGGTTTCGAGACATGAGGACATGGAGCTCATTCTGCCTTCCAGCAGCTGGAAAAAAGGCAGGTAGAGCTTAATATTTCAGGCATTAGCTGGAGACTGATACAAACGAGGCTGCAGGGAATTTCAACAGCTGAAGAGTAATTCTCACCTGAGTAATACAACCGGATAACAGGCGCCCCATTTTTCATACAGGTTTGTGGCTAGTTCTCTGGTCAAACATACCAGGTGACGGCTAACTTTTCCAAGGTCTGCGAACGTGTGCATGGATGAATGGGTGTGGAAAGAGGTGGGGAGAGGGAAGGGAAGCTAGTTAGAGAAACAGATATAAGAATGTTAGGGAAGGGAGAAAAACAAACCGAGAACAGGACAAAGAGTGGCAAATAAATAAATAAATAAATAAATAAATAAATAAAAGGAGGGTGGAGGGAGAGAAAAGAGGAAAAACCCAAGACAACTGAAGAAAAGGAAAGCCATGAACTACCACTGGGAAGGAGAAGTGGAATAATGCCAGAAGGGAAAGAAAAGACAAAAAGCAAGCAGTAAATAGAGCTGTCGGTACAGCATTTGGCCAAACATTCTGCAGTTTTCAATCAGTTCTGCGGCTGGTGGTTATCAGTCAGGGAACACACAAATCACTCATATTTTACGAGATAGAAAAGAACACATCAAATGTCATTTTTCCTGTGAGCTGTCCCACGACTAATTCTATATTTCACTCTTAGAGAAAACAGCCACATTAAATATAATATCTAGTATACATTTGTTTGAAAAATGCCTTGCCTCCTGTTGTACTGTCACCTGAAGCAATTTAGTCCTAAAACCACACACACTTCTTTAATCTTAGCGAGATATGAATTTGCTCTTAGCAGAGTTAGTCTAGAAAAGGCTCTTGGAGAACAGAGAAATCCCCGAGTGCATGGAAAGAAGCCCCAGTGCAGACTCCCCAGACAGTTTCCAGGCAGGGCACCCAATCAAGGATATTACTGAGAGCTGCTGCACAAGTAACCCAGATACATTTGGTTGCTTTCAGCCCGTTCCTTGAAAATGCTCCATATGCCATGTGCTTCCTTGGAGGAAGGACTCCCTGCTTTCCCGGGAAGCCCAGAATTTCTGTACCTAGACGGCTCCCAGACAGCCCTGGGCCCTAATTCAGAACCTGCTTTTCAAGGTGCAGCTCTCCAGATTATCAGCACTTGGACCCAGTGCTGCCTTTTCCTGCCAATCCCCTCAGCAGAACATTTTCTCCTGCGTCTTTAGAGCAGAAGTTATCATCCGCTGCGCAACCCAGGGCTCTCCTAGGCCCGGAAAGCACTGCAAAGAGTTAATAAAGCAGCTCTGCACTCACAGTGAATGAAAGGAACCAGACCACACACTCGCTTGAGAAAGACTTTCTAAGATAGCTTCCAAGTTCAGGGCAGACTTACGCTTTTCTTCTTTTTGCAAGTGTCAGCTTATTCTGTCACACGCAGCAATCAAAAGGAGAATCTTAACAAGAATAATTACTCCTCTCAACTAGAACTATTTCAGTCTCCTATTTGCAACATGTTCATTGTTTTTCGGGCACATTATTGGGAGCAAGGGGTATAAGAAAAGGAGGAATTTTTAGGCTAACCTCTGTTACATTCTGAACAGTGAAGAATAAGTTACTGAAGCCAAAATAATTTTCCTTTAACAAATTGATTTTGGAATGACTCAAAATGAGAAAAAATGCTCATGAACCTAACCTGCCAAACAGTCCATTTCTAGAGCAGAGGCTGCTCCATTAACTGTTCAGCCTCTTCCTGAATGGAAGAGCTAAAGCCAATGCTTTCCACTACTGCTCATACTGAATCTTTATCAAGAGCCACCATTAACTGAAAGCAACCAAAAGCCATCCATCCTTATGGAGATTTAAAGGATTAACAGATCTGAACTGCGAACACCCACTTATCTGACCAGACATAAAAGCTATGGTAGAAATCCATCTGCATTGCTTTCAGGGTTTATAAGTCAAGAAAATCCTATACTTCCTATACTGGCATTTCCTAACATACAATTAACCAAGGAATGAGGGAATTAAGTACATTCAAAAAACCCGAGTTCCATTCACAGCCTCTGTCAAAATTTCTGGATGATGCTTTACAAGGCCTTTAAACTACATTCTGCCAGGTGGCTACTGTGTGACACTTCTTCCTCTGCACTCATTTGCTTACTGGACTTAAAACTCCCACCTTTCATATAAAATACTGTGAAGCAACGGAAATAAGAATATACAATAGTATGGCACTGTCCAGCTCTTGTTCTCCGAGTAGCATATACCACCCCAGAATAAAGAAGGAAAGGCCACAGATAAAAGGCTTCAGCTGCTGTTTCTCCATTCAGGGATCCCATAACCAGTGCAGAAGCAGCTGTTACATTCTGGGAAACAAGGGACGGGACAGAAAGAGGGAGGCCAGAACTCTCCCCAGTTGAGAACTTGGTGCTGTCATGAGTTGAAGAGTTTCTGTATTAAGCGCAGGGGCAGACAAAGCTTTGTGACACACAAGAAGTTTTTCAGAGAGAGGGAACGCTGACACTCTGAGCTGTGCTGAGGCTGGAGGCCATCGCCAGCCCGGGGGCTCGGAGCGGGACGCTCACCTGTGGCACACTGGCACTCGTAGCCGTTGGGATGGTCAATGCACTTGGCCCCGTTGAGACACGGCGTGCTGGAGCAGTCGTCTATATCGATCTGACACACAGCACCGCTGAACCCTGAAAGGCAGAAAAGGGTGAAAATCCAGAAGTAACCTGAAGTGTTAACCGAACAGCTGCACTGTCAGGAATTACGTGTTAGCAAGTTCTTAAAACCATCCAAATAGAAGATGAGCAAATCTGAGCGGGGTTGCATCACTGAGCACAAACACCACGCCCTGCATAGAGCGGTTCCTCATCGAAACCACCAGACAAAACAGTTTCTCTCTTCCAGGTCAAAGGAGCAGGAGCAGCATGAAAACAGAGTCAGCCAAGGCAAACAGAAAGCAAAAGGGGCACCAGCGGTGTCCTCTACTGACCACTGCGCTGCCCAAGAAACTGAGAGGCCAGCAGCAAAATAAAGGGGAAAAATTCCAGCAAGGCAAGGGATAGGCAAGGAACAGTAACGTATTCATTGCGAAAGGCTCCAGAGCAGAGCTGCTGCAGCAGCGTGGGGCATGGAGCACAATGCAGCTCTGTATCTTTCAATACATATCTTGAAATAGTCAACAAACTGCCACTAGGTTATGTCACTTATGATGCAGATCCCTAGGCGCTTCAAGCAAAAAAAAAAAAAAAAAAAAAAAAAAAAAAAATCAAAAGCTTCAGGAATGTTTCCTGAGGGAAAGAACCAAAGGAAAAACGGGATAAAAGACAGAATAACCCAATAAGACAGGATGCAGAGAACACTTTTGTCAAGTATACTCTGATCTCAAAGCTTTTTGTAAGCCTCCAGGAACACAAGTGATGCTACTCTATAGCTCACATTGATACCTCAGCTCAACATTTACCTCTCTTTTATAAAGGGAGGATCTGACGTCCCTCCTCATGCAAGTAACACTCTAATGATGGAAAATGGCTTCTGCTTACCAACCACAAACACAGGAGAAAAAGCATGCGGAAGCTCTGTTTTTTAATACATATTTATAAATATTACTCTATATCACACTATTATACTCATAATGAAAGTTCTTGCTGCCAACCACCCTCTAACGGGAGATGTCAGACTATTTGTTCCTCAACACTCATCCAGGTATAGACATAACCTTACAGCAAATGTTTCATCTCATTTACCAATGCAAATGACTGCAGCTAACTTGTTCAAAGAGATGCGGCACCAGAACCACCAGCACTTGCAGGGAATTCTTTCACTGCTGATCAACTAATTCTTGATAAGTTGCAGCAGGAAAAACTTGCAGAAACAATCACTCACCAGGAGGACAGACACAGAGAAAGCGGTTCACTTTGTTGAGACACACTCCGTTGTTCACACAGGGATTACTGAGACACTCATCAATATCTTCTTCACAGTGAATACCTTTAAATCCTGAAAAAAACAACAAAAAGATGTGACTGAAGGAATTAAAATGTGCTTCTAGGATTCCTGCTGCCTCTTATCAGTGCTGAAAGCCCAAGCCAGAAGCCTGTCAAAAGAAATATCTCGAGCGTGCCCAGTTCATCAACAGCAACAGAAGAACAAGTGCGCATCAAATTCAAATCTAATGCTTTCTTCTGTATGATGACAAGCTATTATGTTTTAGTGTTTCGGAAAGGATCATCAACAGATTTAGGTACGCAGCAATATAAAAGAAAATGTGAGGCACTAAATAGCAGGCATTAAAAAAAAAACCAAAAAACCTTAAGCTAAAATTAATGCCAGAACTGAAAGACAATTTTAGGATAATTAAAAAAAAAAAAAAAAAAAAAAAAAAAAAAAGGAACTAGGGTTCCATCTCTCTCCAGAGAGTTAGGTGTTAACCTAAAATTCCAGTTTTCATGGTATCAGCCGATAACCTGCAGGGGTCACAATTCTTTCATTATACTTTATAAGACTGTAAAGCTGGGAACCTGCACTTTGAAACAAAACACTTTCTATTAAGAAGTCAAAAGAGCAGACTGTACAGATGCTTGGTTTGATGGACATGGTATATTTTATATGCAAGATTCAAATCAGGTAACATTTTTATGGTTAGTTTCGATGGAAGATTGGATCTTTTGGGATATTTTAAACGACGTAGACCAGAAACAATCCTGCTCTTTTATCAGGAACCATCACATACACAGCTCAGAACAC
Source organism: Tinamus guttatus (assembly GCF_059628265.1). Taxonomy (NCBI): domain Eukaryota; kingdom Metazoa; phylum Chordata; class Aves; order Tinamiformes; family Tinamidae; genus Tinamus; species Tinamus guttatus. Next base: position 4,737,359 of record NW_028288745.1, on the reverse strand, counting down.
AGTCTTCTTTTAGCGTTTGCACCTGCCTTGCTTGCACCAACATAAGTTTCCATTGGCGCTCACACTAACCTCAATTTCCATTCACATGCTTTAATAGGCAGAGAGGAAACATGTCCACAGGTGGGGCAGCTAAGACCACAACCAGAGAGTCACAGATTCAGTACTGCTGGAAAAAACCTTCAAGACCAGCGAGTCCAACCGTGAGGCCACACGCTGCGCTCACAGGCGATGCCAGCAGATCTCCTCCTCTCTCCCCACGCAAACAGCCAGGTCTCTCTGGGTGGCACTGCCACCACTGGCCCTCTCTCCTCGTTTCACATGGACTCACCCCAGCACAGTTTGCTCTGCTGAGCTGGCAACCCTTGCTGCACTCCACCTGCTGATCCCTCCCGCTCTTTCTGGAAGCCTCGTCTTTCCCAGAAACACGTCTCACCTGGCATACAGAGACAGGTGAATCCTCCAATTTTGTCCAGGCAGGTGGCATCGTTCTGACACGGATTTGAATGGCATTCGTTGATGTCCATTTCACACCGAGGTCCTGTATAACCCTTCAAACACTCGCAGTGGAAAGAGCCCTCTGTGTTTACACATTTCCCAGCATGTTCACACGGATTGCTGTTTGCTGCAAGAAAAATATGTATCTGTGTCAAACCCTTTCCTCTGAGCAGGAAAGCCACAGCAACCTTTATTATTCCTGATCTTTCAATGCCATTCCTTTTTGCCAAGTACTACAGGGGAAAGGACCATTCATCCTGCTGGGAAAAGGCTGCAATCCTTAGCAATGGTCCAAAGGAGCAATCCTGGTTCATACCAGAATCAACAACAGCTCCAGAGAGAACATGGATTAGAGAATTAACCCTTCTTTGAAGGCCTCATCTCTAGGTTATCTCTTCCACTTACTTTGCTCCTGATGCTAGCAGTATGCTGCCAAGGTCACAAAAACATCAAGTAGTCCTTCCAGCATTTTCAGAAAGGAACTGTGCTCTTGTCCACAGCAGTCTGAAGAGTGAACTTCATGGGAATGTTTCCCCCCAATCCCGATAACACCTCCCTAGGACTCATGGAAGCACCTTCACCAAGCACACACTGCAAACTAACGCACACAAAACTCCAAGGAAACGTGCAAGAGCCCAGCTAATCCCTAACACAATAGAACAGCAAGGAGAGGGAAGGAGTGTCACTTATGCTGAGAAGCAATGACAAATTTTGTATTCCTACCCCCCCACAAGGGTGTAAAGCAAACGATCCCAACCAGCAAACAGAGACTCACCCATTGCACATTCGTCCACGTCCTCAGTGCAGTCTGCTCCCTTATGGCCTTGAGGACAAGTGCAGATGTAATGACCGTTCACAGGATTAGTGTCACACAGAGCACCCTTCTGACATGGATTGCTAACGCAGGCGTCATCCAAGTGGCACAGAAGACCTAGAGAAGAGTAGAAGAGTTCATCCAAAACAGTGCGAGCCAGCAGGCAGACTGCATGTTACAAAATCAAATTCCCCATCCTAATATTTCACACAGAAAACCCCAGAGCTAGAAGTGTGAGTAGTTTCTTGTAGGCTTCAGCTCTCAGACTGCCAAAGGAATTTGACCATGCACTGTCTACATTCGAGTACAGTTATTTTAAGTGGCACACAACATCTCACCACCACCTATAACTCCTCAAAAACAGACCCAGCAATAAAAATTGTTGTAAGCTTTTCCACTAACTCAATACAAACACTTTTTGTTCTTAATTACAGAGGCGTGAGAAGTCTTTGTGCACAGACAATATGCATTTCTTTTGTCATTTCTGGTCTTATCACAAAATATTTAAAATAGGCACACTACTTTAAGCAATGCATCTACTGCAGAGCTATGATGTTTTACCTTTTCAGAAGTGACAGAGCTCCCACATTTTCCATCCTTACCTGCCTTTCCTTCTGGACAAATGCACGAAAAAGAAGCCACTCGATCAATGCAGGTGGATCCGTTGGCACAGGAGGCAGTGAAGCAGTCGTCGATGTTCTTGCTGCAGTCGTCGCCACTCCAGCCATTGACGCAGACGCAGGCGTAGCCGCCGTTGTGGTTCGTGCAGGTCCCCCCGTTCTGACAAGCGTTGGGCTGGAGCTGACACTCGTCGACATCTTCAGTGCAAAACTGGCCTGTCGTGCAAAGAGGGAACGAGTTTAATACAAAAACATCCACTCGGATACAAATTCCTGCAAAGGTAACATAAGCAAGAGAAACACCAAAGCCCACCTCCTAGTTCTGGGATATTCACAGTTAAGCACCAGCCTAAAAATTACATGAACGTTGTTAGGAACTTAGATGAAAAAGAACCAGCATCCATGTGCAACCTTAGAGAGGAAGCTGAACGACAAATGACTTGGAAAATGCACAGTGTGAGAGCCAGAGGGGGGCCTGTGGACGGCCGTGGTACATCCGGGAGGATTCCAGACGCGGAATGAAGCCAGCCCGGCCGGCAGAGCAGCCAGGGTGACCAAGAGCGCGGAGCACGGCCCCGCAAGAGGAACGTGGCCAAGGCAGGGCCAAACGGCCAGCAGGGAACTAACCCTTGTCAAGGGAACTTATTTTTTTTCCACCCTATGCAATTATGCAATGCATATTACTTGCTGAAACATTACTTCATGAAGCAGAATTGAATTTTTGAGGGTCTTCTACTAAAAATCGCAATTTTCTTATCCCCAGCTATTTCTGCAAGCAAGTACAAATAGTTTGCCTTTAGAAAGAACAAAGACCCCAAATCATCTGAGAATGAGTAAGATTTTTTAATGACTGCTGATATTAAAGTGAAGGAGCCAAAAGGGCCCTGTTTCCAGCAGGTTTAAGGGCAACTGCTCCATGAGCACTGAGCATGACCAACTAAAACAGGTTTCACAGAACAGGAGATTTCACCACCATATCTCCAGGAAACTCAGCAACTTCTGTCCCTAATGTATTTATTAATCCAAATAACATCCAAACATTGATGCACCTTTTCTATTCAAACTGCATGGTTTAATATCTTAGATTGAAATTGTTCAGCTCAAGTTTGAAGTCATTCATTCTTTGAGTTGCTTCAATAGGCTAAAAAGAAATAACTTGGCACCAGCTAGTTGCTTCCCAGGGCAGTATATGGGCACAAATATACACTCAGAAGCCCTGCTCACAATCCACAAATCCAATCCTAGTCTTCTTTTTTATAAACTTTTTCTTCTTTTCTTCCCCTTCCATTACATTAGGAACTCTAACTCTGAAATTGCTCTTAAAAAAAAAAAAAAAAAAAGCTTGTTTATAACTAGCTGCTTTTCAACATCCTTCTTAAAATGCTGACAGGAGGTACATAGCACCCAAGGAAGTCTCTTTATCTAAGAATAAAACTAGATTTGATTGGACTCTCCTCCTTTATGTTGTTTGTTGACACCTCCCCTCCTTCACAAGCCTGCAGCAGCTTTCCCTTATTTCAGCCAAAACTGGTTTAAGCAACTACATTGCTATTACCAAGATCCTACTACCAATATCTTGCCCTTCCTCATCAGCTGCACACACATTCATCCGGAATTTCCCAAGTATTCCAAGAAGAAGAAATTCAAGAGGAGGCCACTGATTTTCCCTGCCAACTCTCCTGGGTTACAACATATCCAGTTTTGTCGATTTAAAAATTCTTCCTAGATATTGCTTAGTAGTCACCTCCTTTATGAATGGCCTGGAAATTATGATGCTAATACACAAGCACACATTTTATTTTGACACACAGAGCTAAAACACTTATTGCTGGTAAGAACGTAGTAACACTAAGCCATCACCATCTCCACCTACTACAGCCAAGCTGTGATACCAGTTCCTTCTGTAGAGTTTTCTGATTGAAAACCTCTGCTCAGATATTCAGTAAAATAGTTCAGGCAAAATATAATACCAAAGGAACGTTGCGATTACCTGCAAAACATATTATAAAAAGCAAAGCAATGCATGTGTCTAGGAGCAGTCATTTGCTCGGGACCTTTCATTATTAGCAAATCCATTAGCTTATCAGTAGCCAAACTGAAGCGAGTCAGTTATCTCAGCCTGGTGCCTGGTGGTTGTGCATATCACAGGACTCGTCAACACAACCGACTTCCTTTCAAAAAAACAATAATCAAGACGGTATTTGATTATAAAAGCTATTTTCCTCTTGTTGTTGGAGGGGGCCCAGTGCAGATCAAAGCGGGTGGCTGCTCTGACGCCGCGCGCTCGCACTGGCCCTGCGTTCCAGAAACATTCGTGCAGCATCTGCATCCTCCTTTTGGGCCACCATCTGAACGCAGCTTGTTCCAAAAGCAAAGAAAGTTCCATTCACAACAGGAGAATATATGAGCAACTTACTATTGCATTTTACTATATGTTAATGGGGAAGACTTGATCTTTATTGAAATTGTTGTATGAAATCCAGCCTCAAACAAATTCTGGGCAAAAAATCTAATGGTCAAAACCAGCACAAGGCCAACAGAGCATAACAGTCTCACTGTATTTTAAGTTCTCAGTCACAGGACAATCACTCCCAAAGAGCTACCTTTGGGAAGGGGGATTGCACCTCCTGGTACCCATGGCAGGGAGAGGGGAACATTTTGGGCAGGTGCTGCAAGGGAGAGACCCGACACTTCCCTGCGTAGCACAGGGCCTGTCCCGGGAGCTTCTTGCACGACTTTCTCCACAGTGGTGACAAAGGCCCTTTCACTGCATTGCGTAAAAAAAGGATTTAATTCTAAGCCTCGCTATGAATATTCTGCACAAGCTTTCTCTCTGCCTGTTTACTTAAGATTTAAATCAAGGGGCACAAAAAGATCTCCAAAACAGTTACTTAAGGGACGCAGCCCCATTTAATTGTAACCGAATCCAGTACATTTATTTGTAGATCTGTACTCGATAAGCTTGTTTTCTGCTTGCTAAGAGCTTTAGGAAGAACCAAGTCTTTCATTCGCAGGGCTGAGATTCAACTTCCAAGCGCAAATTCCACTGTGAACTGTACAGTCTAATGCTCCTCATAATCCTAGCGTTTCCGAAAGCCACTAACCACCACCTCGGCCGAACGTTAATTCCTTTAGCTGACACTTTCTGTGGGTATGCCTGTGCTTGCCTTCTTGCCACTTTCACAATATCTCTCTTGGAAATATAATTAAGTGCAGTGTGAACTAGTGAAGGTAGGTCCTTCCACAAAACTTCAAGTACGCTAATTAGACATCATTTCAATGGGAATACAGAAACATATGCCTGGCAAGAAAGGAAGCACAAATTACTCCGAGAAGCTAATACAAGCCTAACCCGACCTTGGTATTTGCAGAGCCTGGGAAATCAGCTAAGTGCAGACTCAGGTTCCGAGTGACCTTGTGCAGAGTAAACAGCCCGTCCATGCGGCGTTTCAAAATTGAAAACCAGAAGTAGAAAAACGGAACAACCTTCAGCTCCAAGTGCTTTTTTGCCCGCTATGAAACTAACTGACTTCCTGTGCGCTTCCCCTTGGAGAAGCTACAGGGAATAAAACGCCCGTTCGCCGCTGCGATCGCTGCCAGTGGCGAGCTCGGCAGGAACGCCGGAGCTCCCCGGAGCCGGGAACACCGGCCTGGGGCTCAAGAGCCCTCAGATAGTTCCGCCTGCCTTGATGAGACGCAGCACGTCCCTCCTGCGAGGGATCTCTATGCTAAAAAGAGCAAAAACCCCACGCATGCTTTTTCGCCCGCAAAGTTTGGAAGACTTCGGTATAAGGTGAAAGGCACCTTATCGAGCCTCAAGAACTGGCTAAGAGATAAGAGAGAGGATTTGTATAAATGGCCCTTTTCAGTTATGGCAGTAGATCAAGGGTGCCACAGCAGATCCCCCCAACACACCGCCGGCAGACGGCACCCATCCCAGGAAAGGCATTTCCATGCCAGCCCGTCTCGTGCGCCGCAGGAAGGGTCTGTGCTGCCCGAGTAACCCAAAGCGCGTGGGGGCAGAGAGCAGCTCATACAAGAGATGGGCAAATCTCCTCAAAAAATGGAAAAGCACAGGAAAAAAAAATGCAACCGACAGGCCTTTTGGTAAAATGCTTATGAAGAACACTTTAATTTCTATGTTTTTGAATATGTATTTGTAAAATAGGTAACTTTAACCAATGGAAAGATCCCTCCTCCCTAAAAAGACTAAGTTACAATTAAAGAACGGATACCAGCACAGGACCATTTAATTAATGGCCTGGAAGGAGATGAAGAGTAGGCAGTGGTATCTTTAACACAGTCATGTTTACGTTAGCCAAGAGGAAGCCCGGGAATCTCAAGCAGACTCAACTAAGTGAGGTTACTGGGAAGACGAGGTTTGATGTGACAAACGCCAAGCAATCACAAGGGTAAACAGACTCCTGTACAAATTGGAGGTCAGACCCTCCTCCAAGAACAACTTTAGCTCGCCTGGAACAAGTCTATGGGGAGCTCACAGCCCCGGCAGAGCCCCCGCGGGGAACGCACCGCGCGGCGCCTTCATACAACACTGCGAAACGGGGGTGCAGGAAGAGTTCAGAGTCCAACGCACCAATGAAGGAGAGAATTCACAAGAATTCACAAGAAACTAATACAGCAAACACCAGCCACAAAAGGAGAATGGTATCCTGGTATCAGTATAATACAAAAGGCTCTTCAGGGAAGATAGAGCAGGGGGCAAAGGACAGGAAAGAAAAGATTTGACCATTTATGTAATTAGCTTTACTGACCCAAGGTATCACCAAAAGCAAAGAACTTCAAACTCCCCTAAAAGAGGCCACATCTTTATACAAGATGAACGCCCAAAGCAAAAAATAAATAATGCTCAGAAAACACACAGAGATCCAATGTTGATACAACCTTTATTTTAAATATGTGCAGAGCCTGAGGGTGCTGTCAATCCCACATCAATGTATGATGGCAGTTCTCAAACCTCTTTGTGATGGAAAGCTCACACTGCTTGTCTAAGGAGAGAGGTGGTTGCTCAACAGCCTGGAGACTTCCAACACTTGCTAAGATACCTGTTACTCCTCATGGAAAATATTCTGTTTTCCCCGGGAAACCAAGTCTGGGGAGGGATGTAAGAGGCCTCTGGATCACATTTAAACTGCAGAGCCATGAAGCCATCACAGGGCTGATGCTGCCAGCCCAGGGACGGCTGCAGACCCCGAGGAATCTGTTGGACTGTACAGTTTGCACCTGCAAGTGCTCCCCCCGGTCACATGCGTTTGGCATGGTTCTTCCCTGCATAAATTCTACAATAGTTCCTCCCGAAAAAAGGGACTGCAGCCAAGTATTTTCCTCCTTTGTAGGAGCTTTCCACAAAAATAAAAGGCATCACAGCCCTAAGAAGGCTCCTTTCCCCCAGGTGCCCACAGTATTTTTTTTTCTATTTGAAATACAGAACCACAGAGCAGAAAAGCACAGAGAACCATTCCCACAGTTTTGTTTTGTTTTTAATGGATCCGCCCTCTTGAGCAATGTCAAAGGCTATCCAAATTACCGTAGTATTTCAGAGTATATTATAGAATTTGAACAATGCCAGCAGAGTAAATAAACCTGTGGTCATTTCGAGTTAAGATGATGGGAAAGCAGGGCTTAATTTCAAAGCCACACCACGAAGCACGCAGTAGAAGGAACAATCATTTACTAGGGATTTTACAGCCTCCAAGCACAACATATTGTGCTCATGCCCTGGTCCACTAAGGATGGCCCTAAATCACTGCACAGCCTCCAGGGCCAGGCGGGGACGGGGCTCTGCTATCACCAAGCAGCAAAGGAGACCTGGGGAAAAACCCCCCGGTGATGCAGCCGTGACCACGAGGTCCACGCGGCCCGGGACGCAGCCCGGGACGGCGGCAGGACGGAGGGGAAGTCACAAGGAATTAGTCACCACCAGTGACTCCCCGTTTTGCCCTTCTGTTAACCTCCCCTAGAAAGCCAAGGGAAATGCCTGGCAAGTGAAAAGGTCTGCAAGGCAAAACCTAACAGCTGGAGCTTAAACTCACACACACGAAAAACAAGCTTCCTCTTCTCAAGGTAGTTCAAAAATGCATCTTTAATAATTATCCAAAGACAAATCACCTCACGCAAAGTATGAGGAAGTGATAGAAACTGCCAGGAAAATAGAAAAGCCAGGTGCAGATAAAAAAGCTGTCACCTATGAGCCTGGTCTCACAGCAATATCCATTGAGCCAGAGCCACCAGAGACCACTCTGGTCTTCTTTGCATTGAAGCCAAGCACATGCAAACCATAATGAAACATTAAAGACAGCCTACCAGGAGATTATTTGACGTTTGACCTCCAAGAGTATTTCCCGGGCTGGAACATTACCAAATGCCAAAGGAAGAGGCAGCAGCACAGTGCAAATTGGATGCTGAGCTCTATCATGAGACCAACTGAGCTGCTACCACCTGAGCTGTGCTATTGTGGACACTTCCTGATCCGCGTTTGTTCCTGGGAAGCGAGAAACAGCATGGAACAAACTAAAGACCGTGGTAGGTGCTCCAGATTCAGACTGGACAAAGCGTTAGCTGCTGGCACCATTTTTAAGGAACTGAAACTGCTCTGGGGCACAGCTGGAATGAAGGATCACAAGAGAAACAAACAGCACCCAGGATGAAACCTGTTTAAAAAACAGATGCTTCAAAATCATTTGCACGTTCAAATGAAGAGCTGCCAGCTCTGGAGCTGGCCACGTGCTCCCTTCTCCCTTTGTATCTGCCAATTCATACATGAAGGAAGAAAGAGAGTCATAATCCCTTCTGGCCCCTGTCCGAGAGCAACATCTCTTGGAGATACTACTGTAGAGATAGCAAAGCACCGGACAACTTGTTCGGATCTGTCTGTGCCAAACTCGACAAGCACCAAAAAGAAAAAAGGCTGCGATGCTTTTGAATATTAATTTGGACAGGCACCAGAAAGTCTGCCACAAGCGGGAAGGGCGACTGCACTTCTTGCGAGCATCCGATGCCGACTCCAAGCACCGGCCCAGATGGAAGGGCAGCTCCGGGCATCCAGCGCGTGCCGAGCGCTAGAGAAAAGGGCAGCCCCAACGGCACCAGCCGGCAGCTCAGGAGCCTTTCTGTACAGCAGGAAGGAAATACGGACCTTCATTTAGGTGACTGGCATGTTCAATACTGCAAGGTTTGAGATCAGTGCTTACTGGCAGATTTAGTTCCAATAAATTTCAAGGCTGTAAGTATCCTAGCAAAGAACAACTTTTTAAACATTAGCCCAATTTGTTACTGTATGTTTTCTGATACAGAGGCTGGTAGAGAAGGAAAAAAAAAAGTTGTATTTGGCAAAGAAAAAAGGTGAGAAAGAGAGAAAGAGACAGAGGGAACACAAAATACCAGAGCATACGATCTTACATAAAAATGTTAAACATTAGCCTTTTGATGTTTATCCTCCCTTATAAGCAATGAAAATTCACGGCTGCCAGAGTTTAAGGCCTGGATTTTCAAAGAAAACCAAGGTAGAGAACAAATCTCACTCTAATTAAATCAGAATTGAACCCTTAACCCCCCCACATTGAAAATTCCTGCCTGGAGCTCTGCAGAAAAAACCCTTGTGCTTGTGTTCACGAGCATATGACCAAGCTACCAGCCATTTTAATTAAAAAGAACTGCCCTCCTGCCTGAAGAGGTGTTTTTTTTTGTTGTTTTTTTTTTTTTTTTGCTGAAGACAAACATTTGCTTCTCAAGCCTGCTTCCAATCCTGCAGTTATTTGGTGGAGTCAGCTTTTAGCACAGCGTGCTTCCCTCCAGACAAAGGTCCCTGGATTTCAGCAATCTCCAGCTCACCAGAGCCCCCTTCTCAGGCCAAAGCAAAGGCTGAACTAATACAACAGCCACGGGAGCTTCATTTCCCAACCGCAGGGCTAGGAACGAAAGGAAGCCAGGAGGCCAAGCCAGAGAGTGAGGCAAGAGAACGTGGCTCTTCCAGAAGAGCCCTCCGAGCGCAGACATCGCGTGTGGCCCCAAACCCACGCTCATCCCGAGGCAGCAAACAGTGCGAAACAGCACAGAGCTCCGTGCAGGATCCAAATCCCAGCAGGTTCTGCTGTGCTCCATTCCAGAAAAGTTATTAAGGTCAGATGCAGACTCCGAACTCTTACAAACATTGCACAGCTACGCGGGACTCCTCAGCTAAGCAAAGCAAATGCATTTGCAGTGTTTTACAGAGCTAATCACTCCAGGACCCAAGCTCTAAAGTCACCTTCACAAAAGGCTCCCTGGGTTAGATTAAGAGAGCAAACAGGTGCATTTGAATGAGCCTGATTTCTTCATGTGAGCTGTAGAGGCTGATGGAGCAGCCTCCAAACCCTGACATGGTTTCCCTGCCTTCCTGCTCACAGCGCTGCCCTCGCTACCCCCAGGGCTTTCCCTGCACCAGTTCATCCCCACACTGCACTGAGAACCATGTGAATTTCTGATACGCTTGTGCAGCGCACATAGTGCCTTGAAAGGACACAAGGAATGCTCAAAAATAATAATTAAAAAAAAAAAATCAGCTCATGATCAGCCAAAGAGAGGATCTGGGGAAGAGTCTGCCCTCTGCCATGCCAAAGAGACTGCCTGGCTGATTGCTAACTCAGGAGTTGGCAATCACTCGAATTACAAGAAACATGAGAACCTGGGAGGTTACAAAAACATATTAGTGACAGCAGGAATTTCTGGTCATTGTGTCTGAAAGGCGAGATTTTTATCTTCCTGGGGAGGAGGAAAAAAATAAAAATAAAAAGGCTGCAAAGGAGAAAGAGAAGGACCAGACTGCGACAGAAAGGGAGCAGCCATCTCTGTTAAAGGAGCAGGAAACGAGGCTGAACACAAAGAGCCTCCAAGGCTGCATTCCAGTTCCAAGCCGAAGGGACACACGTTTCCGTGCTCCAGCCTGCCACCTGTGTGGGAATCACTGCTGCCACGAGGAGCCGCGACAGCCTCGGTGTCGGCAGGGGATGCTTGGACACTGCCTTCCACGAGAGCCGCAGCGAGGAATGCAGCTGCCCTCCGTGTCAGCAAACAGGCTGAACTGCCGTGCGCAACGCAGAGACCGTCCAAACTGAGACTGCAAACCACTCGATCTGAACCTTTCCAGGATTACTTGAAAAATAACTCTTAAACTGCAGAAGAAGTGTTACAAAGACTGTCTAACTATGCAGTAAAAGTATTTTGTAAGATTTAACAGTCCTTTGATTTTAGACACATGGGTTGGGGCCCCTTCTCTCTTTCTGTTATTAAAGTACCACCCAGTGTCCTCTAAAGTCAAGGTCTCAGCTGAGGCTTTGGTTTTCTGTAGTGTTGACTCTCCCACAGCTCACTTTTCACAGGGCTCTTGCATTACAAGCAGATTTCAGAAATGTTGTTTGCTCCCTCCTCCTCCCTGCCCTTACCTTGGAGATGATTTACAGCGCCATAAGCTGTGTTTTTGCAAAGGATGGGCCTGCACTCACATGACACTTCCCACCTGTGAGAAGCTCCTTTGCTGTAGTTTCTTCGCTCCTCTCAGATTCATCAGTAATTTAATCTTGAGAAGTCTAATTTCTCCCTAAACTATTCTTACCTGCTGTTTAAACATTACAAACAGCCTGTTCTGTTGCCTTGGCACTCAAGGTGTCAGCGTGCCCAGCAAGGATGTCTCACCTTACTGTGGGTCACACCTCGCTATCCTGTGGCCATGCTGGAGACAGACTATGATCCTGCATGTCTCTTCTGGAAAGTACAGGAAAGTGCCTGAAACCCATCCAGAGAAAGAAAAGGCCACTGAGATGACCAAGGAAAGGATTTGGGGTCACCACGGGATATCATCACTTGCCCACATATTTACTGGGCAAAAGGAAATTTATGGATATTATAAACCAATTCTTGCAGTCCAGCTGGCCAAAAGCTTTTCCGTTAACTGGCTTTTCAGGAAAACTGCACAGAGGAAGCCCCAAATACAGCCATCCATTCTCACTGTTAGCCTTGAGCCTCCAAAAACACTCGGGTGAGCGGAAGTCTGGGGGACTGGTTACTGCCAAGACATCCTGTGGAAATGCACACAGAGCCACTGCCCTGTATATGGCAGCTGTACTACAGCATATGCAGAGATGACATGAAAATATGTGCCGGCTACTTGACTACAATACTCACCTTTTAATTTGAATGCCAAAACTGAAACTGCCTTTTAGACAAGGTAATTCACAGCAGAAGAATCCTCCAAGCACACAGCATCTACTGGTGAGCCCACGGGCAAAAGAAGGATGGCAGAAGATCAGGCCACAACGTGGACCTCATGATTCTTCCCAACACTGGTCAGGCAGGGCCATAAGGGGTTTGGAAGCAGGAACCACCCACTGCACTGAGCTTCAGCCTTTAATCAGACAGACCATCTACCACAAAAGCAGAGAGAGTCACGGCCCAAGCCCCGAGCTCTCCGCCAGGTGAGCTGCAGAAGTTTTGTCCCTTGCAGGGAGCAGCCACTCACCCAAAACCTGTAAACCAAGCGATGTTTATGGTGCCTCAGCAAGGCAGATTAGCCCCTCTTGAGCTTTAACCTCATGCTGCAAAGCATTGATGACCCATCCTATCCCCTACGCTGCAGGGAGGATCCAGAGATGACTTTAAAACAGAGAGAAGCTAGAAGCCCCAGCAGGGCTTACAACTAGGGCAGTGTGGAACAAGACTTGCAGGGTCACTGCGGGGCTGTCTGCTCCTGGTCCCTGCTCTCTTGTTTTGTTTTCCTTTGCGGGTTTCACTTTCCCCGAGCTCGCAGCTCACGCGCCAGCAGAGAAGAAAGGGCGCTTGCTCATCAAGGGCAGCACTAATTTTCTCCCATTTACACCACCTTTTAAAGAGTTACGCAAGCAGCGGTGCACTGCAGTTCTTTCATGTGGTTTTAAATTCATTTAAGGATATATAAAATTTTAAAGTTAATGAGTATTTTTTTTTAAGCTGACAGGCCTCCTTCACAGTTGATGAGAACTGTTTTATAAGAAAGATGCTCTCAGAATAAAGCTAGACTAACATGAAATCTCTTCAGCAGGCAAGCTCCTCACATTGAATTGTCCGAGCTACCAATCACTAGAGATGTTCAGATTTAAAACAGTAATACTGTCTGCATACGGAATAAAATGTGTTTAAGGTTCTCCGGAACCTGAGGAGCTAAGTTATGTTAGTTCCGCAAAATAAGTAAATAAGAAGAAAAGACACAGTTAAGTATAACCCAGTTTGCCAGTTTTAAGGTTGTCTCTTCACCTACAGTTTTGAAAGGAGGGCAAAATTACGCTTAACTGAAACAGTGTGCCAGCTAAGAGCAACAACTGTGACTCAAAAAAAAAAATCCCCAAAACCGGAGGTATTTGTTTATTTTTGAGGTAGGGAGATATTTTGTGCCTGAAGATGAAACAATTTCCTGTAAACTGCTTCTTCACGTCAAGCATAACACTTCCCTGAAATTCACATTTTTTCCACATAGACTCTAGGTAAAGCAGACTCATTTATGAAGCAAAAGCAGCTTTGCCAGCCAGAGAACTCCAGTTAAAACCCCAGACACAGCAGAAAAATAAACTTCCCACACACGCCCTTTTTTCCTCTTCCCTCCCATACCCCTAGCTACATTATTCTAGATTTGCCTGGTTCTGCAGCAACGCTACCACATGAGGATTGTTATGCTGGGTTAAATATATCCCAAATGTTTCAGCTTCATTGACATCTCCCCCACGGATTTCACAGCGCAGATGCAAGCGACAGTCAGACACTTAAAACCTATATACCGTGCTATATATTGGTGAAGGCCGTGAGTGCAGCATGTCATTCCCAAAGTTAGCCCAGCCCATCCAGAGGCATTTTCTAGGTACATACCTGTCCACTGCGGCGGGCAGCGGCAGTTGTACGTGTTCACGCCGTCCACACATATCCCCCCGTTTTGGCAATTATGGTTTGGGCAGTCATCGACGTTCCGCTCACAGATGCTTCCCTCAAAACCTAGAGGAGGCAGAAAATCCAGAGAGTGAAACGGACTTTCAAGTCTCTTCTGAAGAGAATTAACAGGGCCTGAGTAGCCCTGCAGAAAGCCTGACACAAGCTGTGCTCTCCATACATGATCAGTTGGGTTATATTTTGACATCGCAGTTCTCAGGTTTACCAGTAACACACCAACCTTGCCATTTCTGTTGCATGAGACAGCTATTTATCAAAGTACAAGTGGATGCATGTTAATGTGGATGAATAAGTAATTCCAGAATGCAGAGATTAATTTAAAACATCAGCTTTGCCTCTTCACTGCTTTGGAATGCACCATTAACATGAGACAGGCCTTTCATCCCAAACCCCGTCTTTAACCGCCCTCTGCTTTTAATGCCCCACTCCAGACAGTTCCCCAACATCTGCGTCAAGTCAGAGAGACCCTCTGAACAACATCTGGTCGCACACAGATCCCGTTACGTGGCAGGGAGGCTGCGGCCGCCAACCTTTGTCTCAACTTCTCCAGACTACAGCTGCTCTAAATTGAGACACCTGAAAAGATCCATAGCAATTCCCACCCCAGAGTCCCCAGCACTGCAGGTAAGAGCCACAAGGCAAGAGGAGCACTGTTCCTTAGCCATAAGAAGTGCTATACGACCCACAAGCAAGGAGGACTTCTCTGAAACACCGAACACCACACACCACCGGCCTGTAACACCACCCTGCCCTGTTGCTTTGAAGCCTCCCTCCTTCACTCAAGATCCTGCAGGCCTCATGACAGCAGGGAAGGCAAAAGCCAGGAAGAAACGTGACAAGCTTGGTCTGAAGTCAACTCACTGCAGTAGGTCGGCCATAAAACACAAAACAGGAGTGTCCTAAACTTGCTTTTGAGCTCAAGGGGAACCACCCCAATGACCACATGCTCCACATATGCTGGCAACGTGATCAGCACGGAAAAGCACCCAGAAGCAAGAGCTCACAGGGTTTTAGCTCCTGTCATCTAAGCTTGAACTTGACTTACCCTCCTTTCTAGTAAGTACTTGATAAGAGGCATCTATTTAAAACCATCTCGTCACACTGCAAGACCCAAAGATTGAACAAAATTACAGTATGAGAGTCATTGCATTGGTAGATCCTCATCAAGCCACTGCACATTTCCTTACATTTTCACCAGCTATACTGAAGTCCTCAAGCACCTTACACAAACACATGAAGCCATTAATCCACCTCAAAAGCAAGATAACACTACAGGAGGGAAACAGAAACCATTCTCTTACAAAGGGATGTAGTAAAAAGATTCAAGAGTTGTGAAACGTAGCCAAGTGTGTTTATCCAAAGATATCTCCGAAGGAAAGGAATCAGAAAGGAGGGAGATGTTGACAATGACACTATTTGAGTGTACAGCTGAAAAAAACACAAGTTTCCTTTTTGGTAACTTCCCAACTCCCAAATTCCCTTCATTTCTTTCTTGCGCTGAAGAACAACTTTAGCTCTGGTTCAGATCATCTAGAAGGTTTAACTGCAAACTCTTTCCGTTTGGTTGAAGCCTGATACACACTACAACATTGTGATCTGCTCGGTTTGTAAATAAAGTCATCCTAAGGAAGTTTAGCTGTCGTTTTGAGCTGTGGCAGTTTTGAGTCAAAGCACCTATATCTGAGCATTACAAGCATTAAGTTCCTCCAAGACACGTGAGCAGAACCCCTCATTTTTCACAAACTGGGTCCCTGGATGTGATTTTGCAGTTACATAATCTGAATCTCTTCCAGAAGGCCAAAGAGTTCACAGCTTCGATGTGTTTGGACACCTGACCCGGCTTCCTGCTCGCCCCATGCTGGGGTTGACGTGTTGTCCTTTGCTTTCTCATTCTCCCTCTGAGGGAACAGTCTGCAGCACGCGGCCTGACTCCTGCTCTGCATCCCCAAGCACCGAAAACCGGGGAATGAGAACCTCAAGGGGGAAAGAGTTCAGTTCACACAGCTAATGGCATATTCCTCCTTTAGTGCACAAAGAGGGGTGAGAATAGAAAAATATACTCTGAAGTCGGTTTACTCCAAAGTTTAAAGGAATTGCCTTAGCCTTCTTTGCACCCACATACAGAAAAGCGAGCCTGCACCCCAGACTTCCTGCAGGACCATTCAGCTGTGGGGGCAGAAAGTCACCCGAACATCAGTTCCAAGTTATTGACAGGCTGTGGCGTTGCTGACCAGAAAGGAGGCGCCTCAGCGGAGAGCATTAGTGCCGACCACATCGTTCCGACGCGCGCGGCTCGGGCACCCGGGCTGCTCGGTAGGAGCTCAGCGCCCCGCGGAGCAGCAGCGCACGGGCCCGGCGGCACCGCGGAGCCGCGACGCTCGCGGCCGCGCAGCGCCGGGAGGCGACTTCCTCTTTCCAGGAAGTGCTCCGGTTCCCATAAACAGCCTGCTGGGCTTTGACAGATAGTTTCCTGAACGAGCTCTTGGAATTCCCTAGGGTTCTTATCTTAGTTAATGGGTAATTATTTTGATGGATAACAATGAATAATCACTTTCCCAGCTAAGAACTTCCTCTATTGACTTGTTTAACATTCCACTAATGGTTAGCTGCCAAAAGAGCTCCTTTTTTGTCAAATATTTGCAACTACGAGCTCATTTTGTATTTTAAAGGAGTTAATCCTGCAGGTTACACCTCCCTCACAGTAGTATTTATTACTACAGCTATCTTATGACTCACCCAACATGCTTCTCATCCACAACTTTGTTTTATTTAAAATCCATAAAGATATGGCTATGGTAGATGGATGCAGAACAACAGGTTACCTTTCATACAGGCAGAGTATGGACAGTACAGATAGCTCTTACACTTGCCACTAAATGCTGACATATCCCAATACACATGACTTTATAGGTTATCGAATGCAAGTTTTGGTTTGTGTAAATACACAAGTGAATTGAAAAAATATCTACATAACCAGTGCTCATGCTACTGTCAAAAAAGCTGTTCCTACATTTACAAAAAAAAAAAAAATAAATACAATTCACTTGAAGTAAGAGTGGTCTTGTTCTGGTTTAAGTGAGAGCACAACCACTTGAGCAGTTTCCATTACTGATGAAAAGGATACACACAGAGTATCTACTATTAATAGAAAAAAAAAAGTAAACTTCAGTATTTCTGTGGAAAAGAGCATATCAGAAGATACTAAAGAGAACATCTACAGGAAACCAGAACCCATTTCAGCACGTGTTCAGGAGTGACTTTGTTATGCTTAAATTGCTGATCAGGCATAATCCGTTTCTTCAAAGCAGCAGCACAGGTCACAAGATGCAAGGTCTTACCAAAAAACATCCCAGCAGTTCAAGAGGTTACGACCTGTTGTCTCTACCCCCATAATGCTGGGCTATGTTAACATCTTAAGCCAGTCCAGAAAGACGGACTAGAGCAATTCCATTTATAGCCACAGTGTCATCAGCACTGCTCCAATGTGGACAGGGAATCTAAACAGGAATTCCTATCCCATGATCTCGGCCCTCTCTTCCACATCAAGGGGACTTGTTCCAATATTCCCAGCGTGTGACAGGCCACCATTTCTCTTCTCTGTTGACCTCCTATTCCCAGACAAATCCCTTCCCAGCACTCCAGAAATTTCATGGTACACACTTGAAGGTAAGGGGGAAGAAATGGCTGGGTGTGTTGCACTTATCAAAGAGGCATTTTGACCTCTCCAACCTCTCCTTTTTTTGCTCTTTTTCATATGACTACTTTTAAAAATAAAGTTAACAAAACACAGCCAACTTAAATACAGGAAACGCAGAAATGAAGGCTCTCAAAGCAGCATTAACTCACCCACATTATTCATGTTGTGTAACAAGTCCAAAAACACAACTCATAATCCAAAATATGTGTGAGCAGCAGTGTGGGTGTGTAACTGTTACTATAGTAATCTCCTTTTCATTTCCTGACCATAGCTTGGCCAGCCCACACACTTGTCTAATGGAAATGTGCTCTTACCCAGTCTTGCATCCCTCCAAGAGGGTCATTAATGCAAACAGCACTGTCTTACAGGACTAAGTCCCTTATACTTTATCCTCTGCTCCTCCTCCTCCTGTCACGCTGCTTCTGCAGGATATCTTACATACTTTACACTGGCTAAAGGGATTTGAATTTAAGAAAATTCTGGATTTCAGTAATTAAACTAGTCAAGTCTTAATTCAAAAATACCCAGCTTAGTTTCCTTTTAAAAATATGTAACAGGAAAAGGCAATAAGTTCCCTGAAAAAGCAACAATTCACTAGGATGTTAAATTTTCTTAGATTCTAGGTGTTCAAGCATTGTTTCTTCAAGCACAGTTAGAAACAGCTGCTTTCACACAAAGGCAAAGATGAGACAACTTTCTATTTTAAGACAAACTTTCCTAAATTTGTTTAAGTCACATGTTTGCTCAGACTACCCTGAAATTTGTTGTGCAGACACCAGTTAAGGTTGGCAACACGCATTAAAGGTCACTTGAGTCAGCACTTCAATACAAAGGTCTCTCAGAAGAAAGAATTTCTCACAATTTCTAAAGACCCTTTCTGCACTTACCTAGGGCTCTAGGTAACTTCTGGAGAATCCAGTCTCTTGACATTCACCCTAAATAGTATATGGCAGCTACATCTTTCATATAAACAGTAACAACAACAAAAAATGTGTAAGGGAAAAGAGTTTTCTAGATTACCACACACTAAGCGTTGGTGTGCCAGACTGCAATGCACTCAGGGAGGAAGTCTAGTCAAAAGAATTTCCAAACAATTAGTTTCCCATGGGTTGAATCACTCTCAGTAAAATATCTGCATCCTCTAAAACCCCCAATGTACACAGAATAGTAGTGTGGTCAGTATGACAACTGCAGGAGGAGCAGCAAGGCAGGATGAGCACGTTAGGCTTCTAAGTGAGTGGGATCTGATCATTTGTAAAGACAGGTGTCCTTGGCAAGTAGAGCCCACCTCGACATACAGATCCAAATTAGCACATGATCCTGTATAAGAGCATAATCCCTGATGAGGATGAACTCAAAACAGATAAAGTTACCAGAGAAAAAGCAGGCATAACTTACCTGAGGGCTGTATGAGACAGAATATAGGGTCAGTTAGAAATAATACCCCATAAGATTTGGAGGAATGGGAAAGAATGGAACAGGAACTAGCATCCTCTAGGGACAGAGAAAGACCAACACTTGACTTTCTTAAAACTTTGAAAAAAAGTTAATTATGGCCTGTGTTGACACAAACCATGTATTTATAGGCCTTCAAAGTCTTTATATACCATGGTATTTAGCACTCTTGCAGGGCATGAGGAGATAACCAAATTCCTCCAATCTACATGATAGCTTTTACCTCACTGCCTTGCTGACATTTCTCCTTTAACTCCCATATTACACCAGCATCACACAGAAACTCCAGGGGCTTTCAGGAGACTCCAGCCTGAATCCAATGACGGGACTACAAAACCAAGCACTCTGAAGAAAAAGCGTTTACCTGGCAGACAGTTGCACTCGAAGGTGAAGTCACTGGTCTGATGGCAGGTCCCCCCGTTCATGCAGGGCGAGGGCGAACACGGCACGTAGGGGCTCTCGCAGCGGTGCCCCGTGAAGCCCGGCTTGCACTGGCATCGGTACGAGCCAGGCACGTTGACACAGGTCCCCCCGTGCTGACAGAGGGCTGAAGTAGCACATTCGTTTACATCTATCTCACACCTCTGGCCAGTATAGCCAGGTGGACAGATGCAGGAGAACTTGTTCCCGGATACTGTGCATGTACTTCCATTGGCACAAGGCTGAGACGTGCAGGCATCAATCCACTGGCAGTCCCTCCCTGGGAAATCAAGGCAGAGCATTACGTTAATAAGAAACCAATCTGATGCAAAATAGTATTTCCTTCATGCTACCTCATAACTATGTAGGTGAAGATTTAGTACACCAATCATCTAAATTAATTTTCCTGCAACACGTTTATGTATGCCTGCATTTTATAGTATTATATTTGAAACAAAAATCAACTTGCTGGTTACAGTAAGAAATTGTTTTACAATTTGGTGTACAAACTGTTCTACGATTTACAATTGCTTTACATTTATACGGTAGCAGCAAAATATAAGATTTCATAATTTCTAAGAAATAAAGCAAGACCCGAAATCATGCTGCACAATGACATTTCAGTCAGTCAGTCTGCATCCCATTCGAGAACAAACAGAGCAAGTTTCCATATTCCCACTCAGGCAAGAATAAAACTTTTCCATAGAGACATTTTGCTGGCCAAGTTCACTTCGTTTTTTTCTAGAAGGTAGACTATGCTTTGGAAACGCAACAGCCATTCCACAGTCAGTTTTTCCTTGTGGAATTGCCTCCCCGTGTCAGTGCAAAGGGCAGGCCGTTTGATTTGCCTACCCCTTATCCCCCTTTTTTGGCCATCGTGTCATACGCGCTTCCTCGCGTGTCCCATGCTGGAGCTCTGGGCGCGTATGAGGAACGGCCCAGAGCGCCCCAGGACGCCCCAGCTCACAGCACGGGGAGCGTGCAGGGAGCGATGCCGAGCCCACCTGTGTACCCCGGGGCACAGGCACACTCGTAGCTCTCCTGGCTGTGGGGATGGCAGGTTCCTCCGTGCAGGCAAGGCTGGGACACGAAGCAGACGTGCGACTCGGAGTACTGACACTCCTCTCCGCGGAAGCCGGGGGCACATCTGCACGTCGCCTTTCCTATGAGGGACGTCGTTTCACAGGTTCCCCCGTTCCTGCAGGTGTTGTTCTCGCAGGGGTTCCTGTACTGGCAGTAGTCTCCCAGAAAGCCTTCCCGACACCTGCAAGAGAGAAGGAATGACTTGCAGCACACATATCTCAAGCACCGCGCTCCTGGGGACGCACCAGGAACTACCACCTATTGCCACATCTGTGCAGTAACGCGACATCCCTTCAAAACTGAAGCCCGAGCATCAAAAGAACTGCTGAACAATATTTTTCCCCATCTTTTTCAGAGCAAAACCAAGCATTTTAATAAGAACTATTAGCACCAGGCAAGATCCAGCTTCGGAAGGTAGTTACAAAGCCTGCACAAACGCAGCGCCCAAGGCCTCACCATGCCCAGCAGATCCCCCCCAGCATTCCCGTGGGATGGGAACACGGTGCTCCCTGCGGGCTCCCACGCTCCGGCGGCTCCCACGGCGGGACGGGGACACCCGGCTAGCTGGAGCTGGGGCAATATTTTATACAAAGCCCCGCAATGGCAGAATAATTGCGGCTATCTCTTCTCCAACCTAAGCTTGTGTCAATACAGCCTGACTGCGCTTGTCAGCCGCAATCCATCTTCTGTTTGGCCTTTGTACTGGGAATTTTTCCATTTAATTTCCAGTGGCACAGGACCCCAGGAAGCATGCAGGCAGACACCACCTGCGTGTCATTCACTCCTCCCTCAGCTTCTTTCAG
The DNA here is from genome assembly GCF_059628265.1 of Tinamus guttatus. Taxonomy (NCBI): domain Eukaryota; kingdom Metazoa; phylum Chordata; class Aves; order Tinamiformes; family Tinamidae; genus Tinamus; species Tinamus guttatus. The sequence continues at coordinate 4,716,008 of NW_028288745.1, read as the reverse complement.
GTAGCAGATAGCTGCAAGATTATGAGAGACCCCAAAATAAAAAGGAACACACACATACACCTCGAACGGGACTGTCGACTTGCAGGGTTTTCCTGCAGTCCACAGCTGCCTGCTTTAACTGATAAGTAATCTAAGATACACAGAGCTTGTGTGAGAGAACATTTTCTTACTCTCCCCGAGTAAGCAAGGCGGCCCACAACCCCTGCTTTACTACTGCCAAGTCTTAGATCTAGAAAGAAAACGTTTGAAGCATCTTCCCCAAAATAGGGACTAATCCGGGAAAGAAATACTCCATTTTAGAGCTCTTCAGTGAGTGGAAGGTGAATTCCCAACGTGACAGTTTGCACACCTGAAGTTCTTCTGGCCAAAGAGCAAATGAGATTATTTACACCCAAAAATTTCATGGCACAAGCATTATTGGGCCGCTTTATAGGTCTGGTGCCTGCTCTTTAAGAAGGAAGATAAAGAATTCAAATAAATTCAAAGAAGTGAAAAGTAGCAATACATACAAAATCCCTGACACCATGAAAGGCTCAGGTCCCTCAGTCTATTTAATCAGAGAGAAAAGGGAAGAAGATACTTGATCACAGGCTGAAAGTACACAGAAAGAAACTAAGATTTACAATTCCCAGGCTAGAAGCTGCAGCAGTAACAGGACTCAGCAGCCAGAAGTTCCAGTTAGATACATTCAAATTAGAAACAGGACAACATCCCCATCTTCGTACATGTACTTAAATATGGTTTTTCAACAGCGTAAGTAAACTGCTGGGATAATCTAATTAAGGTTGCAGTGGAATTTCTCCATGACTTATGCTTTAAAAGAAAAAAAAAATCAAATTAGTTGTTTTACAAAGCACATACACATAGTGCAAACAAAGCTATTCACAGAAGTATTATCTAAGGTATGCAAGAGGTCACTACTAGATGACCACAACTGTGTTTTTCCTTATGTTTAAATCCATTAACCTGGTTTAGCCATAAATTTAAAGCAACTGAGCCATATAATAGCTGGGTGTAATCATAACTTGCTATTCCCCACATCCAAATTCGTGTCCTTTCACTTAATACTTGCAACCTCGCATGCAAGAATTGAGACGGAAGGAGGGATTTAGAGGGCAAGGCAGCATTAATAAAGCGGCGCAGAGGGAACCGCGGGCCAGAGCAGCACGTACAGAAGAGGCTCCGGCTCTCGCGCCACCCTCTGTGCAGCAGCGCGGGGCTGCCCCCGCGCACAGAGCGCGGTCTGCGTCTGCCCCGGACCCAAATTCGGGCACTTTGGCAAGTTTCTGACGTCCCAAAGTGCTCCTGGGAACGCTTGATGCTGGCACCAACAGGCCTTCCCGTGCCAGAAGCAGCGGGGCGGCTCCTCCAGCTCGGGCTCTCTATCCTTGGAGAGGAAAACGCCCTCGGGAACACGCTGCAGGGGAAGGCCAGCCCGGGCATGGCGGCACCGCGGACGGAGGCGGCCCCTGCACCCCCACTTTGTGCTCCGCTTGGAGAAGCGCTGGACCACGGAGCTCGCCAGCCTCCCCGGCAGCAGCACCGGCCTTTTGGAGCGTCAAAGAACAAAACCCCCCTCTACGGTCCCGGTTTTCTGCCACGTCTCCCGTGCCCAACACTCGCAGGCACAAATCCCAGTAATTTACTTCTCAATGTTGGTGTGGGCAAAACTGCAAATATTTGCCCTGCTATTCATGTTGGGCACCAGATTGGTTCTATAAAAATAGAGGCAAACACTGAAAAAATCTGGGTCTCAGTCCAGTCTTTTTAAAGGATATGATTATCTGCTCTATTCAGAGCCTCAGCAGCAACTCCAGCTTCCTCCGCTTAGCCAGAGTTGGTCCTCATCCCAAGTCACTCTTTCAAGTTCTCAAAAAAAGAAAAAAAGCCACTTGTCTACCAGAGCAGCTTAAAATTGTAGCAGCTTGTGTCAGCTCCAAAGGACATGCTCAGAACAGGAAACCAAATCTTTTCCAAATAAAAGCCACTGTTTCTCCTCAGTTTTCCATCTGATACTCAGAAACGGCAACAGGAAGATGAAGTTTGTTCTGGCACTTTCTGGAAATACATGCGCTCTCTTAACCTACTTCAGCAGGAATTTAATCCTTTAAGAACAAATTTCACATAGGGCTCGATTCAAATCATGATTTCTGAAAGCTAGAGAATTTGAAATGGGAAAATGTCCTGTGGGCTGCATCAGCTACGCAGCTGCTTCTAATTAAAGCTTCTCCTTTACTCTCCCTGGGCTACTTTCCAGCACAAATACTTTAGTCAGAACTCAACCCTTTTTTTTCCCTCCTCTTTTCAGCTCCAGTCTGTATCTGCCTTAACGCAGGCTCTCGTGGAGCTGCACAAGAGACGTAAAAGCAAAATGCAGGTATATCTATCCCGGTCTGAAGCACCCATGTATGCACAAAGCTACGCTCGCTCCAACAGGCTACTGCTACCAGAACACACAAGACGCACAAAAGTTGCGGGTTTGGGGTTCTTGTGCCACAAAACTACATTGAAGTTTCTTCCCAAAATGGAGGTTTTTGGAAGTCTTTTGAAAAACGTGTCTGTTCTACTGGAAAGACCTCCTCCGCTGCCATGCTGCATTTGCCTGGGCACATTCCTCAGGAGAGCCTACTTAAATGCATTTTAATACCCTGCTTTAACCAGTCTTCTCAATGTTTGATTTTCATGGGAGTTTCCTATTCAGGCCCACTGATATCATCTGGAGATGCACAGAAGGAAGCAGATGGTTCTAATTTGAGACGCGCGGGGAAGAATTTCCTCCTAGTCTCGCTTCTCCCCCCAGCCCCGGGGCTCCCTTTGCTTCGATTGGAAAATGCTTCGATGAAGAAAAAGAACCAACGCAGCCCGGTGACTAACGTGAGAAGGGTCTCGACTCTTCTGCTGCAGATTTTAACCAGACTTCCTTCTGGCTGCCGGCTGGCAACTCCCACACCTACGCCTCCTCTCGGGAGGCAGAACAGGATTCTCTGGTTCTGTCTTTTCGAGCCCTTCCTTCCCATGTCTCAAGGCTCCCGCTCGTGCGTCATGCGTCCGTGCAAACTGCGGGATGGGACGGCCCCGCTCCCGCTTTTAAAGCTGGACCCGACTGCAGTTTCTGACGCTGCAGGGGCAGCAACTAAAGTTTGGAAGGTCAAGATTTCAAGCATTTTTTGGCCACCCGAGCCCTGAACAGTTTCTGGTCTGAACACATCAGCCACCCTAGAAAATTCCAAGCAAGTGACTCAAATTGCTACTCGCTATCCCCAGTCTGGAGAGGTGCGTACGTTCCCTCTTCTCCTCTGCCCCATCTCTAGGGTCTTCTCTGAACTTTTGGAAGGAAAAAGGAGACGGAAAAGGGCAGCTCATTCTCAGAATGGGAGAAGTTTTCCACTTGTGCATTAAGCTTCTTCAGGAACACACTCATCCTGCTGCAAGGCCGCCGATGGATATTCCCCACTGACTGATCTGGGACCAAATAGTCCCTCGAGATAGATCCTGAGAAGATATCCAGAGCACTTTCTGAAGCAGTTTTGCAAGCCCAGCTCTTGCCTTCAGACTTGTAAGTCCTCAAAAATGAACTCCAAGATCTAAGAAGACCCAGCTGGAGAGAAAGGTAGGACAAAATCCTTGGAAGAGGGCTGCAGTTGCAAAACAGGGTCAGCAGTCCCATATTGCTGCTGCTTTGAGTCAGCAGGTTTAGAGGCGCTCCTGCTACCAATCCGCACTTGAGAGAGGAAAAAACACATCAGGCAAATTAAAAGTCTTCAGAAAAGGTGAGAAGGAGGGGCACAGGAGCACACGAGCGGCACGGAGCACCCCTGGGCACAGGAGATGCCCGGAGGGGATGGTCCCCCCAGCTGCCGCAGCAGCCCCGTGCCCGAGGGAGCCCAGGGCTGCTACGGCACAGCGGGAGCCCATACATGCACTGTGTCACAGCAGGGCTTGGGCTCCCTGGGGTCACGCAACATGCAACACTCCCAAGGTCAAAAATTCAACCTAAAAGCCCTTAAAGCTTGAGCAGTAGCAAGGTCTGAGCCTGGGAGCACCGCCGCCCCGTCGGCCTTGTTGCTTCTGCCTCTGTCCCTGGCACCGTCTTGTTCCTGCTCCCTGTCGCTGGGAATGCTGGAGGGAAGTGTGGAAAGGTGCCCAGCCTGGGCCAACGAGCTGCCATGTCTCTGCCGCAGCACCGTGTCCTGCAAAGGACAAGCGGCAGCGCAGGCAAAACCTGTGCCCTGCCTGCCCTTGAAACGCCGCCCGCGTCCCCGCGCTCCCCGCAGGAACGCCGCAGGCCGGACCCGCACGCCGCAGGGCGGCCCGGGCCGGGCTCCGCACGGAGCAGGGCCCGGCAGGACGCTCCCCGCGGCCGCTCCGCGCTTCAGGAGCGGACACCCTGTGCTCCCGGGAATCGGGTCTGCCGGGCGCAGGAATCTATCCTGGACAAAAGGTCTGACCTTGGAAGACGCAAACACGGGAACACGCGATTTTCTAAATATAAAGTCAAGGTCGAAGAGCAGCGGTATTTCTATCAAACAAATGCCACAAGGTGACAGCCGAGGGCCAGCAGCATCAGCAGGGGAACCAAACTCTTCACAGGGCACTCGGGAGAGCAGCCTGATAAGGATCCAACTCCCGCTTCCGTATGGGGTCACACTCTTTGTTCCCGTAACAGAAGCCAGTTGCACCAGAATAAAGGTTTCTCGGCACAAAACCATCTTTCTCTTTCAGTGGGGCAGCTAGACCGGGATTCTCCCACAAAGGGAGCTGCTGCAGCACTAGGCCGCTCCGCCTGGAAGCTTCTCTTATCAGCGCCCGTGTTCCCCATGTTCCCCATCACACGCGATTATCCGGGATGCAGCTGCTCTTCCAGAGGCTCCCTGGCTGCTACAGGCGGCCAGATACACTGCAGGCAGCAGCCGCACGCGGAACGCAGTGCTGCCGAGAGGAGGTGCAGAAAGAGGAAGGGAGCCTGCTCGGCCAGCCCAGCGCCAGGCAGAGGAAGTGCTGCAGAAAGCTCGAGGAGGAAAAAAAGGAAAAGTGCAAGGGGTAGAGATTTCACTAAATGGCAAGGGATCCTGCAGAGCCAGGCCAGCCACTCGCCTTGGGGAGAAGTTCAGTTTTCCGAAGAAAACGTTTCTGTTTTGTTCTGCTATCAAAAAAAAAAAAATCAGAAAGTCGTTTAGGGTATTATACCAGAAAGTTCCTCTATTCAGAGTTCCTCATAGTGAAGAAAAAAAAAAAAAGAAAAACTTAAAACCAAAACAGGATGCTAAGAATCAGCCTGCAAAAGGTAGAATCTCCACAAATGAGAGATTTTTTTTTCCATTTTTCCTTTTCTTTTGAAAAGCAAACCATTTGAGCCAGAACTAGAAAACAGGTAAATGCATCTCTGAATACGGGTTTGCATCAGCCCTTCCACTTACTGCATCTGCAGAAGTGCTGAGCTCTCACTCAAGGCAGAGGTTGGCTTGAGACCTGTAGAAGACCATGTACAAGGAGGAGGAAGGCAACACCAGAATTATAAATAGCTCTGCGTGCTGAAAAAATCAGAAGAGCAGTCAAAGCTGCCACTGTGACAGAGGAAATGTGTCAAAGCTGGGCCTGCCCCAGAAACACTGACATCTTAAGTGAAGTTAAACCTGCAGGTGAAGCGACTAAACAATTTTACGCTAAAAGGCGGTTAACAGGAATAAGCAAGTTGGAGAAAACGTGTGCAGCAAGAGATGAGGCACAGGCAGTAACACCAGCCTTGGTTAATAACTTTATTGTGACTCACACATTTTGGCTCCAGACTCACAGACTCATGAGCAAGACCTGCTAAGGTTGCACAAGCAGGCTCTTTTTTGTGTCTTAAAATAGAGGGGGAATGTAGGAAAATCAATCAGGTTTCCTTTCAGAACATTTTTTTCTGCTTCCAGTAATCAAAAAGAAATAGCAAGGAAAAGCCTAGGGAGTAATAACAGTGAAAATTAAACACACAGTTGGGAACAACACGTTATTTTTTTTTTTCTGGGGCCCTTCTCAACACTAAGTATTGATTTGAAACCGAGAACCACCTTAAATTAGGTTATGATTTCCCCTTTGTGTGCCACAGGTGCAAATTAAGCATATCGAGTTTTGGGCACTGCATTAACAGCAAGAACTAACAACTGCAGACAAGGAAGACAGATGTGCAGGGAGGGCCGAAGGGGTAAAGCTGAGCTGTGTGTTAGCCAAGCTAAATCAATGAGGCTGCATCCACCAGCATCTAAGGAATGCAAGTGCTAAGGAGAGAGGGATTTAGCATGCTACAAAATGGCACAGCTCGCACTGACGAAGTAAACAAGGCTTAGGAAATAAATCCGTTTACAGCAGTCACACGGTGACCTAACCCCAGCAAACACAAGATAATTTTTTTTTCAGAATATAACTTAATTAAAAAAAAAACAATCCAAACTTTGCAGCTGAAGTTGAAAAGGTGAAGGGCATTTAAGCAGATGTGGTACCACTCTCCAGGAGCTGCACATTCCTCCACAGCTCCTGCTCGTCCGCTTTCCGTGTGGTGGCAAAGGGAGAGCACCAGAGGTGTCACCTTCTCCCCCATATTGCTCGCTGCCCACTACATGGAAAAGAACTGGCACACACAAAAGTGCAGGGCAGTTCTGAAAAAAAACTCGTAAAAATATTCAGTTTGGGGCTGAAGTGCTGTAAATTAAATCAAGCTACAAGATGGAGAGCAAATTCTGACTTAGCTGGTAGATCTCTTGAATCAAGGCACACATTTATGTTAGGAAGGGAGAACCCTTTAGGCGTGCGGGTGAGGCAATCAAATCGGTAAGATCCAAGCCCAAGAAACTGGACAGAAATTCCAGATTACGTTACAAAAAGCTAGTGTAGAAGAATTAATACACTAGCAAGAAACACAATCTGCAATAAAACGTTTACACTAAAGTCACCTGACAGTAAGAAAAGCTTAAAACCCCACATTTCCTTTCTCTTTAAGGCCCTGATTGAAAGATTGGCAACTAAAATATTAAAAATGAATGAGACTTACTTGCAATATCCTGTACCATTTTGATAGGGAATGCACCGTCCCTCATTAATACAAGGCCTGGAATCATCCATACACTGCAAAGCTGAAAAAAAAGCAAACGATGGTCAGATCAGTAGTGAGACATGTAAAGTCAAAGCCCCATTAACATGTTTGGAGGAATGGAAATGTTACACATAGCAAATACTATTTATTAACACAAGTAAGCGTTATATGAGGGGAACCCAACCAAAGACACTGTCACTGAGCTGTAGTTAACCTCTTGCAGCAGCTCCTTTGGGCAGCTTGCGAAGCAAAGCGTGCAGGATTTCAGCCAACACATGCACAGCAGCACTTGCACATTTGGGCTCTACTGTCACCCAACTGCTACTTCCTGATCCAAATCCAGCACTCTGGAGAGTCACAGAGACAGCAGGAAAGAACCTGTTGTCTGCGAGGAGGAGACGCTCCAGGGCTCGCGCTGGACGCTCCGTAGGGGTCAATCCCCCCTTCCAGCCTAGTGCGTTTTCCCGGCCGTGTGCAGGGAATTCCAGCTCCGCAGCGGGACCTGCAGCAGCGCGCCGGGCTCTTTGCAAACCATCGGAAAGGTCGGAAACGCAGGGAACCTGCCGGCGTAGGCATATCCCTGGAACCATGGAAATTTACCCAATCCCACCAGGCCAAGAACTGCCCTTTGAGTGCCTCCAAGCTAGTGGATAAAGCTCTAGGAATCAAAAGTTACAGCTTCTATCCTAAACTCTACCCATCTGCCCGAAAGGCGCTTGATTTTCCAAGCCTCCGTTTCAGTTTCCATCCCACCACACACATTTCAATGTCCTTATGTATTTCAGCTATCCCCCTGCACTTGGGAAAGGGTTGAACCAGTCTTGGCCAGGGCACCTAGGAGCATCAGTAACATCCCACCACCGAATCCGCCACTTGTGTCCCAGCTGCTGCAGGGCAGATGGCCTCTCCCTCAACCAGCATCGCGTTTTCAACACAAATTCCATTTCCGCGGATTATCACAATTTAAAACGAAGCCAACAGCCATTTCGGGAATAATCTTACGAGTCCTGCAAGTCTACCAGGGAGGACGGGGCTGCGCTACCACCTGCTATTCTGGTCATTACAGAAGGGATTCAGAAAGAAAAGAGAGAAACGCATTGGTCACATCGAGCTCTCCCTGCAAGCAGCCCCAATTCAGTCCAGCACCAGTCAGACAACTTGAAGCAGACTCCAGTTACTCTCCAGGGCTCAAAACGTTCTTTCTCAATAATCCTGGGACATGTGAACAGGTCACATGCGCTATTAGGCACACAGGAACATTCTACACTTGCAGCCCCAAGGGAAGTGGGTAAAATTAAACCCGGTGGTCCCAAGACGTTAGCTTTATTTCTCACGACGCAAGCCTGGCTGCTTCCTGTTAACCTGATTTCTGAAATCGAGGCAGCAGATAACCCTGCTCCGGCAGCGCTCCCGGGAAACGAGCGGAATTCCAGCCGGAGCCTGTTCCCGATAACCTCCGGGGTCAGTGCTTCGCGGCCACCGAAATCCGAACACGGATTTGCCTGGCTCCCCCTCCCAGCGCGGCGACGGATTCGGATCCGTGCCTAGTGGTTTTCACCCCATTTACCCGCAACATCCACAGACTTTCGGTCCCAAAGTTTCCCTGCGCCTCGAGCTTGTTCCCCTGCTCGTTTCCCAAGTGCCTGCAAGCCTCGGTCAGCACCGGGCAGCTACACGGTGCTCCACGGGCCCAAAAGGATGGGAAACGGATCAGTTTTCCCCTCTCACCCCCTCAGGATTCCTTGGCTTTGCATTCTTTCACATCAGCGAGGGCAACGAAGCAAATACGCAGAGGATTACTCCTTTTGTGGCAATGCTTTCAGGCAGGCTTTAGTAACCCCTTCGAGGAGCTGCCTCCCCACGCAGAACTATTTGTTTTTGTAACCCGTGTAGTAAAAACCATAACCAGCACTTGGCCAAAAACTTCCTTCTGCAACGCGACGAGAGGGTGGCTGCTCCCCACAAGCGGCGAAGCAGAATCCGGCACCTCCTGCCTCCCTTCTCCCCCCACATTACGGCGTTAGGAAAAACTGCAGGTAAATAACTCCTGGTGGAGCTTGCTAAGACACATACAGAGAGACTGATTCAGCTTTTCCTCTTTCTTGACAAATTATTGTTGCCTTGACCTGTTTAGCAGGTCATTAGACATCTTCTGGTGCTTGGAATTCTTTTTATCACAGATAGAAACTGAATTGTGGAATGCAGCGCTCTACCTACGTGTAGTATTACAGTAGTAAAAGAAAGTGGGAAAAAAACAAAAGCAAAATGACCACTGAACCTTTTCCAGCTTAAGACTAAAATAGACTAAACATACACTCTGATATAAATAAGATTAAGTTAATGTAACTGTAACAACATTCTATATTAAAAGAAGCATTAAAAAGTAACATTACCCTTTCTTTTTTTTTTAAAAAAAAAAAGAAATCACAAGGGAAATTGAGGACCAGTTCTCATAACGAAGTCAGCATTTCTGTGCTCAAAGCACTGTCTTCCTGTATTTTGATTTCTGTAATTTCCCAACGCACACAGTGAGCTGGGCATTTCACAGGGTTTACTCAAAAGCTGCTTTCCCGCTCCCCTGCCACACTGTGCTCGAGAGCCAACCGTATGAGCAGCTTCATCTCTGTCAGCACGATGGACAACGTTAAAGCCGTTTTTGATGCTAACTGACGTGTTTTCTCCCATGTGTACGGCACGGGGGAGGCCAGCGTCGCGGTGAGGCAGAGCCCCCGTTTGGCCCTGTTTCTGGGAGCAAGCCCCGGTGCAGCCAGCAGAGCTCACACGGGCTGCAGCCCCACAAGCTGCTGCTGACCCTTTTCTCCCCCGTTACAACACGGGGGACGGTGTGTGGGTCTCCGGGCCTGCCTCGGCTCGCAAACACAGGCTGGCACCTGAGCCAGCCTCGTCCCGCGCTCCCCTGCCCTACGATTTTATCAGGCCTCTGGGGCATATTAAGGTAATACTGGGAAAACACCCAGTGATTATCAAAAGTTTGGCTCCAGCCCCTACTATTCAGTGGCCAGGCCACCACGGAGCTAAAGAAATATCTAATTTCCAGCGTGCACTCAAGCCAAGCTTAAAAGACATCTCAGATAAAGACTTTAAGTGTGTATGAGATGAATGTTATGAGCTAAACTAACCAACTTGGAGTCAATATGAACCACTGCTGAACAGCTGCATTTAGACACAAATTCTAATCTGATATTTTGCCTAGCCCATCAGGACTATTTCCCAAGGCTGCAGTGGAAAACGGGTAGCCACTCTTGCAAAATGAACGCAGACAAAAAATGATACTCAAAAAAACCCACTACAGTAAGCGCTGTGATTCTAAACATCTGAATCGGTCTAAGGTTACATCTATTTAGTGCACAACTTAGACCAGATTTATTTTTTCTGGCTGAAAAAACAGCTAAAGAAAATCTAAGAGAAAAAGTTATTTCTGTCTTACTGCTCTTTAAGATGCCAAGATGATCTGAAAGTTGTGATTTGGTTTCCAGCCTTCATCTGCACTCTATCAATTCAGACTCTTTTTAGGCCAGAAAACTAAAAGAAATAGTGAAAGACTATCATCAGAAGCTGTACATGTCAACATCCAGCTTCTAAGCCAGAGTGCTATGAGGAGGAAAAAAATGTAACCTGAGAAAATCCAAAGGGCTTTGTACAAGATACTAGAAAAGCTAATAAATCGCCAACCTGCAAGCTGAGAAGTCAAGAGAAGCGAAAATGCAAAATACCAAAACAATTAGTGCCGGGAGGAAGAGACGTTACCAAGCTGGTTTCCTGTAGCTCTGAGAGCTGTGGTTCATTCTCCTGCATCTAAGAACGTGCAGGCTCTGACCAAAGCTTTTTCTGCAAGTAAGGGGTGAGCGATATCCTGATACAAACTACTAGACAGCCAACAGAGCTGCCTTCTCCTTGGGAGGGCACGAATGGGGTGTCTGTGCTCTGTCTACCCACGGCTTTTCTATTAACTTGATAGAAACCCATATACATCCAGCCGTCTCTCATATATGGTTGAAACCAGTCGAAAGGTTCAAAAGCTCTCCTGGGGGAGAAGGTGGGCAATAACCTACCCAAAATAGAGAAAAAAAAATCATACCAAAACTAAAGCGCTGAAGACTAGAAAGAAAAACACAGGATAGGTTTCAATAAGCTTCGTGTCGTTGGTGGATTTACTGTCCAAATTGACATTCATGAGAAATAACACATCATTTCAACTGTGTTGTTCCCATGCATGTCATGAGGAAGGAGGAGGAGGAGAAGTTGCCAACAGCAGCCCAGGGATGTACAAGCTCAGGTGCTGGGGAGCTGCAGAGAGCTCCCAGCTCTGAAGAGAGGGGCCATGGGCATGGTCAGAAACTCAACTCCACGGCAAAGCAGGGTGCCTCGCACTGCCACGACGCAACCGACCGCCTCCGACTGACTCCCTTCCGGAAAGACACCACGCGAAACGGGGAGCCGGGAACGCAGAGCTGACGGACAACGTGAAGCACCTGGTGGCTCCATCCTGCGAGGCAACCGGGACCACGCGCGCGAGCCGAGGAAGCTCCGCACTCGGGAAACGTACGGACTAAGAAACTGCATGAACGCAGGGATACCCCAAAATAACCAGATTTTGGAGGAAAACCACAAAGGAGAGATAGCTAATTAGGCTACTTACTAATCTCAACAGATTATAGTTCAAATGAGGTTATTCATTAGTGGTTCCTTTCCATGGTAAATAAGTGCAAGCTGACAAAACTGGAACAGTTTATTTTTTGGAAGCAAACAGATCACCCCACAGCAGGAACAAAAGGAGGGAAAAAAATAGGAGAAAGTCTTACTGTGAAAAAGTGATAAAGCCCTTACATTCAGCTCCAGCAGATTTAGAAAACGCTATCATTTGAGGAGCTTAAGCAAGCTGAGCAGTTTGTCCGTCACAGGCAGTAGTGAACGCTGGAGTTGGCTACGCTGCATGGAAATCAATAAAGTAAACACAATCTGATTGTTTAAACCATTTTAAGAGCTCCATAGGCATCCAGTCACTATAAAAGCTTTATTTATTCAAAAGGTCCATGATTCAGCACTTTCAAACAAGATACGCTTCGCTCAAGACTTCCTCTTTATCTTTGTTAAGATAATAGGCGATTAAGTCCTAACGTTCCTACATCTGAAGTAAAATATATACACATATATAGAGATATATAAAAGCATGCCATACTTTATTAATTACTGTTTTACCAGGAAGTTGTTTTATAGGTGGACGGTCCACACTGCACAAGCCTCCACACTGAGAGGAAATCCTCAGTAATAGAAATAGTTTCTCACAGGGGAACGGTGGGGGAAAATGAGCAAAATGAGTAAGGAAATTGCCAAAAAAAACAAAACAAAACACCCAAAGTCCAGCAATTTAATGGTAAGGTGGAGCAATCTGAAAGCATTTAGATGGTGCTGACTGGGACAGGAGATACCCCAGGCAAGATCCAGTCCAGCCAAGGAACAGGCAAAGGGGAAACGCAAGGGCCAGCAGGCCACGCTCGGTGCCTTCGGATGCTCTCCGCTGTTTGCACAAATAAAAGTCTGAAATAAATGGGGTAGTTCAATGCTCCTCAACTGAGAGGCTGACCAGAGCTCAGAGGAGTGGCAGGAACCCAGCCAACCCTCTCTGATTTGAGAGAGAGAAAACCCCAAATGATTCAACCTGTTCTCTTCACTGGTTTCCCTAGGCTCCCTAAGGCAAACAGAAAAACATTTGGAAAAAAAAATATTCAAGCGGGTTTCAGAAGTAGCAGGCCGATAAGAAGAAGTTTTGCTTTAGAAGTGCATCAATTTGTTGCTGTACAAACAGCAAACCCAGCTACGCTATATAAAGCTTGAAGTGATCCCATAAGCCTCCAGACCCACACGTCATCCTACAACCACCCGCTTCAGACCTCTGCCCCAGTGGAAGAGCCTGAGCGTTCAGGAACGAGTAGGGAGTAAAAAGTTTTCCTCTTAAAGAGCAGAGCTGGGAACTGCTGTCCAAATCCACAGACAAAATAGGAGACTCTCTGTCCTCGAAGTCTTAGATCTAGGAACCTGTAGGAGGGTTATTATTTCTGTCAGATGTGGCCAGAGTTTGTGTGACACTATTCCTGTTCAAGAACGGCCAAGAAAAGTTCAGGATATAATATATATTGAATTTTAGATGAACTTAATATAGCTCAGAAGTCCAGCAACCATATTCTCTATTTACTTTCAGGGCTGTTCCACACAAAGCCAAAATATCTAACACACCAAACTGCAACACAAAGAATTTACTTAAAGTTTTCAACGTCAAGAAAGAAAAATAGTTAAGGCAATTAAAGAGCTGAAGAGGTATTGGTGTTTCCATGGAAATCTGGCAGCCAGAAACTATGCTTGCCGCATTCTCCGAAGTCTCCCGTCACCCTCCATTACTAATTCTGTGTCAATCTGGACAGGAGAACGTCTGCCTGTGCAGAAGCGGCCGCCCCGCTGCTCGTCACTGCTGCTGCTTCCACGGCTATCGCTGCTGATGTCAGAGCGCCCAGATTAGGACTTGTTGTGTGGGGCAAACAGCAGGCACCAGGGCCATTTTGGGACACAAAGCTCTTTTTACATCCTAACGCAGGCTAAAAAAAGGACATGCGCCCTAGGAACAGGCTATTTTCTAAACAGAATGAATTATTATTTCTGTGGCGCTCAGATGGTCTGCGCAGATGCAGAATGATACAGGCACTACTCCTTCTGGATGGGCACTGACCAGACACAGCCCTTGGCTTTTGTTGGCAACACAACACGATCTTGGAATGAATTCTTAGAAACCAAGACCATAACTACAGAAGGCCATTTTAACGGAGACACTTAGGAAAGCTCTTTCTCCAACATGGATGACATTTCCTTAATATGCCCCAAAGCAGGAGTCAGGATTAACGATCCTGAACCATTCCTAGGCTTTGCAGCCACGGGCACAAACCGAAAGAAAACGCAGTTGGGTCAACTGCAAGTTGTGAACATTTGGGTCTGTCTTTCAGCAAGATTCCCAAGTCCTGAAGCAGCAGGCTGTAAAAGCTCTGCTGATCTCCCTGCATTTACCCCTCACATTACAGAGGGCACCCGTTCAAATCCCGACTGCCCCAAATCCTGAGGACAGGGATGGTTTCCTGCAGCACGACCATTCAAGCCATGAGTAACACAAACAGTTTTTAAAAATCAGGAGGAGCTGAAAAGGACCAGATCAACAACATTAACGAAAAACACCAACTTACTGCAGCAGCAGGAAAAGAAATAAAAGGAAAAAATAAAAGGAAAAATAAAAACTGAGGAAGCTGACAAAAGCCCAATCTACCCATTGTAAGATATTCAAATACTGAATACTACCAGAGGCATAATTCCTCCTTTTCCCATGGGATTCAAGTCTTGAGAACGTTTGGGAGAGTGTCTTCACATCTTTTTAATTGGCTAAATGATGCCCTGCAGGAAGTGATGTAAGCTAGCCCAAATTTAACCGCCCTCAATTTTGAAAGTCTAAATCAGCATCTTTGATAAGAACAAATCTGATAGAGAGTAGCACCACCTCCGAATGATCGAGCAAGACTTGCTCTTCGCTGAATCTGCATGGAGCAAGCACACCAGGACTGCAAGCACTCCCTAAAGCCTTCACAAGTTCTGCTCTTTTAAGAGCAAAGATGCCAAAATGCAGCTTGCAAAGGCATCACCTTCCCAGTGCTCTAGATGCACTGCAATCTGCTGGAAATCAGGAGCTGATAATCAACGGCAGCCTGGCGAATTTGGGTTGAGAGAAATGAAGGTTAATAGCAATAATGATGAAGCTCCCTGTAATTATCCACATTACTCAGGAGAATTCCTGTTTCACCCATCGCCTGATCAGAAAAGGAACAAACGCTGTCAACACTAATGGCAATTATGGGGAGTTTTCTCACCAAGCTGCAGGTGCTCCCGCCCCACCCCAGCTTACTGCCACTGCAGCCTGTCGGAAAGCAGAGGCTCGACTGGAAAAGCGAGTTGCTGCAGCGCGGGGCTCACGCCGCGGCAGGGCCCGCGCTCCAACCCAGGGCGCTTGGCACGGCCCGGAGCCTCCCGCGCCGGCTGCCAGGGCTGGTGTCGGGTACCTGCCGGCGCTTGCACAAGGACGGCGTGACAGGTGAATCCGGACGTGTCTGGAAATGCCCTTTCGGTGACTTCATCTTTCTCTTCTCGTCCTAGCCCCAGCTTCCACTCCCAACGGCAGCTCCGATTCTCACCAACGCCAGGAGCCCTTTTCCTCCTAGGTTTGTCCTCTCTGACAACCAGGCTGCATGTAGCAGGGGAGCAAGCTCTGATCCACAGCGCAAATTCAGCTTCTGCACCACAGCAGGACTTAAACCAGCCTCCTAGGTGCAGGAAGGGAAGAATCCTTCCCTGTCAGGAAAGGAAATCCTTCGGTCTAGCAGCAGACTGGTATTGAGCCACAGCTTAAATAAATGGGCATGACACGTAGTCTTCGCAAAAACAGTCTTTTGCCATCTTACTGGATTGCATAAATCACTTTGGGAAATAACAGCCCCAACATGCACCACATGTCTACCCTGGAAGAGCTTCCACTTGAAAGAGTTTTCACTTTTCCCATCCTTTTTAAGCAAATCTGGCCAAAACATATTCAGGAAGCAACTTTTTTTTTTTTTTTTTTCTTTTTCCCTCCTCCCCTCTGCTCCGACCATTTTCTTTTAACACGGCAGTAAGACTAAGCAGGTCATATTCACAAAAAAAAAAAAAAGAAAAAAGTCTCCCAAAATAACTATCATTCCAAAGTAAAAACACAAACAGCCTATCCCGGATACTCAGTATCCAGGACAACTGCAGCGGCCCAAAGGGTAGACGCCAGCTCCGACTCGGAACGTAAGGCAGACCGGAACCGTGAAACAAGGGGCCGCTCGCTTGGTCCATCACTACGCTGCTTCCACTGCCCCCCTCTCCCACCCCGGCAGTTTTCAGGTGACCTGCAATGAGTGAGCCGCCTTATTAGGCGCAAAAAGGGGAAAAAAGAAAAAATAGAGAAGTCACAAAGGTAGTCAAAGCCTGCTGGTCCTTGGTGTTTTTCAAGCGCTGTGAGGCTGCGCAGGACTGACCCCGCGCAGGGCGCGCGTAGCTCAGACAGGCCCACGTGGATTCACCTCGCCTGGACGCCGAGAAGGGCGGGAAGCGCTCGAACGCGTCGCCCCTTCCTCCCGCACGCGGAGGCATTTCCTCAACGAGGCTGAAGCGCCCCTGCATCACGTTCATTGCAAGTGATGGAAGGCGGCAAACTTTTCCCTCCTGTTCCCTCCTGTGCTTCCAAACGGCAGCCTCAGAGCTCAGTTCATCCTACTGCAACCTCCGTGCGAGCTCCCGCTGCTTTGGCCCGTGCCCGTTCCCGGCCTCCCGGGCACAGGGGTTTTTGGGCTCTCTCGCCGTGCCAGGGCTGGCCGCGCTCCCCGTGCGCAGGCTCCGAGCCCACGACGCCGCGGACACGCACGCGTCTCCGGGCGCTGATGCTCCCGAACCCACTTTGGAGCGCACCGAAGCGGGTCAGGGCGGCTCTCGGTACCAAGGCTGAGCTCCAGCCAAAAAAGATGAAAGCAGGGCAAGCCAAAAGAGCTGAAAATTGGCTAAGTGCTGTGCTGCTTACGCCACCGGCGTTACGCCACGCTCCCGGCCGCGGCTGCCCGTTCCCACCCAAACAAACACCCCCCGGGGCGGCTTTCGCCCCTGCTACGGGGGCCTGGCAAACACCCGGGCGGTTCTGGGGCAAAACCCCGCGAAATCCGCTCCCTTTCCGCCCCGCGGGGCCTCGCACGCCCGGGGCAGCCGGATCCCCCCAACCCCCGCCCCGAGCGCGGCCCCCCACGCGGGAGATGCCCCCGCCGCTCCCGGCCCGGCCTCACGCCCCGGCCGCGTCCCCAGCGCCCCCCGGCCGCCCCGGCGCCACGTCGCGGGCCCCGCACTCACCGGCCGCGGTCTCGGCGCGGCTCAGCACGGCCAGCACGAGGCCGAGGAGCGCGGCGAGCGCCGGCCCCGCTCCGCGGGCCATGGCCACGGCCGCTCCCGCCGCAGCGCAGCGCAGCGCAGCGCAGCGGAGCGCAGCAGCGCGGCACGGGGCGGCGCGGAGGGATCTGCCCGATGGCGCCGCCGCGGAGGGACACGGCCGCGCCGCCGCCCCCGCTTCCTCCGCCGCGGCCGCCGCCGGGGGGCGCGCGAGGGGCCGCGCGCGGGACGGGGCCGGGGGCGAGGCCGCTGCGGCGCCGGCCCCCCCGGCAGCGGCGGGGCCGCGGGGCGCCCAGGCCTCTCGGGGCAGCCCGGCTGCTCGCGGGGAGCGGGTTTCCCGCGCCGGGGAGCCGCGGCACCGCCCCGTCCCGCCTCGCATCGCGCCTTTCGGTGAGGGGCTGCCGCCCCCCGCGCGGGGCGCCCCCGCGGCCTGGGGACAGGACGTGACCCCCGGGACTCGGCGGCGGGACGCTGAGGCAGCGCCGGGAGGACGCACGGGCAGAGCCGCAGCTTGGGGGTGGGCACAGAGGAGGCTCGGGGGCAGCCCAGCCCCGTCCTCCTGGATGAGACAGGGCACGAGGGGATGCCATGGGGCGGGAAGGGCTGCCGTGGGACGGAACACGATGAGAAGAGACGTGTTTGGATAGCAGGCGACATGGGCCTGCAGGCGCTGTCACGAGAGGGGCCAGCAGCAGGAGCGCCTCTTCTCTGCAGCCAGCAGCCCTTGGCACAGAGCCAGGCCCTGCCGCAGCAGCGCAGCCCCCTGCCCTTCGCAGGGCCGTCGCTTTCAGGCAGCAGCAAATAGGTGCCCTCCTTTTCTAAAGGTCACCCAGGCGCTCGTGCAACGGAGCACGTGCTGCTGCCCCTGGCCGGGCAGGGGGACACTGGGGGCTCTCACACAGCAGGACACGCAGCAGGGCCCGTGAAGGCGCACCACGGCGGGCTCGTGTCCCTGCTAGCGCAGTGGGGCACCCACCAGGCCTGCCCACACGCAGCAGGACTGTGGCTGCAGGCCCAGGGGCTGCACAGGACCCCCGGGACAGGGCAGCGCACCCCAAGCACCGGCCGCAGCAGCTCCTTACAGGCACTGCCACCTGCAGGCAGCAGCGCCCGTGGCTTCTGTCCCAGCCTGGGCGTGGGGACAGCCATGAGCATCACCCACACACGTACCTGCTGTCATCCCAGCTGGCTTCAGTTACGGAGGGCTCCACCAAAAGGCCTGTGCCCTCTCATCCCCGTAAAAGGGGGGAGAGCATCCTCTGAACGCATGAAAATAACAGGCAGGAAACTCCACGCAGCAGAGGGGAGGTTTGAAAGCTTTTATTTCACTGCTGACAGCGGGGCTGCAGCAGGCAGCTGCTCACGGGGCTGCCGTTCGCTGCAGAGCACATCCCTCCCCTCGAGTCACCATCCAGGTACAGTCGGTGTCTGCTCACCTTTGAGGACCTACATTACACACAGACCTACATCACTGGGACATTCACCTGTTAGGGACACAATTTAGATTAAAAAATAACGCAACAATCTACAAAGTAACATAGGGGGGCGCCATGCAGAGAACCAGGTGATTTTAGAGTAGGTGACAGAGCGGTCACCAGGTTGATCCGCGGTAGACAAGTGCCATCTGCTTCCCTGCTACTCGAAAGAGGAGCCAAGACGGGCTGTGCTTCCAGCCGGGACGAGTGTCCCGTTCCCCATCCAGCAGCAGGAAACACTTTCACACCACAGTTTGCACTTCCAGAACTGCACAGGATCATGTGCTCTTAAAAGGTGCTGGGGAGCCCTGAAACTTCTTTCCGTGGTGGTGCCCATTCCCCACACAGTGACAGAAACAGGCACCCAAGTGCAGAAAAGAGCAGAAATGCCTGAGCTGCATATTTTCTTTTTTTTTTTTTTTAAAAAAAAAAGCTGACTGATAAAATGTTATTCCTAGCACAGATGGACAAAAATCACATTACATTGGAACTATATAGATTGGCCCATGAGAAATAAGCAGCTTATAGACTATTGTCCCACAGGGAGTTCTTCCTTCAGCTACAGCTTCAACTTCCCAAGTGAGGTAGGGAAAGGGTGGCAACAAGGGAAAAAAAGGTGACATTTCCAAAGGATTCCACTGCTTTGAAGTTGTTACCTGCCTGGATCCTTCACAAAGTTAAAACATTCATTGAGGAAACACTGCCTTTTCTTCACAGCAACATTCAGAGTTTGGGGGGGTTTTTTTGGTTGTCTGGGGTGAAATGAAGAGGGAGAAAAAAAATAAGCATCCCAGAGATGGCAGTTTTGACATGTTTTGGAAAGCACAGCTACAAAGAGGAAGGAAATAACAAAGTGAATCTACAGATAGAAGGGAAAAAAAGCAGAATGCTGATATTGCCTGCTCCGTGCCTGGTCCAACAGCATTTAAGCACCCTGTTCTTAACCCCATGGAAACAACTCTCATACACAGCTGTTGGGAGAGGGAAAGTGGACACTTAGAAACCTGCAGTTTAATTTTGTAGGAATTGATAATGGAGAAGTCTTCCAATGCCTCTCCTAGTACTAGCCAGAATGTATCTTAAGGCATAATTTAACATCCATTTGTTGCTAAAATAATTGGAAGTGTAACAAGCAAAGTTGTCAGAAAAGAACTCAACAACAGCTAGTTCAACAGATGTGAAAGCAAGCATCATATGTACAGTGCAGAACTTGCCTTCAAACAGGGGAGTCTTGCCTTAAAAAAAAAAAAAGAGAGCGAGAGAGAGAGAAAAGAAAAAAAAACAACCCAACAACTCCAGACCCAGATTCTAGAAAAGCAAACATTGCCAACACAAGGAATGTTCATTAGAGTCCAGTTCCCACTAGAGCTACGCAACAGGAGGCCGTACAGCGTGATTCTGCTACCTTGCACCCACTGACTGCTCCCAGAGCTCACCCCAGCAGGGGTGCACAACTCCGGGAGGTCAAACTCTACAGTCCCCTAGTGCAAACTGTCTCAGAGGAGAAGCCTGTAGTCAACAAGCCTTTATACCTACGGTTAGGATTCACTAAGACGTGTAGTACTCAGGTGTCACCTAACATTTCCAGGACATTCCCAGAAAGGTGAGGGTCCTCTGTGGATTCTAATGCACATCCCCGTGAACAGTGTCCTGCACAAATACACCTGCCAGGCTACAGGCTTTCCCTCTTCGTGACTGTTAGCTGCTCACAGCCACCAGAACCGCACATAGACGATCAACATGATAAAAAACACAGCGACGGCTGCAAGTTTGGCGTAAGTGGAACGCATGTTCAGGTACTTTGCATCCTGACGGTACTTCTTGGACAAACTGGACAAGTTGTTGGCCTTGGAATCAAGAGCTGTTAAAGGGAGAGGGCAGAGAAGTTAGTCCTGCGATTAACACAACCAGATGTTCCCCAAATCTTACATTCCAGGAGCTGCTCCGAAGCCACGGGAAGTGCAGTGGTCCCACAGAGCAGCCTGCCTTGTGCTACCTGCAGTGCCTGCCCCACCAGGATAAGGGCCACCCAAACATGGAGACACTACTGCTAGCTGCTGCGGCATGCAGCCGATGAAAATGAAATGCCCGTGGGCTCTGTTGTTTTCTCAGGAGATCAGGGATTGGAAAGTCCTTCCCTGAGGAGCGCCTTGTCTGCTCAGCCACCAAGGCACCGCACCCCACAGCGGAGCCGCCCCCGTACCTGAGAGCGCCTCTCCTCGCTGCAAGACCTCTTCGATGTTGGCCACCATAATTCTCTGCACGTCCTGCAGCTCTGTGTTGATGGAACCCAGGTTCCTCCGCGCCCGGCTGTCAATGTAGAGCTTCTTGGTTTTCTGGATGTAGGTGTCTGGAACAGGAGGTGACTGTCAGAGGAAAGGTTGATTTCCCCTACTGCTTGCTTTGCCAAGCACAGGAACCATAGAAAGGCACCCTCAAACAGGGATACGAAGGTGTGTGGGGTCCAACAGCATTCAGAGTTAGCCTAATGCTTCTTTTGCTGGGAAGTGGGAACGGATGGAGTTAAACAGCACAAGAGAGTCCTTGGGGCTCCTTGTTACACTGCTCTGCAGGGGCTGTCCCACCAGGCCAGCGGGGCCGCAGCCCAAGAGCAAGGAAGGGTGTCTGAGACCTTCCTGCTGCATGGCCAACAGATCCAGAGTTCTCCTTCCTCTTCCAGCACCCTAGCGGATACTGCTTCCCTCGCACTTTCATCCCACTCCCTTTCATCAAGGGCTCGAGTGCGCTGGAGAGAAGCTAAGAGTTAGAGAGACTCAAAACAGGGAAATTGAATCAAAGCACATTTACCATTTCCTGCTATTTCTCTACTTGCAAGTACTTCCAGCTCAAAACACTCATTTTTATAGTACCAAAAGGAAGTTGAAGTGGCATTTCCTGAAGCCAAGCTCAAGAGGATCCCTCGGCTCCTCGTTCCCACCCCTCCAAGAGGTTTCCCAGCTAGCCCCAGGGGGAGGGACCTCACCAAATTCAATGAAGGAATAGGGCCTGGAGACCGTTGGCACCCTCTTGCCATGTTGTTCATCAAATTCCGAGTGCAAGTCCTCCAGATATGCAAAGGCCAGTTTCTTGGGGAACGCAGCTTCACATAGGACCAGGTAACACACCCCCTTCTCAATGATGTAGCTAGGAGAGCAGCAGACACAGCATTAATCAATCAATTTTAATCAATCCTACCAAACATGTCTTTTCTTCTGCACATTAGTTTTCTTGTAGCGTCAGACCCTGTACTCACTCCAGGGGCCCTCAACATTGACTTCAGTGGAACGAAAGTTCGTCTGTGAGTATCACTAGCTTAGAAAATACGTATCTGCAATAAGATTTCTGATTTTGGAGTAGAAAAGCAAGGACACTCTCACACCTCCCAGGCCTTCTGCAGCCAGGAGGAGGAGGGAATACAAGAGCGCTTGCACCGAGCAGGGAAAAAGGCAACAGAGACAGCTCTAAGAGCACAAACAGGCACCCAAATTTCACAAAGAGCAAGCCCTGAAATCAGGACACCAAAGGAACCTGGTCTCAGGGGGCACTTTCCTCTTTGAAGGGCTGAGCGCCCCTTCCTCCCCAGCACTAACCTATCGGTGGCTGCTGCTTTTCACTTGCACCATCTGCAAAGCAGCTGGGGCAAAAGCCTCAGTGCTAGGAGGGATCCCACGAGTTCGCGTGCAGATGTGCAGCCTCCAAATGCAGCGGCGCTACCAGCTCTTGGCCTGCAGTGCTGGCAGCCTGAGAACTGCTGCTCCTGGCGAGGACAGAAGTTGGGTTCTCACCCTCCCGTCCCCCCCATTCCCCAATTCCCTCTTGCTCTTGGTGCTTAGCCCTGACCTTGGCTCGGGACACATTCCAGTGCCTCTGTCAGCAATCCAGAACAGGGGCTTTTCATTACAACTCAAGTAAAAAGCCCGCTGAAATATCCAGTAAAGTGGAGCCAGTCTTGAGATTTAGACCTGGCTAGACAGAAAAGTGGCTATTTAGGCTTTCCTGCAACTGTCTACTGTTGTGCAATCCCTACTATGTTTTCCTCCTTATTTGGCCAGTAGAAAAACAGAGGGAAGAGTATTTCACCTAGAGCTAAGGTAGTGGAGATGGCAGATAGCCCTGGACATACTCACAATGTTTATTCTCGGAGGGGGGGATTAAAAACTGCTTTTACTTTACCCTCCTTGGACTCGCCGTCTAGCACCAGCACGTAGCAGTCCGATTAGCACTCGCATTAACAGGGTATTAGAAAACTAACCCAGTTATAAGGCTACTGTAGTTAACTAAGTGCCTTAAAACATAAAACATGCTAGTAGATGCATCAAACTTCCATCTCTTTCCCACCATCCCTTAAAATACAAATCCTTTGAATTAGCCATTCTCTACTTGTAGTTTTGAGGCTCTAGATTATTCTCTTCTGCTGTCTCTATAGCCTGGATGCAAACATAGCCACACTGCAAAGAACAACTGAACTGCCCATCCTGAAGGAAGGCATTGGAGCTATACCCCTTTATGCAAGGGTGCCTGTGCAAGAAACTCTTCTGCCCTTTCCATGCCCTTGGCTTGAGCTGCTGCAGCCACAGCTCCACAGCACATCTCGCACCCCTGATCCTCCCTCGTCCTCAGAGACCTCCTTGCCAGCTCAGGTTTTCCCTGCAGCATCACCTGGAGCTTCATTTGACCATGGTCACGGGCAGAAAAGGTCTTTTAAAATAAAGCAAACCCGTGTGAGGCAGCAGCGCTCCCTGAGAGCAGCCCTGCCGGGAGAGCTGTGCGCTCGGCTCTGGCCGGCCATCCTGCCCACGGCTCTCCAGCTGCCTTTCCCAACTGGCTTCTCCCTGATGCAATACTAGGAGCCTTGGATCCAACATCAACCTGCCAGCAGTGCAGACAGCAAACACCGCACTCTGCCCTGCACTGGAAAGTTTCATCAACCTCAATGCAGCACCGAAAGGGGGTCCCTGCACCGCTGCACTTGTCCGTTCCGCACTGCAGCTGCTTGGGCAGCTGCTTGGCAGGGCTGCACACAAGGGTAGACACCACAGCTGGCCACTTACGACTTCGCTACTCCAGATTTCCACACAACAGCTTTAGCAACTAGATTTCCTATATTTATTTTGGATCTTTTGAAACAGGAAAGCTTAATCCCTATAGCCGGTACTAGTGGCAAGGGCCAAGGGTTGTTTTCAACGTGATGGGGTAGGAGCAGTTATGCCATTAACCAGCCAAAGGTCACCTAATGACGACTCCACAGGTGCTGCTCTACCTGCATGGCCACGTGTACCGAGTATCGTGCCTGAAAGGGTAGCACAGCTCCCAGATCTGAAGTCTAATTGTTACATTTAACAGAACCTGCTTCAGCAGCCCTGGTTTGAGCTTCACATTTCATCCACGACACAAGTCTTTTCTCTGAACTGACCAAGCAAAAAACACTCACCATCACTTCAGCAAGTTCAGCAATATCCTCAGCCGCACTTTACATTTTGCACCACAAAACGCTCTGTCCTGCTGCCTGCAGCAGCCAGAGCTCTGATCTGGCACAAGGGAAGATGTGCTGCATGGTCACCAGTCAGCACTATTGCAGACTAGGGCTCAGAGGCCTCCCTCTCTTCTCCTTACTGTAGCACGATTACAGGAAGTACCTTTTTAATGACCCCAAAGTCATCTTCTCTTCACACAGGTCCTGTCTTAACATCCTCGCTTAAAACCGAGCCCTCACTTGAGTGCTGTGCAGCTGGGGACTGACTCAGGCCAGGGGCAAGACGCTCCTTTCCTCCCTGCTCAGGCAGCTGGGCACAACCCCCGCTGCTTTTCAAACCACGAACCTGCCCAAATTCCG
This sequence comes from Tinamus guttatus, assembly GCF_059628265.1. Classification (NCBI taxonomy): domain Eukaryota; kingdom Metazoa; phylum Chordata; class Aves; order Tinamiformes; family Tinamidae; genus Tinamus; species Tinamus guttatus. Next base: position 4,691,629 of record NW_028288745.1, on the reverse strand, counting down.
CTGGTGCTGCTGAAACCACCCATAGGAGATCCTGGTTTCCTGGGCAGCATAAACTGAAGAGAGTTCCCGGACGTTTTTCATGTAGGTCTAGAAGCAGCGCAGCGAGGGATTTGCTAGGCACCGCAAGGGCTCTTTCCCAAGCCCCCAGCATCAACCAGAGACACATGGGGATCTCCGAGTGCGGTGCCAGGGACACATTTAGGACCTGGCAGCTCTCTAAAAGACTCTGTGCAGCACTTTGCAGTTAACAACGCCCCAATCGCACCAGCACTACTAGAATCAGTGCCCCAGGCACTCCCCTGTAAGTCTCTGTTATCAGGGACAACCAGAAGCCGGAGAAGGAAGGAAAAAAATCTTGTAATAGTCAATCACAAGAAACACTCGCCTCGAAACACCAGAGCTTTTGCCCAAGAGGAGGCCGACAGCCCTTTGAGAAGCTTCCCCCTTCCCAAAAGCTGGAGTACGAGGTATCCCCGCGCAGCGGGAGGGCTCCTGCAGCTGGGCAGCCAGCAGGACGGGCGCCCACACGGCCAAGGGGCGCCCGCACGCCTCCGCCTCGCTGCTCTTGCAAACCAGGAGCTGCTTTCAGAACAGAATCACTTCTGCTCAGAGTTTGACTTGCAATCTTGGCCATAGGTCCTCCAGCAATTTGCCCGTTAAGCAATTAAAGGCTGTGCTAAAGCAAGAAGCCCTTTGCTCCAACACAAGCTCACCCGCTCTCCTCCCTTTGGCTGTGTGAACGCGCCCCTGCTGGCGCCCCCCCGCCGCCCAGCAGCGGGCGGAGAGGCCACGCTGGCCTGCGCCAGGCCCGCAGCGCGGAGCCCCGGAGCCCGGGGCGAGCGGGCAGCGCGGCGCGGTACTCACTGGAAGGCCATGGCGCCCGCCTCGAGCGTGCAGCGCGTGGGGGACTGCTCGTTGAGCTTGCGGAACAGCTGCTTCGCCTGGCTCTGGTACTGCTGCAGGTCGCGGCCTGACTGAGAGGGGAGCGAGGCCGTGAGCGCCGCCGCCCGCTCGCGCCCCCCGCCCGCCCGCCCGCCGCCCCGCGCGGCCCCGCCGCACCTGCTCGTCCTCCTGCATGGAGGCGGCCAGCGGGAGCCCGTCGGCCACGCGCGCGATCATGGTGAGCAGCACCATCCTGCCGCCCGCCCTGCTGCCACGGAGCCGCCGGAAGCGCCGCGCCACGTCCGCTTCCGGCGCGGCGCAGCGCCCGGGCGGCAACGCGGCCCCGGGACTGAGGGGCCGCCGCACCGAGCGCCACCGCCCCGCGGGAGCCACGCCCCCGTGCGACCGCTCCCGCGCGTGACCACGCCCCTGATGAGTCACGCACCGTCCGCGTTCAGCAACGCCGCGCCCCGTTTAGCCACGCCCCACATTTAGCCACGCCCCGCGTTTAGCCACGCCCCCTTTAGCCTCACCCCTACTTAGCCAAGCCCCCGCCTTCCCCAGAGAAGCCCCGCCCCCTGCGGTGTAGCCCCGCCCCTGCCGGCCGCAGCCCCGCCCCGCGGCGGCGCCCCGCCCCCGCACGTGACGCTGGCGGCGCGGGGCGGCGGCGCGGCGCGGCGGGGGGCGCCAGGCGGCAGCCATGGCGGCGGCGGCGGAGCGCGGCCGCCTCAGCTTCCCCGGCGGCGCGGGCGCCCTGGGCCGCCCCGTGCCCATGAACCTCTTCGCCACCTGGGAGATCGACGGCTCGAGCCCCAGCTGCGTGCCCAGGTAGTGCCGAGCGGCCCGAGCCCCTGCGCCCCGGGCGGGCGGCGCCCCTCGCAGGCCGCCGTGAGGGGCCGCTCCCCCGCCCGTCCCCGCCGAGCCCGCGGCGGCTTCCCCGCGGCCAGGCCCCCCGAGCCCCCGCGGGGGCAGCGCCGGCTCTGGGGCGCGTGGAGCCCGCGCAGCCCTTGGGGGAGCGTCGCCGCCCCGGGCTCCCGCCGCGCCCCGCCTCGCCGCGGGAGTTACGGAGCCGCCGCGCCCGCCGCCCTCCAGGACTCGCCGTTCCGCAGCGCCGTTCGTGCTGCGGCTCCCGCGCGCTGCCCGCGAGCGCGGCGAGGCCGGGGCCGCCTCCGCGCGCACCGGGACCCGCGCGTGGCCGGCGGCTCCCGGCAGCGCAGGTCCCGGGAGGCCGCGGCGGAGCCGGGAGCGCTGGGGCCGCGGGCGCCGCTCCGGCGAGCGGGGCGCAGGTGCCACCGGGGCTCCCTGCGCCCCCGTCCCTCTCGCCGCGCTCCCCTTGGCTGCTGCTCCGGGCGGCCGCGGCGGGATGCCGGGCTCGCCGTGCGGCCGTGCCCCGTGTGCCGGGCACGCAGCGGAGCCTGGCGGAGCGCGGGGCGGGCAAGGTCCGGGTGCGAAATGCTGCGCTCTCCTACCGCTAAACACCGCGTCTCGTGGTGCTGCATCGGGCTGGTGCTTTGCATTTTATTACAGGCTTTAAGCACGAATTTGTCGGAGAAGGCAGGGAGTTTGAAAGCCTCTATAAGTTACTTGGTGCTTTAAGTTCATATTGCAATGATTTTTCCTGGGACACAAGGATGTTTAGGATGTTAAAGCGGGAGAGATTGGGAAGAAAACCATTCTGCAGGAGAAACAATATTCAGAATGAACATCCCATTCAGGCACCCGACTGCTGGGCCGTGGAAGGAGGCTGCCCATGGGCCAGGCACTGTGGAGCTGCCTTGGTGCCTTCTGAGACTTCCACCCCTTACAAGTTCCCCCCAAGCCTGTGTTGACAAACAGCCCTCTGCGGGTGAGGAGGAGTCTGGACTTGGTGGACGCTCAGAGGATGTGCAGGACGGGCTCGCCTGTTTGGGGAGGAAGTGTTGCTTCCTTCTTTCTTTTTTTTTTGGTGCAATAAATCTTGCTCCATTTCTAAAGCCTTTCTCATGCAGTGACTCGGAGCAGCGCCCGAATCTGTGCCCGTGCTGATCCCCTGCTGTCCCAGGGCTGTTACTGTGGGTATTTCTCTTTGCCACGTACGTGTCATGGGCACTGGGATGTTGGTGTGAACAGAGCTTGCTGGTGAGGGAATTACGGATGAAGGACTTGTGGGGCATTGCACTGCGTGGTGGTCGGAAGCACTGGGTTGCGTTTGCCCTTGTGCAGATGGGATGGCTGAGAAAGGGGCAATTCCCTAAAGCCCTGCTATTCAACAGGCTCTTCAATATGGAATTCCATATTTTGCAAGTTCATTCTGCTTGGGGGTCTTCAGTAAAATCTGGAAGGCTCTCGGGTGCCCCTGCAGCGCTCTCTTGGGCAAGAGGCTTGTTCTTCCTCTACCCTGAGGAAGAATGAGTGAAGAGCTGTGCCATTATGAGCTACAAGAGCAGTGGGTGCTTTGCCCTGATGCTGCTCTCCCAGTCTCTTCTGCCCATTGAAGAAACCATTCTGTGCATCTTTGACATGTGCTTGCTCCTCTGCTGGTGGCGTAAAAATAAAAACACAACCTGCTGAGCAGCTGCTGTTTGGAGGTTTTCCAGGGGTGGTAGTGACCCCAGTGCCCCAGGCAGGCAGGAGGCTCTGCCGACCACGCGCTGGGGTTTTGTGCAAGGTCGCCCTTCTGGGTGATGACCCTCAGCTGGCCCGGTGTCCTTCCAGATGCCTGAGAGCCACGGGCTCTTTTGCTGTGCAGAAGTGTTTCTGAAATGCTAGTCCTTTCCTTTAGTCATCCCAGAAATGTGACTCAAACTCTTACTATCTGGGTGTAGCTGCTGCATACCAGAAGGGAGAGATGCCTGCCTTGTTCTCCCCCTTTTCTGGCTTTTGTGCACTGAAATGCTTTCCTTTGTGCAAGGACACACACCTCTGAAAAGCAAGGCTTATGTCCTTGTAGGCTGATTGTAAGGGGATTAAACCTTTCTCCTTGGTTTCTTCACAGCGCAAAACAGGAGTTATTCACGCGTGGTGTTTTTGTTCCTCTCCCCTCCCAGCTCTGTTGAAGAAGCGACAGCAGGACACGCTCCTGTCCCATCTTGCAGGAGCCCCCTGTGAAGGTAGCAGTGGGGATGGCGGAGAGATTCCTCGTACTAAGAGAGGAGTCAAGGAATAAAATGTTGTCCAAAGGGGGTCTGCTGGAACAGGTTCCCCTGTTTGGGATGGGGTTTGCTCTGCTTCTAGCTTTAGTTGTTGAAAACATACTTAGTTGCAAACGACCCCGTTAAACCTTGAACTGTGAAGCTGGGACATACTGCAGCAAGAACTGTGTGTGGGGCAGCTGTGGCTGGGTAATACCAAGCAGGCCCATACAGCAGAGCTGGAAAACTGAGGCCCTTTCCTGGGTAAGAGAGTCCAGGAGCATCCCCTGGCCTTGAGCAGGAGGTTCTTCCCGCAGGGATGCGGCTGCTCTGCAGGCTGTGGGGCAGCTCCCCACGACGGGCGCTTGCACCAGCCCTCCGCGGATGTCCCGAGGCCATGGGGACGAGCGGGGCGAGGTGTGGATGTGCAGCGGCCGGGCTGATCTAGTGGCTCGCTAGTGCCCCCGGCTACCTGCTGCTCGTCCGGTGCCAGCTCCTGCCGCCTCCAGCTGCTCCGTCTCGCCGAAGCACCAAACTCCTCCAACAGCACCAGACTCCTGGCTCGAGCTGCTGCGTCGTGTGGGCCAGCACTCGAGCCCTGCAGGACCCTGGCCTGGCTCAAGCAGGGTGAGAATGGGCCGTGGCGTCAGAGGAAGGCGCGCAGATCGCTACAGGAATAAACAGGATCAGGTGATGCTACCTGGACAAGTAATTAAAATCACTGATTAATTCAGGTAGGAAGAGATGTTGATTTAAGTGCATCTTAATCTTCTGATTCACTGGTATGCTGACATTTAGGAAGCAGAACTCTTGTTTGCTAGGATAACTGCTGACGTGTTCATCTGGAACTGGCTGTAGTTTTTTGGTACATTTGGAACGAGGGAAATGTCTAATTACTCAGATGGCTACGTGCGTCCCGCAAGCGCTTGCTTGGAGGCTTTGTTTTGACTTGGAGTGGTGTGTAATGCCTAGTGTTTTGCCACTAAAGGGAACTGGAATACAAATGAGCACAGAGCATGGGCTTTAAAAATTGCTAAATAAAACTAGCTTAAAGGTTTGAGGTGATTGAGGAAAGCATCCAAGACTGAGTATTGGAGATGAGACGCTGGGGTAAAGCGGCCAGAAACGGCTCCTGGTGGCTCTTGGGGCGCTGGGCTGGAGGGCTGAGCGGCGACGTGTTGTTCCTGGGGCCGCTCGGCGTGTGGACGTGGGGACTTTGCTGTCCCCAGCTGTGGGGACGCTCTGTGCTCCTGCGCCACGGGAGCAGGCGGCCCTGCCGCTCTCCAGGAAATAAGAGCTCCGTCGAGTGGGAATGTTGACACTCTCCATCCCTCATCAGCTCTGCGTGTGCAGATGATTTCTGTGTCAGGCTTGTGGCTGTAGCGTATTAGCTTATGAAATGATTTGCATAATGGATTAATCAAACGGCAACCAAACATCCCTCTTCTCTGCCAAAAGAAGAAAAGCAGCAACCCGGCCCTTACAAGAGGCCATTATGTTCCTTTGCAACCCTTAATCTTTCTTTTTCCGAGAGCCCGTGGTGTTTTGGCCTTGCGCAGGAAGCTGGCCTGCTCGCTAGCTTTATGTGCGTCACGTCTTGGCAGCTTTTTCTAATTCTTTGGGGCCAAATTTTGCCACCGTTGTGGTGACCTTCTAGGGAGGGTATTTCCTATGGAATTGGTGGCCAGCTGCCAAACGACTCTGTATTGCCAGGCTCTTCGCGAGGCTTCGTCTTTCTATTGCCTTGCTGGAGACAGGGAAGTTGCTCTGGGCCTCCCGTGTTCCTCCAGACCTGCTCTCTTTCCATGGGAAGTCAGGGAGCAGAAGGAAGAGTGGGAGCAGGGGGCCCTCGGCGTATTGCTGTGAGCAGACAGGAACTGGTCACAGGATCTTATTTTTCCTGTGTTTTTTAGCTACCTGTGAGGCAGTAATTTCCTAACACACGTGATCCTGCAGCCCCAAACAAGACATCAGTGTGTGCCCGTGCTCAGCTGACAAACGGCACCTCGCAAACCCGAGCGGATGCCACTGTGCGGATGATAAGAGACTTAAGTGCCTAATTGAATGTGATAGCGTGAAGCTCTTCTCCTGGTGAGCTTTAATTGGATTACAGAGGCGCACAGCCATGCGGAGGCTGCAGGGCAGGCAGCCAGCGCACAAGGAGAGGGGATCCTTGCTAATCACTCGTTTGAAACCACGAATTGCCAAGAGCTCTCTCCGAGGGGCAGCACAGCCAGCGCTGCGGGGCTGCTCGGAAGGGGCTCCCCAAAAACTGCTGCGCCTCTCCTATGGGGACTGCACCTGGAGACCCTGCGTGAGGGTGAGGGGGACTAGAGGAGCGGCTCTGCAAATCCCCCTGTGACCGGAGGGCACTTGCTCCCTATGTTTGGAAAAACAGGCGTCTTGGTGCGTGCTGGAGCCTGGGACCTCTTTGCTCTTCTGGACCCGCTTGGGCCCTTCTCGACGTGCGCTGGGTGGCTCGTCACGAGCTGCGCCCGCCTCGCGGAGCGCCTGCCTGTGCCTGCGCCTCTCCAGCAGCGGTGGAGAGTCCATAGGCCAGTCCGGCTCCCAGTGCTGCTGCTCGTTTTTGAGCGGGAGCTCGCGTGCTGGGGGTCTCCCGCAATATAAGCTCTAAGGTGAGGGGTAGCCGTGGCACCTAAAGGTGCCGCTGTGCTGGAGCTCGGCTCCTAGAGGCTGAGCTGCCTCCTTGGAAGTGCCTGTGCCAAAAGCAGAGCGTTTGGCTTAGCGCTCTTTCAAAAGAGCTGGAAATCTGCGTTATTGCTCAGATCTGACTTCAGAAGAGCTGTCAAGGAAAATAGCATTTGTTGTCCTTTAAGCAGAAGGATTTAGCACAAAATATCACCTTTGATGTTCTGCGCGCCGTGCTGCTCCCCCGCGGTCCCCGCTCTGGTTTGGAGCCTTAACCACTTCTCCATGCGACACCCGTGCATGCTGGAGATGCCCCGGAGGCCGTGCGTGCCGCTTGGGCAGAGAGCAGGACACTGGCAGGACACCGTGGGGAGCCCGCCGAGCTCTTGTGCTTCTGCTCTGCGCTTCCAGGGCTGCTGGTGCAGGGCCCGGCTTCGCAGCTCGGCAGCTTGCGCGGAGGCTTCCCTTGTACGTGCTCCCCAGCGGGCGCCGAGCCACATCTTGATATAGAGCAGAGAAGAACCCCCGTAAAGAGATTCTTGGGAAGCCTCATCTATATATAGGCTATATGAGCTTGTATCCCCTTTCTGCTGAGAGGAAAATCTGCTGCCTGTGGAACATGGTTAAAGCAGCTACACCCCAGCCTCCGAGAGCCCGCCCGGGGCTCGCGCACGCAGTGTCCGCGGCACCGCGGCCGTGGGCCCGTGCGGGGGTCCCCATGTGCCCTATCACAGCGGGCACCTGTCCGTGTGCTTGCAGCGGCCCCCAGCTCCTCAATGTCAGAAAAAAGGCCCCACTTTTTACACTGGAGGGGCTGGTTTCTCTCTCCTGTCTTGTAGGGACCTTGTCTGGTGGTTTAAGTCTGTTTTGGTGGGAACCTTGGCGAGGTGAGCGCTGCCTTTCCCGAGCCCATCGAAGTGGCAGGGCTGTGGGAGGACGTCTCCTCGCATGCGCAATTACAAATATAGCAGGATCGTTTGAGGTCACTAAGTCTTGGGTTTCCTCAGGGAGAGCGCACCTCAGCTGGAGGCTGGGCTAGAGCTACTTTTGAGGGCCTCTGGAGAGGCCGTTCTCGAAACGGGCATCTGTGGCTTGGGCTCTAGTCTCATGACAACCCTGCAAACTCTCCAGCCCATCAGCTGTGTGCGCAGGATCTTTACTTCACATTGGTGCTTGCGTCCTGATTTCCCTGCTGCCTCAACTAAGCGAAGTCGGTGGTTTGCGCCGGGGACGGGGGCGCAGCAGAGCAGTCGCCGTATCCGTGGTCCTGCTGTGGGGAGCCTGTGGGATTGGGGCTCCCTGCCCTTTTCCTGATCCATCCAGGCAGTGTGTAACTACACGGGATTTCAGCGTTCACCAGCCCTGTGCCTCCTACGGTAAAGCTGTGATAGCTCTTTCACTGAGGAGCCCTTGGAGATGTGCACGGAGCTGTGCAGAGTGTCCTGGCACGCTCCGGGGGAGATTATAGCCAGTTTTTATTAGCTCCTCTGAGGCTGATGCGTATCTGGTGGCTGTCTGTGAGCTACCTGCTTAGGCGGATCCCTGTCAGCACCTCTGCCTTGCACCCATGCAAATGTTTGAGAGTTCACATGGCAAAACGCATCCGAGAAGGGTCTTCCTGGGGGCCTGGGGAGATTGTTTGGCCTGGATCAGTTCCCTGCTGTGTTTTGCTGCAGGCCTGTCCGGGTGGTTGTTCTTGCAGGGCTTGAGGATGAGGACAGAGCCGGAGGAGGTAGGGAACCTGTTTAATGTACTGCTGCTGTGGGAAGGGCATCAAGTGGAAGGAATTAAAGTCTGTTAGAGCTTGTCTTTCCTTTCCTTGGGCTCTGCCTCTTCCAGCCAGCTCCAAGGATGGGAGGCCTCGGGTGGGAGGAAGGTTTTGGGAACTGGGATGTGTGCCCGAGCCTCTTGGCGAGGAGATCACCAGCCAGCTACTTTATTCCTGGAATAATCAGCAGCGTAACCAAAGCCACCGGAGGTGGTTTGGGGTGTAACTGAATCTTCCACACCGATTCTTATGCAAATGCAAACATGTGCTCCTGCTTTCTAATGGGACAAGCACGAATGCAGGTGACTCGATTCGGAACTTGGCGTCCCTATGCTGAATCTTTAATTGCCAATGACTGGGTAGCACGAGTGTGACTTGCAGAGCTGCATCCGTAACGGTGTCTCCTGGTCCTCCTACGTGGGCAAGCGGCATTTCCTTGTGTAGGTTCTGGCAGAGGCTTTGGTGTGTGCAACGCTGGAGCTTCCCTTCGCCTTAGCGCAGCGGGTCAGCAGCAACTTTGGACATTTTAATCCCGAATTTGCTTTGCTGATGTGTTAGGGTGCTTGAAGATAAATTAGATTACCTTGAGTTCTGCAGGAAACGAAGCGCCTCATGTATTTAACACCAAATGGGCATCATTTTAAGCTTCTAGGAAATATTTATAGTGTCTATCTAGAAGATCTATAACTATGTGTTGACAAATACTTTTATTAGAATTATTTTGAGCTCCTGTAGGAGTTTGGTGTCTACAATCTCCCATCATAGCTTCAAAATTAGGCTTGTTGTTTTCTTAAATGTACCATGTGGTCAAAAGCACGTGCGCTTAATTTCTTTAAAATATAAACAGCCTAGAAATGTTTGCTGTTTAGGCACAAAATATCCAGCCGGAGACTGTAAGCATTTCCATGCTTCTACAAGAAATGAGAGTAATTGTATAATAAGCAAAGATGCGTGTGGCTTAATTTGCCTCCCATCTGGCATTAGTTAAATTGGTGTTTTCTTCTGCGTGACCTTTTGGGGTGGGGGAAAATTATGAAAATAGAGGATATGGCTGTAGAAGACCTTGCTGGGCCGTGCAGGCCCCGCGTGGAGCGGCGCGCGGGCCGGGCTGGCCCCGGCGCCTGTCGCTGCGCGGGTTCCCGAGGGCGAGAGCGGCTGCTGGAGCTGACAGAGCTGTTGCCTGTCCTGTGCGTGCTCCTTCCCCGGTGCCTAAATCCGTGTGCAGACTGAGCGGCTGCGCTGCAGCAGGAAGAGCTTCCTGTCTAAAAGATGGCTATTCTTAGAGCACCATTCATCATAAATCTCTAGCATTTCTCTACTACTCTCCTCGCTGTCCTCCTGCCTTTCCGCCCTCCCATCTGCCTGCTGATTTACACTTCATGGGGTCGGCTCCAAGTCCCTCAGCCTTCCTCCTCGGGCTCTTCCCCTTGGACAGTTTTCCGTGTCCAAAAGACCATTTCAAAACGCCGTCTTTCATGAAAATGTATCTGCGTGTTTCTAACTGCCAGAAAGATGATATGCTGCTTTGCCTATCACGTTGCAGCCACTGCCTTAAAATAAGGATTTGGAAGGAAAGCTGAGAACTGCAAGAAGTGGCTCATATATATTTCATGTTGCTAGTGGCTCACTAGGAGCAGAGCTTCTTTTTATTTGCTCTGCTCCCTCTTTCCTGCGCTGAACCCGAGCGTGTGCCGGCGTGCGAGGTGCTCAGACCTCCCTTCCTGGCTGGCAGGACGTGTGTCGTGTTTCTGCCAGGGTTGTGCTTTCCTCGCTTGTTGGGGGCTGTGGAGGCCTTGTCCTTCATTCCGGAGCTGCCCTTGCTTCACGAATAGACACGGACTGTCCTCCGGTCCGTGAGCTCTGCCTGCTCATGCTCAGCCCTAACGGGGTCCGAGTTACAGTGTGGATGCCAAAGAAAACCCAAGGATTTGCTCCTCCTCCTATTTAGTATGCAGCGCCCAATGTGTAAAGCTGCTCACTGAGATGAAAATATGGTGGTTCTTCTACACCTTGGCCCTTGGGGATGTCCTGAGGGCGAGAAGATGGAGCCACGTGCGTGTTGTTCTTGGTGTCCCGTGTGGACGCTGGTGGCCTCGAGTTTTGAAGGCCGTTTGCTGTGGCAGCGTTCGGGGGCTTTGCTTGGCCTCGCAGCGTGGCCCTCCCGCAGCACGGAGCGGCCCGGTGCGCGTCAGGGCTCCGCGCCCCCGGTGCGCGTCAGGGCTCCGCGCTCCTGCAAACCCCCGAGTGAGCGCTGGAGTCGGGCAGTTCCGCACAGCCCTGCCGGGAGAGGAAGGCTCTCCGCCATGGAGAGCCCTCGGACGAAGCCCTTGAGCTAGAACAGCCACAAGATGATTTCTCTTTGCCCTTTCTTGCTCTCGCTCTTTCTGGTGGGGGTCAGATTTGCTGATGGTTCACATTTTAGCTGGAAAAAAGTGCCCCTTGTTAGGCTTCTGGTATGTCTGTATGCAACCAAAAATGCCGAGTGGGCTGGGAATAGCGTCCAGTGAAGTTGTATGAGCTTCTTGGAGCTTCTTTGTTCAAAGAAATTCCTTTCTGTTGTTGTTGTTCTCACCCCCCGACAGCCCACCTCTTTTCTAGAGGACGTGCTGAGGTGTAATTCACACTCACATGTCTGAAGAGAAAAATGCACAGCTGCAAATACATTTTTTAGTGACACTTATTGTTAAAGCGTCTCTGAACAGATTTGCAGCCCCTGCGGCCAGGGAATCAGAATGTGGTAGCAAAGGAGATTTTGTTGAAGACATTTGGCTTTGATTTTTACCAAGCTCTGAAAGCTTTTTAATAGCTTGTGACTTCTAAGTTTGATGCAGAAATATCTGGGAAATATCTGGGACAGAGTAGTTCCATAGTGGGGGAATTAGATGTGCTGTGTTCCTGCTAATGGTCTCCTGGGCTGTCCTCGTTCCAAAATGATACCTCATTTTCCAAGCTGTGTCAAGAGGTTTCCTCTCGTGGGTAAATGTGGCCTCTCCCCCAGCTCCCTGTCTCTCTCTGCAGCTTCAGGGGTGAAGCGGAGGCACGACTTAGTGTTTTAGAACATATAATTGTGTTCATAATTCATATGTATATATGTTGATACCATTTTAAGGTCAGCTGTGTCTTTGTGCTCACTTTCAGCTGCTGAAACAGTATTAAAAACCTGGTGGCAGGGTCAAAGAATGCAATCTTTGTGGCTTTCTGATTGTGGACGTGGCTGGCCTGGTGCTGAGGATGATGCCAAACCATGGCCTGGGAGAGCTCATGAAAATTGCAGGGGAAATCCTAAAATGGGAGGTATTGCTCTGCCAATCATAAGATGTGGCAAGGTGCTCTCAGCATGGTTTGGGTTTAAGTGCTCAGGCTCCAGAGGAAAAGAGTGGGAAGGAACATGGATTTGCATTGCACTGTAACGGATAGGCACAAGGGAACAGGTTTAGCTTCTACAGGCGCCTGAAACTGAAAATTTCTTATATGATCTTTTTAAATCTCAGCTCAACATGCCAGAAAAAATGCCTTAAAATAAAAGCAAATGATTTATATATATATACTTTTTGTATATTAGCGCATTTGAAGATGCGTGTGGAAATCTGAGCTTGGTGCTCCTGGTCCTAAACATATAGACTCTGTAAACATGTTTCATCTCTGGGTAGCCCCAGGCTCTGCATGCTGATACCTGCAGTGAGTGTGGTGAAAATTGGAGGCTGGGTGCCGTCCTGTGAGCCACAGAGGTACCAAGTGAAGGACACGTCCCGTCCTGGAGGTTGAAATGATGTTGTGGCACCGGATGCCTCGGCCCTGTTTCATCCCTGCGGATGATCCTGCAGCGTTTCCGCAGCAGCAGCCGCCTCTGCAGCCCAGCCTTGGGCACCCGCTTCCCGGATGCTGATCCTGTCCCGCAGGATGATGCCGATCCTGTTCCTCGCTCCACGTCACGTTGGCATTAGCCCATCGTGCCACGCAAAGGAATTAACCTCTTCAGGATGCTGAGGCGGGCCTGGCTGTAGCGTTTGGTCTCCCTGCATGAGCTCTCAGCTCCTGTTCCCAAATGGAGTAACTTTATTTTAATGCTTGCTGGGCTTCCTGGTACCCCCTCCCAGCAGAGAGCCTTAATTTGCTGCTGAGGAACAGCCACCGGGCATCCAGCCTCGGTTGGTTTGTGCCTCATTTACCTGCATCTCTTGGTCCTGAAAGGATTCTGTAGCACACCTGTAGTTTATCTTGATGAATCCCAGTTCAGTGGGAACTGCTAGGCCTCACAAACGGTTATGGGGACCAAGCTCTTATCTTCAGCTTCAGAAATGTTACAGGGTTCTGGAAGAAATTCTGTGCAGTGAGGACCAAGCTCTCAGAGCACCCTGTGTCCATCACAGGTTACTAGTTTGCTCGTTTACATAGGTGAGACAGACGTTTATTCAGATATTTTTGACAAATTGCACTAACAGGCCCAGACATTTGGGTTGCTCTGCTGGTCCCTTATTGTTTTCAGGAATGCAATACCAGCAACGGTGCTTAAGAACTGTAATATCTAAATAATATTGAATCTCTGCTTGCAGCTCGGCTTCCGACAGCTGCAGAAGGGGATTAGAATATTAAGCAAATGCAAATGTTTCTCCAGAGCAAATTGCTGTGTTCTGCCACCACTGCAAACGTTTGGCACTGCTGGCCTTTCCGAACGCCTGTAGTCAAAATCCCTTCCTCCCCCCAGAAACATGGAGGTGTGAAAGCTTTGGGGGAAAGATGGCAAGGGCGAGTGGCCAGGTGCCCCCCTTTTCCCTTGAGGAATGCGATGCAATCTCAATCATGAGTTGTTTTTTTTTTTTTTTGTTTTTTGTTTTTTGTTTTTTTAGAAAAAAAGAAAGCAATGGTTGTTTGCAACAAATTTATTTTTTCAGTAGCAGCTCTTAAAGTAGAGCATACAGGGTATATTTAGATGTGAAGAAGAAAAGATGTGTTTTAAGTACTGTTGAGAGACGTTTTGAGATCAGCTGGGGCCTGGCTGCCCCCTCGCAGGAGGAGAGCTGGGAGGGTGGATGAGAAGCAAACGCGAGGCGGTCGGCAGTGCCGCGGCAGCCGTCGCGACGCGCTTCCTCCCCGCGCGGTACCGGGACGGCCGCGCGGTGCTGCAGGTCCCTTCCCGTCCAAATCCCCGTGGTCTCCGCGCTGGAGGAAGGCGAATCGCCCTGGTGGTTTGGTTGGTACTTGCATCACCGCGGCTGACTCTTGGCCTTCCTGAAATCTCACCGGCTCCCGGAGCCCCCTTGTTCTGTGGCTGCCCTCCCGGCTTTCTGAGCACTGCAGCAGGCGGTCTGCACATGAGCAAGCGCTGCCCGGAGTGTTATATTTGATGGAGGAAATGCAAGGGAGAGGAGTGCAATGCAGCCTCCATCCAGAGGTGCAGATTTTTCTCCCAGGCTGAGCAGAATGCTTTTGCTGTTTCAGCTTTTTTTGATCACAGTTAATATTGTAAAGCTGCAGTGAGTTTGTCACCCCCTCGCACAGGAGGGAGCTGCAAGGGACAGTAAGTTTGAGCTGCTTTTCCCTAGCTGGGACAGTTTCTGCTTAAGGGAATGCTAACCAGCATTTCCAGCGTGTTTAATACTGAAGGGAGCTCAGCTTTTCTGGTGGCAGGATCCAGGGTTTTTTGTGAATTATATTTAGCACTGACTGAGCCTACTTTGCCAGCTGTGCGTTGTTGCCTTGCAAGAACTGGCATTGTTCAAATCTAAATACAAGGCTGCAAGGAGGAGAAGGGAAAAAAACCTCCCTTTTATAATTATTTTAATATGTTTGGCTTAGAAGCCTCCTCCGAGCCGTGGCCAGGAAGGAACGGGGCTGTCAGCGTTGCCCCTGCGCTCGCGGCCGCGCTGGGGCTCGGCAGGGTGCAGGGCTGCTGCTCCCTGCGGCCCCGCTGGAGCTGGTGCAGCCCTGAACTGTCATTCCAACCTGCCCTGAATGCACTGGGGTTTGGAGTTGTGACTTCCCCTTTGGTGTCCCCCTGCCCCAGGCAGGTCGGGTTACTAGTGATGTGTTTTTGGAACCTGTGTGTGCTGGGGAGAAAAAAAAAATCATGCCTTCTAGTACTATATTTTCTTGTGCTCAAGGGCTGGTTAGCATTGTACCAAAAACTGTGATGAATCCTGAGATGCAAGTGCCACCCTGTTCCTCCTGGGGCTCAGAGCGGTGTTGAACACAGGGTAAGTTCAAGGAACTGCAGCTCTGCAGGGGTACTGGGGTGGTTGGGAGCACGTGCCTGATCTGGACGCTGACCAGAGCGGCAGCTTTGATGGACTTGGCTCTAATGAGAGCAGCGCTGGGATCTGCGGAGGGTTTTTTCCTAGCCTGAAAGCAAGCCCGTCAGCAGGATGCTTTGCATATTTGATTCCTGTTCTGGCTAATACCAAACGTACCCTTGAAGTTCAGAAATGCTTTTTGCTAGCCCTGACTGCTCCTGTCTTTATAGGGCATGTTGGGCTCTCAGTAAAAGAACAGGCAGATTCTTGGGCTCTAAATTACACCTACGTGGTCCTCCCATCTTGTGGTTTTGTTTATTTGTTTGTCTTCCAGGCCATGTTGTAGTCCTTGTAAACAGCTCCCTGTACCCTGTTCACTGAATGCAGCTGGTTTATAGGGGGGTTGCGGTGTGACGGTCTGCTCTGCTTGGGACGCACCCCCTGCCTGGGCAAAGAAA
The DNA here is from genome assembly GCF_059628265.1 of Tinamus guttatus. Classification (NCBI taxonomy): domain Eukaryota; kingdom Metazoa; phylum Chordata; class Aves; order Tinamiformes; family Tinamidae; genus Tinamus; species Tinamus guttatus. The sequence continues at coordinate 4,676,532 of NW_028288745.1, read as the reverse complement.
CCGATCTGCGGGGAGAGCAAACAAATCAGTCGGTCCTGTTCTCCCAGCTGAAGGCTTCCTGGTCCTGAGCTGCTGGGACGAGGCTGGATGTGGCTGTTCCTGCTCTGTCTCTCTGCCTGTTTGCTGCCCGCTGGTACATTTGCTTGCCCCAGCTGGTACTAAATTAATACAACTGGTGTATCAGCTGTATTTGTGTCCTCTGTAATACAGAACCTGTAGCCCTGACAGGCTGTCAAAGGAGTCTTAACTGCAAATCAGCTTTTCATCACTTGCTGACTTTAGTTTGCAAAGCTAATAAAACACCTTCCTATTCCCCTGCAAACATCAGTCACACCTGCAGGCATCCCAGTTCCTCCCTGCCTTGAGTAGAGCCCTGAGAGCTGGCCAGGAATGCCTTGGCTCCCTGAAGGAAGAGATCTCTCTGCATTTTCCAAATGATATGTTGGCTTGGAGTATCTGACTTCTTTAATCTTTAGCTTTAATCCTTGGGCATATTAACTGTCTGGTGTTCCTCAAGTAGCAAACGTGCCCATGCAAAGCTCTGGGAGCTTTTCAGAATGATGCAGATGGGGCAAAATGTTGACACCCCCATCTCCTGCTTTGCTTGCTCCTTTGGAGCAGGTGCCGCTGAGCAGGACAGGATTTGGACAGTAAGAGGGTAGCAGCTGACTGTGCTTGTGTGCGTCCTTGTTAGGTCCCGGGCAGAAGCCTGTTGCATAAATTCTCCCATCCTCTTACCTATTTAAACAAGAGCTGCTGGCCGCAAGGTTTCTGTGGGTCTTAGTCTCTAGAATCTTAAGAGCCTAATTCCCGTGGTTAACCCGGGAGGTGGATCCTGCAGCACAGGAGCGGTGAAAGCCCCTGCTCTGCTCTCTCGGCTCCTCTGCCTTCTCCCTGAGCCGGTTCTCCCGGGCAGCACAGAAGGCCTGCCAGAGCCCGGTGAGCGTGGTAACTAGTGCTTGCATGTGTTGTGTGCATCCTCCTGGACACGGGTGGAATGGGCACTGGAAGCTGCTTGTGCAGTTGGTTGCAGGCTGCAAGCGTTTGTACCTCCCTCAAGCAGCTGCCTTGGAAAAATGCTGTGTGGGGCTTCTGGTCCAGGCCGCCCCGGCGCCCGCTCGGCTGATGCACAGAGCCAGAGCAGTTATGTTTGTCTGGAAAATTGTGTGTGTAGGCGGGCGTCTCCCTCCACTTCTCCTTCAAGTGTCTCACGGTTTATTTTGGGCCTGACTTGTGCGTAAAGTGTCAGCTCGGAGCAAAATACTCCAAGTTGGGGTCGAAAGTGCCAGGGAAGGAGGCCGCGGGCTGTCCTGAAATGCTGAAGTAATCCAGGTCATTTGAATCTGTCCAGGGACCTACTGGAGTCCAACTCCTTGTTTATGTCCATCAGTTTCTTGAAGTTTATAGACCTTAAGGAGGAGAGCTTTCCTGGAAAGCAACATTGCCTCTAGGAGCAGTTTTTCATGGTCTTCAATTTGGCCAAAGTTAACCTGCTTGGCGAGCCAGACTGCCTGCCGCAGCTCCCGTCTTGCACTTGGGGTACCCTATAGCCAGCAGAGCCTCCGTTATTATTCCTGCCTTCCATATGGCTTAACTGAAATACAGGGGTTTCATTTTTAATTTTTCCTTTCTGTTAGTTTGACTCTGTGTGAGTGAGATCTTAGTGCAGTTGCTCCCCATAGAGAAGCAGACATTCAGTTCGGTGAGGCAGGCTCTGGCTTAGAGGAGGTTGGTTGTCCTGATCTTTCCCTCCAAGGGATGTGAAAGCAAAGCATCCAGTGCATAAAGATTTTTGGCACCTTCTCTGGCTGTTTTGGGAGTGCTCGGTGTTGGATCTCAGTGACCAACCTGTCAGGTTCTTCTGCGGGTCCCTGTCCCTGCAGGGACGGGAGCTGCTGCCGGGCCCAGCTGTGCTGCTGGGGGAGATGTGGCACGTGCCTTCAGGCACGGGTGGGAGTCTCGGCTTTCCTTGCCTTTCCTTAACACCGTTTCCACAAACTCGGTGCTTTTCCTAGTTTTCCCTCTCTACGTGCAACCCTTGGTCAACGCCGCAACAAGCGTGCGGGGAGAGCGTGTGCCCACGCTTGCTGCAGTGTCGTTCTGAGCTTTTTATGAGCCACTCAGTAATCAGGCTGCCTGCAGCTTCAGCCTTTGGGCTTCTCAATTCCCAAGGCGAGTGTGTGCGCTAGGTTATTTTCCCTGGGCGTGCTGGAAACATGTGCATGGGGGAATCTTCCAGGCGTAGCTTTGTTGTTGTTCTTGCTGTAGCCGTGTGCAGCTTCTGCCCTCTCTTTCTTACCAGTGCTCAATAATGGTGACAAATCTTGACATACTTGTTGCTGAAAATGTTTTGTGAGGCCAGTTGCTGTTCTGATCCCTAAGACCTGACATAGATAAAGGAAAATCTGGGCTAAAGGCAGATATATGAGGGGAGGTGCTGCTCTCTCCAGAGACAGTGATGGTGGGGATCGAAACCTGCCTCCTTGCTGTGGATGTGGGCAGCTCGGGATCCCCGTGCCTGGCAGCGCAGGTACCCAGCTGGCTGTGGATATGGTGATGTTCTTGCAATTTATATGTTTTTAAAGCTGCTAGAGCAAAGCACAGCTCCTTTCAGCCATGCAATCTGGAGCTTGCTTTGATTTGTGAGCTACAAAGTTAGACCTGGAAGAATAGTGAGCATACTGGGGGCAAGAGTGGTTTGGGGAGCTGTAAACTGTAAGAGTGTCTGTCTTTTTCTTTTTTTCCGTTTCTTTCTTTTTTTTTTCTTCTCTTGCTAGAGAATACAAACATTTCATTGTTGTTGTGTGAAGTGCCTTTTACTGCCAGCAATGGGCACAAAGAAAGCAGATGTACACCATGTCTTTTTTTTTTAAAAAAAAAAAAAAGAAAAGCTTTTGTTTTCTGATCCCTGTAAGGGAGGCTTTTAATGTTTTTTAGTTTTTATGTTTTTCCTCTCCCAAGCAGCAAGTGCTCCGCAGGCCTCCATCAAAGCCCGCAAGGGCCGCATTGAAAGGAGCGAGAACAGCAGGGCCCTTCTTGCGCGGGGGACACAGCCGTTTCTGTGCCCACCTTCATCCGGGCCGAGCCGGGCCGCGCGGACAAGGCGCTTTGTCCCCGGCCAGGCACGGACAATGCGGGCGCCTTGTTCCACCTCCGCGCCGCCACCTGACCCGCCGCGGGCCGCGCCGCAGCGAGCGCGGCGCCATTGTCCCCGGCTCCGGCCCGGCCGGCAAAACAAGTGGCATCACCGCCTCCGTCCCCCAGCTGCGGGCGACGCTGCGGCGGCGACGCGGCCGTCTCGCCAGGCCGGCCCTGCGCCCCAGGTTTGGGGGCTGGTGACGGGGGCAGCGCTCAGAGAGCAGCCGGGTGGGCCGAGGTGGCGGAGACGCCGCGTGGAGCCGGGTGGGCCGAGGCGGTGGAGACGCCGCGTGGAGCCGGGTGGGCTGAAACCTGCCTCAGGTTTCTCCGTGCCTGCGGATGGGTTTCTAGGCATCCCCTCCTCACTACCCCAGCTGGTGGTAGCTGTTCTGTGGAGCTGTGACGCTGCTCGCGCCGCCGTCCTGCCAGCTCAGAGCCTCAGCTCGAGCTGCACCTACTGCACGTGTCCTCCCCTCCCGAGCTGCCCGCGCTGGGAGGCAGAAGTGAAATGCAAACAGCTCCAGCAGAACAAAGTGCCTTTGCCTGGGCGAGGAATGTGATTTACGCGCGTATGTGCGGCATGCGGACCCAGGCCAGAGGGCACCGCAGGGGTCGAGCTCTCTTTTTTCTCCCACTTTTTGTAGATGTGGGAGCCCCTTGCCAACACTTGTGTTTGGGGGCGGGGAGGAGAACGTGTGAGTTGGCAAGAGGAGCTGGGAGCTGGATCTATGGCAGTCAGCATCCAAAACTGGAAAAGCTAACAAGCTTGAGAAGCTTTGCAGAAAACTTTATAATTGGCCTGACTTGGGCTTGACCCTGGGATTTTTTTTTTTCTGGAATTTATTTCCTCTGACCGTAAAACTTTTGCTCTGATTCCGAGCAAGGATTCCCAGGCTGTGGCCTCTGGGAGCCCGTGCTGTGAGGTCCTCCCATGTGGCCAGGGGTCCATATCTATCAAACAGTGATGTCTACCCACTGTCCATGTCCTTGCACTTGTGGGAGGTTGGAAAGTTCACTCTGCATAGCCTGGGAAACCCCAGATACTTCTGCTGTCTTTATTTCTATATTTGTGTGTGGCTTGCAGTTGGAGTCTGTTCTCCCTCAAACTGAGATACTGCTCTGTGGGAATGGTGTTTGGAGCATTTTCAGGCATGAACATAACTATTTCTCTTCTGTTCCTGTTTGCAGGTTGTGCAGCTTGACACTAAAGAAACTGGTAGTCTTAAAGGAATTGGATAAGGAGCTTATTTCTGTGGTCATTGCTGTCAAAATGCAGGTAATTGCTGCTTATCTTTTAAGAATTAAATGTGTTGCCTGTGTGAAAATATTGGCAGATATGTGAGCTAAGCTTCTCCTCCTTGTGGGGGTCCATTGCAACCACAGGCTCTTTCCCAAATACAGCAGGGCATTCAGGATACGGAGAGAGTCTCTTTTTATCTTTCCCTCACGCTTCTACTGAATTTCCCTGTTGCAAGCAGACCATCCTGCACACTGAGGGCTCAGCCTGAGCTTGCCCCCGTGTAAAGATGTGTTACAGGTCATATGCTGTCACTAATTCTTTACAGGCCAAAGCCAAGACTGGATCTCTAACATGCTTCAGCTTTAGGGCAGAACATCTTTGGTAACTTGGCCCTGATTTGGGAGGAGCCAGGTTTGGGCCTGCTGTCATTGATGGGCTTCTCTGGCTGTTTTTTTCAGGGGCAGCTCTACTATCAGGAATCTCAGTCATTTTGTAGCTAGGTGCTTGCCAGCACCTGCACCTACTGCTTTGTTTCCTTAGCATACAGTATTGTCTTAGCTAAATAACATAGCGCAGGTTTGTGCCATTTAATTGTGTATCTATGTATAGGTCACACTGGAGGCAGGTTAGGGAGGAGGGGGGCTCAGTTCTGCTCAGTGTCAGTCTGGCTCCAGCGCTCCCACCAAATGTCAAAGCACCAACTGAAAACCTGATAGACCTCAAGGTAGAAAAGCGCAATTAATCATGCTGAAAGGCTGCTGCTTTTCAATAAAAATCCAGACAAACCCCTGCAGAGATCTGGTTGTGTCAAAGCACATAGAATCTGGTATGGAAGCTGAAATTGTGATGGGTGTATGATGCAAAAACAAGCAGCTGGGGATTCAAACATCTCATCTCTGAGCAGTCCAGCCAGCATAAAAGTGTGTTCCTCTGTGTTAAGACCATTGAATCAACCTACCCAGTAGCTGTAGTTCAGAGAATACCACTTATAGTTTCAAATGTCTGTGCTGCAGTTCCTTCCTCCTCTTCTTTCCCTCTTCCGCTGTGACATTTGCAGTCACCCGAGGGTTTTGATAGCATGAGGCAAATGCTTGGGGCTCTGGGACCTCTCTGAAGTGGGGTGACTTTGTCCCCAAGCCTGTGACCTGGAATGTCAGGGGCTGCCTTCCTTATAAGGGAGAGCAGAAGTGGAGCGATGCTTTGCCTTACCCTTGCACCGAGCTCTGCACGGTCGCAGCATGAGCAGTGAGGGCTGCAGCTCCTGGCTCTGCTTGTGGCTGCCCTTGGTCTGCGAGGAGGAAAAAGGGACTGTAAGGGATTGCTTCCCCTTTTGTGAGCTTGAGGCAAGAGGCAGAGAGAAGTGGGCAGCAAAAGGGATGCAGAGGGTTCACATGTGCACAGTAGGGAGCAGAAAGGTAGGGAATATGCTCAGAGAACTGTTCTGTGGGGCCTCTGATGATGCACAGCTGTGGGCTTTCAGGCTGTCAGATACTGCTTATCAAAGCTGAAAGCTTTCCATATGTTTGTACTCCTGACTGTGAAAGCCTGAGGCTCGTCACTGATGGAGCGGGTCTAACCTGGGTTGCAGAGCCTAGTACTTCTACTGGAGCACAATCTTCTGTCAAGGTTACTGCTGGCTATTTACGCCTTCTCTGTGTGAAAAGGTCAGAAATGCTGCCTCAGATCTGCACGCTCAAAGGGAGTTTTAGCAGTTGGGAGGGTTAGGCCTATTTAGCACTGAGGTCTATTTTCGATGCTGTCCTGATCCGTCTCGCTACAGTAACTCCGGCCCTGGGACTTGAGCAGGTCACCGCAGTCGCCCCTGGATCAGGGCAGTGCTGTTATCCCTGAAGAAGTGGAAGTGAAAGGGCTCGTCCTGCACCATTTGGGAAGTCTGGGGTGCTTGGCTGCAGCTTGGGTGCCTGCACCCTTCTTCCTTTGCCCTCGATCCGCTCCTGCAGCTGATGGTGCTGTGACACGGTGCCTGCCTGACACTGTCCTGGGGGATGCCCAGGGCTTCACCTTGGCTGTGGTCTGATCCTCACCCGTATTTCCTTGGGATAATGCTACTTAAAAGTGGGTCAGTAGCGACTCTGAGAAGAGGCACGAGGTGATTTGAAAGTCCCCCTCATTAAAAGGGTTTTAATGCAGAACTTCTGTGCTTGCAGTTACCGCTGTGATACTGACAGACTCTTTCAGGAACACTGAATTCCACCACTCAGGTTTCTGACACAGCTGTTGTTTTGAGGCTGGTGATACTGGATTGTCACATAGATGATCCCTGTTGAATGACTGACTCCCTTTTTTTTTTTTTTTTTTTTTGGGGGAATTGCAAGAGAGAGGTGTCTGTCACTGGAGCCCTTCCAGAGGGGGTGACTGAATTCCAATCTAATGAGCTCGTGTTACCTGCATTCCCATGTCTCCTTGCAGCCTCCTGAACAGCGATGTTCAAAGAGTTGTCAACTGCATTTCATGAGCCAGTGCTCTATTTATTTGCTATAGCATTTTAAAGGCAGCTATATTTGGTCTTCCAGTAGATTGTGTTGCATAACAAGTAAAGCAGCATTGCCACTGCTAGGAGCTCTGCACCACGGCAGTGGGGATGCTGCTGCCCCTGGCAAGCCATGCTCTTCCACGTGTGCTCCTTTTTGGGGGCATGGAGAGGCCTTGTGTTCTCACCCTGCTCTGCTTGTCTGTCTTCGAGCCGCTGGAGCTTGGGCCCTCTCTGCTTTTGCACAGAGCAGCCTGTTTGGCTCTGGGCAGGAGCGCAGGCACCTCTGCACATGGCAGCGCTCGCTCTGCCTGGGTGAGCCACGTGGCCGAGCAAGGGGGAGTGTGAACTAGGCTCTCCTGTGTGTCCCATCTCACCTCTCTAGTTGGGCTGATGCGGGCAGACCCAATTTTACTTTGACTGTATGGGGGGGTGTTTCCCCCAGTCCGTCTCCAGTTTTCCCAATGCTCCTTTTGTTTTGGGGAGCTACAGTTCTGCCCTTCTGGGAGAATGGCCTATGTAGATATAGCAGATCTGCAGTCTCAGCAGAATATTGAGCCAGAGACCTCAAACTTGCCACTGTGTTTGAACAGCCCACAAGTGCTTGCTAGGCAGCAGCTGGTCTCGTGCTTGCCTGCTAGCTTTCCTTGAAAAATTCTCCATTATGTGAAATCAAATGCTTATACAGCAAATAGTCCAGTAACTTGGTTAGCATATAGCAGTCCAAACACAGTATTGATTTGAAGCTGCCCTGCAATCCCATCAGCTTTCCAGACTATTGCAATGCCTACTGTTTTCTTTTACCACCACCCCCCCCTTTTTTATCATCCCAATTACTTGGAGTCATTAGGATATTTAAAATTTCCACCTTCCCTGAGCCGGGGGAGCATATAAAAAAGAACAAACAAAAATACCTGTCCTTCATAGTTAACACCGGGGATGTAAATGTGACGCTGCAGCCTCTGAAGCCCAGAGGTGAAGATATTGGTAGGTACTGGCTGGAATCATAAAATAAGACTTTAACTTGGGGGATGGGGACTGACTCATAGCTTTTGAATGCTGGGGTTTGGCAGAACAAAAGCTGCTTTGTTGCAGTTAGGGACAGTAAATATGCCCAAATCTTCATTAGTCAAATATCTCCCTTTCATCTCATTAATATTTCACAGAAGTGCAAGGTTGGATTTGTCTGTTTATTTTCTCTGTGCTAATACCTGAAAATGCTTCCCAGTTTTGAAGAAGTAGGTTTGGGGTGAGACCTCAGGCCAAGGCTACCCCCGTTCCTGCCCAGTGCCCCATCCAGGGCACCTCTGTAGGGTGGACTCCACTGATGAGGCCAGCGCTGTCCTGGCAATGCCCACGGGTCAAAGCCCATTCCTTCAAGTTCTCAAGGGATCCCACTAGCAAGAGCTGACGCCTTTTTTATGTTTTTCCTGGGACAAGGTAGATTGTGCAGCCCAAAGGCAGCTCAGGTGGTGCAAGTGGTATTGGGGGAGCAGGACTCGTGATACTTGGAGCTCCCCTGTCCTGCTGGTGCCATGGGGCTGGGCTGTGCCTGGGTCGGCTGCTGGGGAATTCACCTGCTGTGTTTGATTTCCGAGCAGGGCTCCAAACGCATCCTGAGGTCTCACGAGATCGTGTTGCCCCCGAGCGGACACGTGGAGACGGAGCTCGCGCTGACCTTCTCGCTGCAGGTAACGCAGGGCTTGCCTGGGACTGCTGCTTTTCAGTGTGCAGGGCTACTTTGTGGGTCCGACCTGAAGATCCTTCTTTGCCCCCCTTCATGTTGCGACCTTGGCCGGAACCGAAGCAGACCAGAACGGCTCTTTTTTTGCCTTCCATTATTTTTCTAAAGAGTGGAAACTGGGGACAGGCAGCCATGGAGAGTAGCATGGAAGATCAGGCCAACAGGAATGTAGTTTTGGAGATGACAGGAGAATCTCTCATCTGGAGCTGCTCAGGAAGGCACCGTTCTGGGAAGCAGGATCTGCTCTTGGCTCCAGAGTCATAGGGAGAGCTGGGAACTGGGACAACTGTATTTTATGGACTCCTCTCTTTCCTCGTTCATGCCGCCCTCACTGCTACCTCGTGAGCAGGGAAGCCTTCAGAAGAGGAGCGTGAGAAGGGAGCAGGGTTAATGCAGCGAGGTGCTGCAGGAAGGATTTAGGGCTCTTGGATTGCGGTGAGGCCTGGGAAGCCTTCCTGAAATGGCACAGCAGGATTTCTATGGCAGTGTTTATAGTTTCTCGGTTGGAAGGTGGCTGGAAGCTGCTCTAGCTAGGACTGTAGCCGAAGCCAGCCGCTATGTGAGCGGTGCCGGGCCGCGGAGCGCGGGCGGGTGCAGCGTGGCCGGCCCTGCGCCGCCGCCATCCGCGTCTCGCTCCCTCAGCGCCTCGCACCGCGTCTCGCTGTGGCTGCAGCTGCGGCCTCCTGTGTCTTCAGCCGCCTCCCTCTCCGCTCTTTCTCCTCTGCAAAACTCTTGGCCCTCGCCTAGAGCGTTTCCTTGTCAGCGTTACAGAGCCGGATGACAGGGCAGCCTGTGTCTGGCAGGCCTTGCTCCTGCAGAAGGGACAAGCTTCTTGCTGCTCTGTTACACAACGAGGGTAGCGATGGGTGTGATCCTCTTTCACCTTGTTAGCTCGGGCTTAGCCAGCAATAGCCTTGCTTGCAGGTGAGCTGGCATCATCCTTGCTGCTAGCACGGCTGTGCTTTTCCATAGCCCTTCCTGCTTTCACAGCATAGAGTGAAATTCTCCAGATATTCCAAGCACAACATTGCAGCTCCGTGGCGTGTTAATTCACGTGCTTGTTCTAGTAAACCTTTCCAGATGGAAGGGATTATGTCACTGGGGCTTCAGAAAGAATTTCTCTAGCTGTTCTGGTGTGTGCGATGGCCTCGTGTTTTCTGAATTTGGAGCTTGTTGCTTTCTCTAAAAGTTTTGATCTCGAATGTTTTGAGCTGAACTGTTTCCTCTCCAATCTGTGCCCTGGGCTGACAATTACTGAGAAGTTTTTGGTTGAAACTATTCTGCAGAGCTGATAAGCCATGGCTGGAGTTAAAAATAGCTCATCTGTGCAGTGAGAACAACTCTTCTTTTCTTGTGGAGGCCCTTGTGTTTACGTGGGCAGCTGAGTGGCCTGGTTGTCTCTGGGACCCTGGGGATTTTTTGTCATCTCTGCAAATATTTGTTAGAGGTGGCCAGGAAACACACCTTTGATACAAGTGTGCACATGTAGGACTTGAGCCTTCAAGTTTAATCCCTGAAAACTGTACATGTTGAAACCGAGCTGGCCTGGGACCAAGTGTGGCCGGAGCTTTGGTTTCTGGCCTGTGCTGCAGAACCCAAGTGTTGATTCGGCTCTAGGCTCCTCTAAAAGTGCCTAGAGTGCATGAACCTCTAGGAACGGGGTTTACCTGCGAGCTCAGCAGCCTGGGAGGGAGCCTCGAGGGCCTCAGTGAACCTCTCAGTTGTGTTTGCATCCTCAGTACCCTCACTTCCTGAAGAGAGAAGGCAACAAGCTTCAGATCATGCTGCAGCGGCGCAAGCGGTACAAGAACCGAACGATCCTGGGCTACAAGACCCTGGCTGTGGGCTCTATCAACATGGCTGAGGTGGGCAGCATTCGGTGGGGCCCGTGTTTTCAAGGGTGGACACTTTTCCCTCCTCTTTGCATTGAGCCCAACGCTGTCGTTTTCCTCATTAAGAAGCACCTGCATGGATTTCATGTATCTGGCTTTAAAATTGTAAGTAGGGATCACAGAGCAAGATTTTAAATAGATTTTAGCACCAAGTAATATTGTGAATTTTCTGGATAATACCTTGAGAACAAAAAAAATGTCACAAGGTTGGCTTATTCCCTTCTGAGCATTTCTTTTAAGATTAGGGGAACTGGTATTCAGGACACTTCAGCATGACTTAAAAAACACTAAATATTCCGAGTGCCATGTTTTTGGGAAAAGACACCAGAAGGTGTAGTGTGTTTGGTTCAGTTCAGCTAACGTGCACTCATCTCAGGTTAGTCTTAAACGTAGAATCTCTTATTTCAGATGCCTAAAGCAAGATCATTAGGGTCACTAGGGCAAATGTTCACAGGCAAGGAAATACTAAGGTTAAAGCAGCTGAGGTTTCCTGTGCCTCTCTGTGCTGCTGTGTTAGGCTTCATTATCAAATACCCTTTATCATTTTGCCTGAAACCCCTTTTGCTGTTCTCATTTCATGGCTATTCTTGGCAGTGTAGTGGAGTGCTGCTCATGAGGTAAACGATAAAATCTGCAGATTTGCACTTAGAATTAATGGTGGAATTGAGTGTGGGTGAATTATGCACTAAAGCTTTCTGGACAGCTTAGCTCTGTGCTTTGTTATTTCATGCCTTGTTTAATCTGTGCTCTGTGTCCTTTTGAACATTTAGCGAGGGCTTAGCAGTAGCAAGCTTGGTTTAACACCAACCTTTTTCATCAGGCTTTATTCTGTCAACAAATTGGTTCCATCCAGAATAAGCTCATACTATGTGTTGTTGAGCTATTACTGTATTAATTATAAAGAGCTCTCATTTGTGAGTTAAACTTCCCTTACGCTTGTAGTAAAAGGGGAATTCTCCTTTGGAATTGGCTAAATACTGATTTACGATGTTGCAGCTGATATTTTTCCTGTACTGTATTTGATTTAAGAACTAGAAATTAAATACTGCAGTAAGGCAGAAAGTGTGTGGTCTTGTTAATTAGACCCATCAGGGAACTTCTGATGGCCATTTGCTGCTGGAAGGCAGCATGTGGTTTTTCTCATGTCTTTTTGTAACGTCAGCCATCTGAGGTTAGGAGGTTATAAAATTCTGAAGGTTCATTTTTCCTCTCCAGCTCATCTAGAATACTTTTGAAATCGAAAACTTTGGGTAAACAAATCTCGTGTCCTTTCCTAAGCCTCTTCTCCCCTTTGCAGTTTGCAGTATAATGACCCCTAAACAGTGACAAATTTAATGAAAAAAATACAAAAAAAAAACACACACAAAAAAAACCTTTGTGGTTGAAACAAAAGCCTGGCAGACGATTGGAGATGTGAGTATGTGCAGAGTTTAAGAGCAGCAGGACATATGTTCTTCATCAGTTCAGGTCATTTTAAAGCCTGTGAGGAGCTTGCAAAGCAGCATGTGGGCAAGCGAGTGGGGAAGGGGCTTCTGGCTCTGTGCTGGGGCAGGAGAAAAACCTGAGCACTAAGTTCTGGGGAAGGCCCTGCTGTGAGCATCCAAATTGGTACTTGATAAGTAAATACATAGTAATGAGGCAGTCAGATAATGTGTTTGAAGGATGAAGTAGTCACATGTAAAGCTCAAAGTTTTTTGTTTCCTTCCATCACTTGATAGTCAAATAAAATCTCAACTAACGTTGCATATTTCCTGCAAGTGGTTCCTGTAGTTGCAGAGCGTTGGCTTCTTTCCATATTAGAAATCTGGAGTAATCAATTAACATAAGTAATTCTTGTAGTATGCAAATGATGTAAGCTTAAACCTATTTATATGCAGGCACTGCTTTCACAGCCTTGTTTCTGCTGCAGGTCATGCAGCACCCAACAGAGGGTGGCCAGGTCCTGAGTCTCTTCAGCAACATCAAAGAAGCTGCAGTGAAGGTAGCAGAAATCTGGATCTTCTCTCTGTCAAGCCAGCCAATTGACCATGAAGACAGCACTATGCAGGCCAGCCAGAAAATCAAGTCTACAGGTAAGGGTACAACCACATGCTCTGAGGACTAGTGTTTTTCTGGCTGCTGGAGTTAAATCCCACCCACACCAGATGTTTTCTGGGACAAATGAGGATCAGTTTGCACAGGTTCTGAGCCTGTAACTGATTAATACAAAGAGAAGCGTTTTTGCAAACTTGCTGCTGTGGAAACAGGGAGCGTGACAGGAATTGGAGCTTGAGTTGTCAAAGCTTCTGCACATTGCACCAGGCCAGAGCAGCCATCCAGCAAGAGTCACCTGTGATCTAGTGAACAGGTCAGCTCATGTGAAAGCCCCAAGGAAGCCAGAGCTATTTGGGAGGCAAAGATGCAGGTCGAGAAGGAAAATACCATCCCTGAGGTAAACAGTTGCAAGTGACTGATGATCTTCCAGCTTCACTGGCAGGTCAAGAGCGTGTAGGTTCTCATCTGCCTGAAACTGCTGTATTCAGGAAATTCACATTTGGGTCATTCTTCCAACTTTTTTCATTTAGATGTTATTAATTTGTGTATGACCTACATGCCTGCCATGTTGAGCTGTGGATTATGGTCTGTTTTAGTAGTGTAAGTGCAATGTTGTGCCCTGCGTAGGGAAGTCACTGGGTTTCTACCCATGATGATCTTCCACCTTCTATGCGGCACCAGCCGTTCTTCTGCCAGAAGAATGAAGTGTTGAAGGCAGTGCCTGTGTATTGCTGCAGGAGCATGGGGGAAAAGCTCTGAAGCCAGGCAGCTCACCTCAAATACCATTTCAGTAAGGTCTTGTAGAATCTCCTGTTTTGCTGCTTTGAGCCAGTTGTGCCCATGTAAGGTAGGGAAGAAAACAGGGTTTCTTCCCTTTTGGAGAAACCTCTGTGCTTCCTGTTGTCAGGTGGTCCTTTTCAAGGTAAAAGGAGATGGTTTTCTGAGGAGCCTATCTGTCTACTGGTCCTTCCTTCCTGTTAGCTATGTTCTTTCTTGTTTTTCATCTCCAGGAGCTTCCTATCCTGCTGGTTCTAGCATAGTTAGAAGATGAACTAGAAAGCTGTGTTCCCTTTCTTAGTTTGTGGCTGTTTGAGTTGAACTTCTGTCCTTCTGAGAAGAGGCTGTCTCCTCACCTTAAAGGAGTTTCACAGGATCTCTCCCCTCTTTCCTTCCCTTTCAGACAACTATTCCGAGGAAGAGTACGAGAGCTTCTCTTCTGAGCAGGAGGCCAGTGATGATGCCGTACAGGGCCAGGTACTGTTTAGGGCATGGCTTCTTCCTGCAAGAGCTTCAGCAGAGAACCCGCACTCTGCATGTGTTTGAAACTAAAGGCTGGTTTGTCTCCGTTCGAGACTGTCACCAGGTGTTTGGCTGCAGTAGCAGAAGGAGGACAGGGATGCACAGTAACCCACATCACCGTGTGGTGACTTATTTGATCACGTGTTTGGGCACGAGCTGCTTTAACAGTAAAACATCTGCATTCCTGTGCAGTTCCTGTGCTTAACGCTTGAGGCATTTGTTGATCACCTCTGTAATGCTGATTGGATTCAAAGACCCAACTAGGTCCCTGCCTGTAATTAAAGGGCCATTGGGGTCTGACTCAGACTTGTAGTGGTTAACTCCTTCTGCAAAGTGGCTCCTTTAAGAATCCCATTGGGTAGATATGAGATGCTTTTGAGTATGAGTCTTATTTGCCTTCAGGTTCTGGCATCACCTGCTTTTTACCTCCTGGAGGTGACAGAGAGGAACTGAAAGGTGGGGCTGTGACTCTCCTCGTTCCTTGAATGTAGAACTGGTGCTGTTCTACTTCTCCAAGCTGTTTTTCCTGGCTCTCTGCAGATCTAGTTCACTTTCTTTTCCCTCTGCCATCATAATAGCAAGTGAATAAGGCAAATGCTGGAAGCCTGGAAGACAGTGCAACAAGTTCAAAAGAGTGTGGGCATAGTGTAGTGGCATGGGCCAGCTGCTTTGTGCCTAGCTGCAGGAGGGCATATGGGCCCCTGGAGGTTTAGCACTGTGCCTCCTTTGTGCCTCTTGGTCCTCAGTGGAGGTACTTCAGCCTCCCACCACGTGCTTTGCCTCTGCACCACTTCCAGGTGACATTGAAGCAAATGCTGTTAAGGGGAAGTCTGCCAGGGAACTGTTTGTCTGACTCAGCAGTTTCTAATATTGCATGGAGGGAAGATTTTTGTAACTTAAATGCTCATGTGTCCAGATCACAGAGGTAACCCAGGAATCCTCTTTCTGTTCAGGATTTGGATGATGATGAGTACGAGCTGGGGAAGCCCAAGAAGCAGCGGAGATCGATAGTAAGAACGACGTCCATAACCAGGGTCGGTGGAAATTAGTTTTACTAACACTGACGGGGTTTGGCCAGGATGCACAGTGCATGAGGGTGATGGGAACCACCCCAGGAGACATGAACTGGCCCAGTGGGGAGCTTGGGGGCATGTCACAGCATGGGCATGAAGACCTAGCACAAGCAGCCAGATCAGGGAGCCCAGGGTTGTGTGTACATGATGTATTGAGTGTCCTCTGGCTGCAACATGAGGGAGCTCCAAATACCATGCAAGTGTGTGAAAATCACCCCCAACAAGAAGCCTGCTCAGGATCCACGATCACAGAGTGCTGGAAGGAGCCTTACGTGGAAGGGAGCTCTGCTGCCTGTGCTCTGCCTGGGTGAGGGCTGTGAGGAGGCTTCAGAATGAAATTAAGCAGAGGGCTGGAGCTTGGCAGATGACCCTGAGGTGGTGCACATGGTGCTGGGGCAATAGAAGCAGATGGATATTGAAGGCCTTGACAAGCAGCATGCAGCTGCCCACCCTTCTTCAGCGAGCATGCATGTGCCTGCCAAGTTGCACATCTGCTTGGAGCACTGACTTGTGCTTGACCCTGCTCTGATGTAGCTTTCTGCTTCCACAAGTTTTTATGCATGTCCATAATGACAGTAATTTAGAATCATCAGGATGGGCCATGTATTTTGGACTTGTTCCTAAGTTTGGAGATTAGTGCAACTCCTGCAAGGCTGTTTCTAAAATCCATGTGTCTGAAACAAACCCTGTTTTGGCCTGAATCTGCCACTAAAAAAAATCTGTGTATGAGGTAAGGAGTGTTCTGGCTCATATTGCTGGTGTCCTTAGTATTGTTTAGAAGTATCAACAACCGGCCAGGGCAAAACATACGCTCTGGTGGTTATAAACTGAATGTTTAATAAGAGTAACATCTTTCTAGCTCTGCCCACCGAGTGATCCTGAATCTCCTGTGTGCAGGACTGGTTCAAAACCCAGTACCCAGCTCCAAGCCCAGCAGGCTTCCTCTCTGATATGGCTGTTGAACCGTTCAAGGCAGCAAATAGCTTTTGCCATGTGCCCTTTGCTGCCACATCTTGGGTCTGCTCCCTCCACAGACTTGTGCTGATTCAAGGTGTTTGGACAGTTTTGCTTGACATCCTGAGCTGGATGACAGCCCTCCCTATGATGAGGGCATCACTCCTTTCTGAGTATGTTCAGGACAAAAAAAAAAAAAAGAGCTCTTCTGTGAGTCTGTTTAAGGCCTGGTGGATTCATTTCACCTAGACTTTAGTTCTCTAGAAGGTGGTGGCAGCTCACAAAGGTTTTAGTTCAGGAGTAAAGGGTCAGGTTAGGAGGAGGAACACGAGGTGTCTGAGCCCAAAGTGGGAGGACAGATGGGCTTGCAGGAAGTGTTCATGTGAGGAAAAAATAACTGGCAAAATAAGCAACTTCTTTCACCAAATAGAATCCTTGTGCCAGCTGTTTTCTCCTCGCTCAGGGATGTCACTTCAAGTGCCTGTGACCTTGCACACCTGACCCTTTCCTGTCCTCCTTGTCTGGAGACTACGCATATTATTTTGGTTAGTGACAGGATTGGGCAGCTCATGGCAAATTGGAGCTGGTTTGTCCTTGGGGGAAGCAAATGAAAAGCAGATGAGGCCCCTCTGGCTTGTGTTCCTTCTGACTTGGTGCCGTCTGTGTCCCAGATCTGGGGTATCACACTCTGAAAACATTTTTATTCTGATAGGCAAATGATGAGCTCCATGATTTGATAAAGTGCCCTTTATCAAATAAGAGATAAGAGCCTGCCAGGATGAACTGCAAGCTCCAGGAAAACCAGTGCTTTGCTGTTTTGAGGGGTGGGGGGAAGCATATCTGTGTTTTAGGCCAGTGAATGGATAGATGTCTGTGTTAGCTTTCAAGAGGCAGAAAACTTGATTCTTAAATGCTTGCCAAAAACTTATTAGACAGCTACAGGAGACTATTTGGCAGGTAACTTTTTTTTTTAATGTTCGCCTCCAGCCCAACAGAGCCATCTGTCAGACCAGCAGGTCTGTAATGTTTGGTGGTGTGGAACCTAATTTGTTGTAATGCGGGAGGGAAAGGTGTGGGGTCTGAAAGCTGGTTGCAGTGCGAGAGCAGCAGAGCCAGTTGGTTTGTTGTCCCCTCGATAGTCTGGTTTGAAGCAGCAGCTAAGCGTCAGTCAGATGTGTCTAGGTTTCTTATGTACTGAAAGAAAACAGTTCACTTGCACTTTATTTACACCAAAGTGTCTTTAACTTGCAGCAACAAAACTTCAAGCAGAAGGTTGTGGCATTGCTGAAGAGGTTTAAAGTGTCTGACGAGGTAAGTAATGTGTTCTGGGTTTGCTGCTGTCTGTTGTCCTCTGACTGCTTAGTGCATCGTGCTTCAGTCTTCAGGAGCTGAAAGAAACTCTGTTTCCACCCAGTTTCCTTCAATTTAGTTTCAAGCCTGCAGCAGATGTGACCTTTCCTGCCTCCCTAGCCCTGTATGGAGGCTCAAGGGCCAATTTTAAAATGTCATCAAACATTTTCTAGACCTAGTTGGATCAAAACCAGATTTTGGCAACCACCTGTGTGCCCGTTAGTTTTGCAGACTGCTTTGAAATGATATTTGACCCTTTCAAAGGCAAGGAGTCCACTGTGTATGTTGTTAGTTGAGTTAAATCTCAGCTTGTTTGATCATCTTACTAGAACAGCCAGGCAAGACATAATAGAGAACACAGATCCACGAGAGGTTCAGCTGTCTGTTTGGACCTGAAAAATAAGACATAGAGCTCAAGAAACCTGTGTAGCCTTAAATATATAATATAAAAACAGTCAACAACTCGTTTGGCTGCCAGTCCACGTGCTGCTTTTGTGGCTTGTGGGAAAGAGTGAGTAACAACTCGTGCTTCCTTACCCTTCCAAGCAGCGCTGTTAGCTTTGCTGCTCTTCCCAAGTTAGCTCTGCACAGTCAGCACTCGTAGCAGAGGTCTCAACCAGCTGAGCTGTTGCTTTTCTAGAGCCATCACCCTCAAAACAAGCTCCAAGCTGTGCACAGCTGCACAGTAGGTGCCTCTTTACTCTGTGATATGTGAGAAGAAGCCCTTGGAAGTCAGGGTGGGAGATGTCTGGTTTTTGGTTTTGCCTGTGGGTGGCAACCAATCCTTGTCCAGGTTTCGGACGCCTCCTGTGGACGCTTTTGTCACTTCTCTACTTGCTTGGAAGTCAGATATTGAGATGATGAGGTGCCATGGCAACTTTTTCAGTAAATCCCACGACAGGCTACACTGTTGGGAGTATTGTGTTTCTGTGCTTGTGCTAGGAAAATTGGTCTCTGTAAGGCTTTGTTTATGGAGGGGTTGTGTGGTCATGCAATCCCTTGTTCATAGCTTGTTCATAGATGCTTCATCTAATAGATAAGTGTTGTTTAAGCGGACGCTGACAAGCGTGGCCGTCCCTGCAGCACACACTGCTCACGTCCTCAATGTTTCTGTTGGGCACAGCAGCCTTGCGCTGGCAGCAGGATCTCCGTCCCCAGTGTGCCCTCTCCTTCCCGCTGCGCGTGCCCTGGGGCTGGCAGCCCTGCCAGGCTGTGCTGCAGTCCTGAGGGAGCTCAGGTGACGTGGGATTCATTAGCTCTGCACTGAGGCAGCGCTATCTGTTTTTGCCCTGCATATAGGTTCTGGATTCAGAACAGGACCCAGCAGAGCATGTTCCAGAGGTGGAGGAGGACTTGGACCTTCTATACGACACTCTGGATATAGAGAACCCCAGTGACAGCGGGCCAGAAATGGAGGATGATGACAGTGTCTTGAGCACTCCAAAGCCAAAGCTAAAGTAAGTAGAGGATGGCTGGTGCTGTGCAGCCCCCTGCTTGACCAGGTGCTCTTGGTTCTGTCTCCTTACTGAGTGCTGAGACTCCAGAGCGACCCTGTCCAACATCAGCACAGATTAGTTTGTTTCCCGGCCCTGCTTTTTCCCTCCTTGCCCAGTGTCAGAATCTCTGTGTGTTACCTTAACTCAAATGACTGCTCATGAACTGATGGTGTGTGGGGAATCCATCTGGCTGCAGGGAATTTTCTTTCCTCCTGCCCGCTGAATGTTGCGCCTGCCCAGGCAGCTGAGCAGGGGCAGAAGCTGTTGCCAGGCAGTGGGATTAAGCCTTACATTGGTGTTTTGAAGAGATGGTAGGAGCAGGCAGGAAATCTGGTGCTGAGGCAGGAGATGTGGCTGGAAACTGCAGGGGTAGAGGGGAGGAACGGATGGGCAGAGTGGCTCTCTGGAAGAGCTCAGTAGATCCCCTGTGGAAGGCATGGAGATCAGGCAGGGCTGCAGGAAGCGGAGCGGTTCCTCAAGGCCTAAGCGGGTGACTGTTGCACACGTAGATGCCTCCAAGCCCATTCCGAGCTAGTTGCTGTGGATATTGGCAGGTGGGTGGTCACAGCAGTGTGGAGCTGAGCCAGGGACTGCTTTCTTGGGGCTTAGGGTCTCAAGCAGATGCAGCACCCTGGGCCAAGGGTTTCTGCTAGAATTTCCGCCCAAATAAGACCTAGACACTGAGCCCGTGGGAGCTGCAGTGATGCTTGTGGCTGCCTTGTGGCTGCATGCTTGGGCCCAGGAGGTTACCATAGCTCTGGAATGATCAAAACCTAGCACAGCAGTAGGTCAGTACTGTATCTGCTAAATGGCGGCTAATTACCCGATGTCACAGTGTCCTAATTAATGTGGAATGACCTAGTTGGGCTAGGAATCAATTCTTAGTCTGCAGCCACTTGTTTCCTATCAATGAGCTAGAAAACATCAAGGATAGATGGGGGCAGGAAGGGTAAGTGCTTAAAAGGCATTGGGCCCTTTACTCGTTGTGTTGCCCCCGGTAGGCCCTGCCTTGAAGGGATTTGGAGGTAGATACTTTGGGGTAAGCAGCTGCCTTGAAGCAAGGTGAAGCTTGAACTGCGCACACTGAGAGCTCGTGTCCTCTCCCCCAGCACCACAAGTGAGGAGCTAACTGTTCTGGGATGTGTGATTGCTGCAATAAAAATCTGTTGCCTGCATTTGATCCCTGGGAGATGGTTTCTGGGTGAACTGTGTGCAGTTCTTGCGATCATGTGGTCAGAAGGCTGTTAAGAACACCCATGCTTGTAGGCAAGGCTGCTCCTGCAACTAGAGCCTTCAGCTCCTTAAGCTGTAATTGAGTCCTGTAGCCTGCTGTGATGAGCTGCCTGTCTTTGTGGGAGCACAATCTGATTGTACGCACTGCCTTATCTGACTGAGCAAATGTGTAATTGGATCCTAGGGCTGGCAGCCAAATCCAGATGCAAGCTGGAAACAAAATCCATATTAGCACCAAAAGTCACTTATCGGCAGGAGCGCAGTGTCAGTGGGGGACGGTAATTCCACTTCACTTGCTGTCTTTCAATCACGAGTTGAGGCCCTGTCTGGAATGGCATCCTGTTCCAGCTGTGCAAACACGGAGCTAGAATTGCACTGTGAAACTCTGCACCTGGTGCTCGGGGTAGCAGGGACAAAACTCCTTCTGTGGGATGAGCGTGCATCTGTTCTGCTGCACGGAATGCTGGACCTCCAGCCACCCACATTTTATGGAGCAAAAAGCTGCCTTTCCAGTCAGTGTCAGGGCTACATCACGGTCCCTGGACTTACCAGCCTCTCTTGCTGCACATCCTTTCACTCGCAGAAACAGTTTTACCTGAGCCCTCAGGAGCAGTAAGATACTCTGTGAACTCTGTGATTATGGCTTCTCTGAGAACATGCTGGACTCTTGCTGTTACTGCATCTAATAGTAAGATTTTTTTTTTTCCTTATACAGACCTTACTTTGAAGGATTGTCGCACTCCAGCTCTCAGACAGAAATCGGTAGCATCCACAGCGTCAGGAGCCAGAAAGAGCCGTCAAGTCCTGTAAGTTATGTTTCGAGAAGGTTATTTATCTGCAGCTGGTGTAGCAGCCCCAAGGCCCCATCTACCTTTCCTTTGAAAGGGAAGTACTCTGGCCCCATTGGGTTAGCCTGCCGTGTTCGACCCTGCCATTTACACTGTCTACAGGTATATTAGATCCCAGAAAATACAGCTCAGTTCCAGGGTGCTTTCTGGCCTCCCTTGTGTTTGTAGAACGTCATTTAGAGTAGTAAATGTTAAAGGTTTGTTTCTGTGAGGCTTTTAGGTGCTGAGTGAAGGGGGTAAGTGTGTTCCCTCAGGACTGCAGCGCCTCGGAGAGGCACTAAGGAGCAACAGGGCCTTGATAGGAGGGAACATGCTCCATTCTGGGCTTTTCTGCACCCAGAGTGCTCTGGAACCAGGAGAAACCTTGCCCTGAGCAACTGCCACGATGGCAGAACCTGGACCATGTGCACGGGTACCACATCTTCTCTGGGGACATCATAACCCAGTTTTCAAATGTGAATGTTGCATTGCATTCCTGCTAAGAGGGATCAGTTGCTGCCATGCAGTATCTTATGCCAATGCGTGCAGTTCTGGTGTGAGCAGGATGCATTCCCATACACGCACGTGCTGCAGAACTGCGCAGTGCTTAAACAGAGAAGTGTAACAGCCTAGTGCAGAGAGTGAGGCTGAGAACTGTGCTGGTGCTACACCTCCTAATACCTTCCTCTCCTCAAGCAGGTAGAAGTGCCTGAAAAGACAAAGAGTCTTGGAACCAAACATGCAGGCGACAGCATTTCTGACACGGTCTCTTATGTAAGTTGAGAACTCACGACTGTGAACTGCATTCTGTGGTGTGTGTCTGTGTGCCCCTATAGCTGCTTACACAACACAACACATGTAGAGAATGTTAGCTGCAATTAAGATGCTGCTGAGCTTTCTTTCTGACCCCACCTTTTAGGTGTTTGTGTCTTTCAGCCTTTTGAAATGGGAATGTTTTACATGGGCTTCTGTTTAAACAGATTATCTCTTGGTTTGCGGAAGTTTGGCCCGAAGTGTTCTACTTTGTATTGTCCTGAAAAGTCTTCTAGGGCTGCTCCATTTAATCAGAGAAAAAAAAGTACAATGAGATCTGATCTCTTCAAGGGTAACTGGTGGAAATTCAGCCGTTCCTGAAGTAAAAATAATTCCAAACACTGAGTTGTTCCAGCTATGGAACACTGTTCATAACACTTCTGTGACTTTTCCTGTTAATTCATTTTGGTAAACTGCATTAATCTACATTGCATGAGGAAGTACATCCCTGCTTTAAGCTAGAGTGCTTGTTACAAAGCTGTGCCTTTAAGCACCCTTCCTTATGAGACAGATAAAGCTAGGACCTGGCAGCCCCAAATAGTCAATATTGGCTTCTCCCCTGTGACAGGGAGCAATGTGTCTGGAAGGACAGGCTGAATGTGCCCCGGGCAGACCCAGCCTGAGGTGTGTGGTTGGGAAGCAGAGGTTGGCTGGGTTCCTGATGTGGTGCCGTGTGTTTTTGCAGGAGTCTAACCAGCAAGCTGAGGTCCAGGAATCTGAACTGCCCACGCCAGATGTGTTTGTTGAGAAGCTCCCACCAAGCGGCAAGATCACCAAGACGGAGTCCCTCATCATCCCCTCCACCAGGTAGAGCAATGGCACGGTGCTGTGCCTGCCCCAGGGCTGTCCAGGAGGGCATGGGCAGCCTGCCAGTGTTTTGGAGGGCTGGCCCTTAGCTGGTGACTGCAAGGAGACCCTCCTTGTGTTCAGGTACTCAAGTGATGGCCCTCTGGGCTTGAGGTATGGATACTGGGAGCCCTGACGGGCAGCACTGCTACAGTGTTGCTCAGGGATGATTCCTTGATCTGTCTCCTCTGTCATACCTGCTATGTGGCCAAGGAAGGTTTTTGTAACACTGAAAGCTACTGGCTCAAAGATGCTGTTGCTAAATCGATATGTAGATTTTTTTCCCTTAAAAATAATTGCTAAATCCTGCTAAACCTTATGACTGAATGTAGGCTTTATAACCCCAGTCATATAACTTATCTAATTATTTGCAAGCAGATTTTCTTCTGCTTTTTCTGCTGCTTTTACATGTGCAACTGTAGTTCATGCGACTGAATCCTATCTTGCTTGTGCAGCAACAGGGTAGTGTTGTGGGTCTTAGCACTGGCTGCAGAAATCTGCCTGGGGTTCCTGGGAGCATGCTCTCTAACTTCTCTGCTCTATATTATATATATTTATATGGCTTCTCTGTTATCAGAAGCAGAATTGACAGGTCTCAACCTAGCTCAAATGGGCATGCATCATTTGGTAATGCCTCTACTCAATGCTGAGACTGCCCCACGTGGGTGGTGTGGGATTTTGGGGATGAATCTCACTCAAACGGGGCAGCTCTGGAACATGAGCACTTCTCTCTAGGTCTGAAGGCAAGCAGACTGGCCGTCGGGGAAGAAGCACATCTCTGAAGGAGAGGCAGCCAGTGAGGCCCCAGAACGAGAGAGCCAACAGTCTGGACAATGAGCGGTCTCCAGACACCCGCCACCACTTACAGGTGTGAACCTACTGATGCCTCTCCAGTCACTTACACGGTTTTTTTTTTTCAAAACTGTTTCCTGTTCTCTTTTTTTCTGGCTCAAATTTTGTCCCTGCTGGAAGGGAATTGGGCCCTGCAGCTCCAGAAAACAGAGATGTAAATTCCCATCTGATATTATTTCCCTGCTGGGTTTTGCCAGCTTGTTGTTTTGTCAGCCAGCCATAAACTGAAGGCACTGGGACAGATTGCTGTGATGAGGAACAAACATGGCTGGGTTGGGGAATGCCTGTTTTGAAACATGAGAAATTGCTAGGAAAGGCAAAAGGGAATTGATTTATGCATTGCATCTGTGCCACACGCTTGGCTGCAGGACTCTTAATTCCCTCCTTGACAAAGAGTTGCAAACTTCTGTGAATCCTGAATTTCTTGGGCCTGAGAAAAGTGCCTGAGAGAAGGAGTCATTGCTGATAAAAGCAAGGTGGCCAGCAGGGGAGCCAGCAAAATATTGTGGTGCTGGGAAAGCTGGCAAGTGCCAGTCCCAGCAACCAGTGTGAGTCCTTGTTCACCCCATGCTGATAGGGTGATCGACTACTGGCCATAGCCACTTTTCCCAGCTTCCCAAAGATGGAGATACTGACTTGAGGATTGGAGCTGGCATCTCCTACAGTTATGTTCTCTTTGTGTCCTTGTATTTCCAGATCCCCAGGAAAACAGTATATGACCAGCTAAATCACATCTTGGTTTCTGATGACCAGCTGCCAGAAAACATTATTCTTGTCAATACATCTGATTGGCAAGGCCAGGTAAAGGCAGGAGTTGTGCTAGGACTTGTTAGACTCATAGAGTTAACATTGGCTGGCTTGGCTTTCTCCTTCTGGAAGAACTGGGACCTTGGCACATGAAAGATCAAAAATCCCAGTAGAATTACTGGTTCCAGTTGCTTTCCACTTGAGATGGAGATGCCTTCTCTTTGGCCAGAGAGTGTCAGAGGTGAAAAGGACTGACATCTTCCTCCAGTAACGTTAGCACCAGTTTGTGCCTCAGAGGAGATGAAGACACTGCTGAGCTGAGGTGTGGATTAATGGTGCAGTGTGATAGAAGTATGGGGTAATCGTTGAGACTCATTAAGTCCATGTGTATGAAGCAGGCAAGTAGGAGGTTCTGCTTTTTACCCAGCACTGTCTGCTGGGCAAGCAGCTGCTCTGCTCTCTGAAGCCTTAACAAAATGCTGTTCTAGAATACTGTCGGCGTTAATGCCATGTTTTCAACTGGTGTTGGTCAAGAAGGTGCGGTGGTTCCTGTCTTCTGGAGGAAAAGCTTTTATTTGGCTGGTGCACAAGGAAAGATCACTACCTACAAACTGGGCTCACACGTGGGTGTGAAAAGCCCAAAGAGGCCGAGGGAGGTGGGATCTTTGTGACAAACAGTGCCAAAAGGGACTCTCGTGTGTTCTGTTCTCTCCTCAGTACCTGTCGGATGTCTTGCAAAAACACACCCTGCCGGTGGTCTGCACGTGCTCCTCGGCGGATATTCAGGCAGCTTTTAGTACTATTGTCTCCAGGATACAGCGATAGTAAGTTCTTGCTTGTTTTGTTTGTTGTCTCCTGTAGAAAGGAGAGCTTGCAGTCCTAAGCTCCAAAAGCCTCTCGGCTCTTGTGCCGCCAATGCTCAGGGAGTTTTCTGTGCATTAGTTGGAAAAGAGGTAGGTTATAAAACAGGGCTCTCCTTTTTTGTCCGTTTTTTCCTTTCTTTTTTTTTTTTTTTTTTTTTTTTTTTTAATTTTCCTTGGTGATCCTTACTGAGGGCTGTGGATACCTGCTGTTCTCTGGCACAGCCCAGTTAGCTGTGACAGGCTCATCCCAACCTGCATAGTTAAAACAAACCCTTTAGACTGTAAAAATGTGACAAAGAAAGAGCAAGGGGAGCCAGTTAAAGTACTGAACCATGTAGTGTTTTATTAACGATGTTTTAACCTGATGCTAGTTGTTGTGATATTGCCTTGTATATTGAACAAGCTCTTTTTTACCTTGACAGTTGTTGTTAAACAAA
This sequence comes from Tinamus guttatus, assembly GCF_059628265.1. NCBI lineage: Eukaryota > Metazoa > Chordata > Aves > Tinamiformes > Tinamidae > Tinamus > Tinamus guttatus. Next base: position 4,651,203 of record NW_028288745.1, on the reverse strand, counting down.
ATGTTTGACTTGTTCTGAAATAGCTGGTTAGAAGCACGATGATGAATATGTTCCCTTTTTGTTTCTATCTAGCTGTAACTGCAATTCCCAGCCTCCAAACCCAATTAAAATTGCAGTGGCCGGAGCCCAGAATTACCTCAGTGCCGTATTGAGGCTCTTTGTAGAGCAGCTGTCTCACAAAACCCCAGACTGGCTCGGCTACATGAGATTTTTGATCATCCCTCTAGGTAAATAAGGAACGATTTTTCTTCATAGAAAGATAAATGGGTTAATTGTGCTGTGTTCCCTCAGGATCAGCCCTCCTGGAAGCTTTGGCCAGGTAACTGGCTGCTCAATGAGGCAAATGTCATGCTGTCCTAGCGGTGCTTGGTGTTTGCATTGCTTGTTGCGTGAGTGAACTTCAGCCTGATGTTCCTGGTGCCAAAGTCTGCTTGTAGACCTCTTGTTTGGAGCAGGGGAACAAGTCCTCTCTCCGCAGATGGAGAGTCCCTTTTCTATCTCCTCTTCACTCTACCACAAATGTGTACACTAATGTTTTAGAAATTCTTTCCCTGACTGACCTCTTAAATCTATGGGGTGCAGTGTTTCCAGAAGCAATAACAGTTCTGGCCTCCTTGAGGCTGATGCACAATATCTTTGTGGAAAAAGAAGAGGCAAATGAAAATTTGTAAAGGCTCTGAAACTGCTGAGAAGGGACATTATTAATTACCAGCTGCTCTGGTGGGTGTGAGGGGGCACTTGAGTGACACGGGTCGAGTTTGAAGGCTGTCTTTCCTTGATATATCCTGTTCTTGGAGCTGATGCTGTTTGTTCCCTCTGACTGTAGGTGGGCAGGAGGTGGTGGCTGGCACAATGGACGGGGGGTATCAGGCAGCATCAGTTCAGTGAGGAGCTCTGCAGAGGGCAAATGAAGGCAAACGAAGAGGACTGGCCATCCTTCTGCAACCAGAGCATTTCATATAAAGTAGTTGGCAGAAAAGGGTGAGAGAGAGGTGGAAACACACACACAAAGAAAGGATTTTTTGCAGGGTTAAGTGTGATTTGAATGAGAGTCTGCATGGCTGAGGGCTTTGGCCCCTCTCCTGGCCAGAGGAGAGGCCTGTGGTTTTCTGCCCCACAGTCTTGGGTAATTCTCTCTTTGAAAGTGAACTGCAAGATTTAGCTCATATTTTTGGAATCTTAAAACTTTTCTTGGCCATATAAAAAGGGAACAAAACACTTTGATAGTGGAACTGCTTCAGAGCTGTGAGTACTTTTAAGATGTATTTTTAAATGTAGAAACTTCTCTAACGGGGTTTTCCCATGGAAGGCTGTGTTGTTTCTTGACCGGATCAAGGACTCCTTTCTGGCCAGCTTTCTGGCACTTCATCATGTGATTGAGCAACAACCTCTCCCTTGACAATTAAAAAAGCACCAAAGACAACATGGTGTCATAAACATCTTAAAGGAAAAGTTTCTGCTGCAAACAGTGTCCCCTAAGCAGGAAGCAGTAGCTTTTTCTCTAGGATAATTTTACCTTTTTTTGGTCATCTACTCTGCAGTGACAGAAGAAAAGGAGTTTAGTGTATGATGGTCTGTTTGCAAGCATCTGTGTCGGGAAGCTTCAGCCCTGCTACGTGCTTCCCTTTCTGTGCCTGAAAGACTCTCTTGATGTCCAGACCAGTGAAGCAGTGATTCAAAGGCACAAATAAAATAAAGCAAAGGGTTTTCTTTTGTTGTTACTGTGAGGTTTTGTTTGTTTGTTTTCCAGCATTTGATTTAGCCCCTGTGGCTACAACTTTTCAGCAGATCGCGTGGTCAGGACTTGGTCCTGACTGTTTGCCACATGTGGTGTGTTTTCCTGACAAGTGAGAGAGCCGTCGTTTAGTTCCTCAGCAGTTTCTCAGTCCTTTTTTGCCTTTTCATATTTTAATCACCTGGTGTGAGGTGGGAGGGTGCCTCTGAGAAGAGGGTGGTGTTGAATCAGTGTCTCTATTGGAAAATCTGTTTGCATGCTCTTGTACAGATAAGATGGGCTCTCTTTATAATTTAAGAGGATTATTTCTGAGGTATCCAGTGTAGTTTTGTCTTTGGAATTTAATTCCTTACAATCAGAAACCACATCTGTGACTGGTGCTGGGAAGAGCAACTGTCATGTTTTCTTTTTTTCTTAGGTTCTCATCCTGTGGCCAAGTATCTGGGGTCTGTAGATTATAGATACAATAACTTCTTCCAAGATCTAGCATGGAGAGATCTGTTCAACAAACTTGAAGCACAGACCACTGGTAAGACCACGTGTCTGTCTGGCTTGTGTGGGATGAAAGGTTTGAATGAGTAATTTTAGCAAAGGTCGAGTAAGTGCGAGAGGAAGCAGACAGATGTTTTTGTTCCTCTTTTCTCTGTCCTCCACCATGTTACTGTTTCAGAGACTGACCTTTGTGTGTCCTCTGCTTAGCAGTCTGCAAGCAGTTGTTGGCTGCAAAGGGCACTTGCTGCCTCTGAGTTGCACTGTTCTGCCTAGCTCTGCTTTGTGCTTTGATGTGGAGGTCTCACTACCAAGATTACTGCATCACCTTCTTGGGTTTGGAGAGCTGGATCTGGGAACCTGCAAATTCTGGGAAGATCAACCCAGTGGCTGCATGTGAGAGTGACCTTAGCATGTCTGAGATCTGGCAGGATCTCTCATTAAAAAAGAATTTTGTTCCTTGCCAGTACTGTAACATGTAAGAGCTGCCCTCAGTCAGATCAAAAAGTTTTTGGTCCTGATGTAAATCTCTCCTAAGCAAGAGTAAAATCTTATTGAGCATTAAAGTACTCATTCACTTAAAATATTAATGCTTGCAGTTTTTCCATACATTCCTGCAAGAATGGAAAGGAATAGGAGAAAGGAGGATTTGCATCTAATGCTTAGGTCTCCCTGAAGACTTGCAACTTACCTGAGGAGCGATGTTCCCATAGTGGCCTCTCCCCAGCAGGAATTCCCCTAGCAGGGAAAAGCATCGGTGTTTTGAGAGCAGCGCGAGGGTGGGAGACTGCAACACACTCCTGTTGGAACAGTGCAGGGGGCTTGGGGATCCCTAGGGAATAGGATGCTTGTGGAAGTCTGCTGCCGGTGAGAGGGGGAAAGAGATGTCTCTCCTGGGGATGTTTTGGAGCTTTCTCTAGTGGATGGGAGCTTTTCTGAGCAAGTCCCTAGGCAGCCTCTTCTAGCTACGGGTTAGTCTTGCTTGGAGTTGGAAGGTGGACTAGAGGTCTCCAGAAGTCCCACCCAACCTACATTTTTCTGTGACTTCAAGTTCATGGCAGGACAGATGTCTGAGACAGGTTTATTTTAATGTCTTGTACTTGAAAACGGAAACAAATATAAATATAGATTTGGCCTTTGAGTCTGACTTAGAATAAGTAATGCTGTGACAGAGCTGTGCGACTCATGTGCTCTGCTGGTCTGTTTTCATGGGAGCTCTTGGAGGATGTTGGCTTCTCTTCAGACATGTTTTGCAGCACTTTGGGGTTGGTTGCAGAGCTCCCCCCTGAAGCTACAGTGCCTGGGTGCCATCAGCAGTGTGGCTGAGAAGTGGAGGACAGCACTAGTGACGGTCTGAGACCTACTCTGTTGTCTTCTTGCTCTGTTGCAGTTGCCGAAGCGCCGGACGTCGTCTCCAGAATAACGCAGTACATAGCAGGGGCCAACTGTGCGCATCAGTTGCCCATTGCTGAAGCCATGTTGACCTACAAGCAGAAAAGGTGTGTTACTACTATAACAGGGACTTGCCAGAATGACCACCAGGCTGCAGGTGAAGTGCCTTCCTCATCTTGTGAGCTGGTGGTCTTAAATTCCCTGCAGCCTGCAAGCAGCTGGGGAGTGTTGTGTGTCCCCCCTGCACCCAGTGATGTACCCCACTCACAGCAGTGCATCCAGAACTGGGGCCTCGTTCTGTTTGCAAAGCTGGTAGGTCTGTAAGCTTTGAAGACCTGAGAGATTTGGGGAAGTGGGACTAGAGGGTCTGGGGTGCGACTGTATCTGCATTAGCTCCAGATCTCTCTTGCATAGAGAGTTCTCCAAGCTTTACACCAGCCTTTCAGCTGTTTTATAGGTGAGAGACTTAGGTGTAAGACCGCAGTGTTCTTCCTTATGGGGTCTCCTCTGGAACCTGGCCTTTCTGCACCAGCGCTGAGGGAACCAAAGCTTTTCATTTTTGGAGCTGTTAAAGAGTGTGAATAGCAGAGCCCACTGCAGGGGAGGCAAAATGCTGATCATGGGACACTGTGGGCTGCCTGGCCCCTGCTGAGGAGCACGAGCCAGGTGTAATTTAGCCTCTTTGAAGGCTTAAGAAGCTGGTTGAAGGGTGGGTTGGGGTCTGAAAACAAGATAGAGAAGTATGAAGAGCCATGGCCATTATCACTGGAGAGATTATTTCTGAGGCACAGTGGAGACAAATAGACTCGAAATCACATGTGTCCCGGGTGAGACTGGTTCTCAGAGCAGGACAAACATCTACTTAATGTGATTTTTTTTTTCTTTCCATTAGGGACTAACAATCTCATGCAGAACATGGATGACTTTAATTATGCCGTGCTACATCTGTTCTGCTATTGATGGTCCATTAACATTCCTCCTTTGTGCCTAATTTGCATAAAAACTGGAAGGAATTAGAAGTGCTGCAGGACATGGGCTCTTTTTAACTCTTTTTACAAATGGTCTCCCTATATTACTTTTTGATTCCTCTGCCAGTTTGATTCTTTGCAGAACTAATTCAGTAAAATTTAACCCATTCTTAATATTCCTTTAAGGAAAATATTTCCTGACTGACTAGTCCATTAGAAAAAGGACACTGTCTTCTCATGCTTTTTTTCTTTTTCAGAGCTGTATTTTTGAGTATCTGAATTTCAGTAATGTTAACGTGCTAAAGATGAAGTTTGCAAAACCAGGGTGCTGGGAACTTCAATCCTTCATCTTGGTTTTGGCCTGCAGACTTGCTGTTAGTCACAAACGTAACAGTGGGCAGGTGCACAAATGTGCAGGTCACCCCTGCTGACGGCTGCTGGGTTGTGCACCATTCCCACTGCCTTGTCCGGTCCCAGCTGGAACTTTATGTTTGTAACTAAAGCACATCTGATCATTTGGAGCTGCTGCAGTATCCAGAAACATCTGCTGGGTTTGTAACACCTGGAAACTACCTGAGTGATGGACACTTGCCCTCCCAGCAGTGTGAACTAGTGAGGTGGTCACTAGTGAGGTGGTCAGGTCAGTGTGGACTTCAGACCCTTTGGGCCTTCTGGTGCTACACCTGAAACTGAAAAAAGAATGTTCTGCTGCAGGCTCAAGGCCTCAGAAGGGAAGAGAATCACTGAGGCTTGTAGTCGCATCAGTAGTTGTACAGCCTCTGGGTCTCTCTGCATGCACTTACTCTCCAGCCAGGTCACGTTTAGGTTAGAAGAACAAACTCTCACTGGGAGTAATGGGCAGTTACCTCCCCATGTGGCTTCCTTCGGAAATGCAGCTTTCTGTCATCAGAAGTGACAGGGAAAGCATTGTGTGGGGGGGGGAAAAAAAACATGCTGAAATTGGGTTTTCATTAGCTCTATCTAAATGAATGCATCACTTTATTGTAAGTACAATAACATATTTATCTTTTCCTTTGGTTGCTTTCTGAAAAGGAAAAAAAGCTTTCATTTTGATTTTACCCTAAGGTATCGGTTTCTTTAGGTTTCCTCTCCCATCTCCTATCTTTTCCCCTATGGGCTGGTCTTTTGTGTCTTGTTTAACAGTCCTGCAGGTCTGGGATGCTCAGTTTATGCTTCAGGTTAATTCTGCTCGCTGCTTGGAAAGTTTGGCATCTGCTGGCAGAAGGCACTGTTAAAATGACTGCTCTGCCTTTGGACCACGCATGCGGGTTCCAGGGTGTAGACTGAACGGGGATGAAGGGCCTCTCGAGGAAATAAAGGCCTCTTGAGCAGTAAAACCTTGCGAAGGTAGGTTTTTCCTTCCCTGCTCCATAAATAATCCTTACTGTGTGGTCACAGCCATCAGTGTAGCCCCCAAGGGACCAGGACGAGCAAGGGCTTTCGCTCCCTGGCTGTTGGGTTCAAGCACTCTGGGCTGTGCTCAGCGCTTGCCTCCAGCCCCTGCTTTTGGGGTTGTTCCCATAAGGTTCAGACATGCAGATCAGGGAATCTTCTTCAGTAATAGAAAAATCAAGGCCTTGTTTTTTATTGGCGGCCTGTCTCCTGTCTGTGGGAGTCTGCTGTGAGGCTGAGAAAGGGGGAGATGGTGTTTGCTAATGGAGCAGCTCCAAACTGCTTCTGAGCTCTGAAGAAGCTCCTGTTCCAAACTAGCTGATTATAGACCACTGTTGAGTAACTCTTTGAACTGAGGACAAAATGGAGCCTGATATCCCTCAAAGCCAGCAGCTTCTCAAGGCCAGCTTCCAAGGCAATGGTCCATGGAGAAGCAGCAGCACTAGCCACAAATTCCTTGCAAGATGGATCTCCCAGAATCCTAGCATTTGTTCTGTTAAACAAGCCCTCGTGGTCCAAGCAACGCCAAGACAGCCGGCTAGTTTTTAGGCATAGCTGTATGTGATGAGCTGCTTTGTAACTTCATTGCTGACTGTCCCTATCTGACTGACCTGTGCTCTCCTCCCTCTCCCCGTGTTCTGTGTCGTGGCGAAGGTCGGCGCATGTCCTGCCTGTGGTGGGTTGCACACACTGTGAAAGCTTTCTCCTCTTCTTTTGGAGTATCTGCTGGCCTTACCTGGAATGGAGGGGCCTGGGAAAGAGGAAGGGGGCCAGGAAGGGAACACATTGCCATCTCAACTGCAGGATTTCAGATTAGTGGCCAACAGTGGACACGTGGCTGGATTGCTGCAAACCTGGGCTGCTGTCACCCCCTGGAATTCAGTGCTGAGCACAGCTCATGCCGTGTGGCTTCGGGGATAGCCCTTGCATGGATCTGGGGAGCAGCTTGGCTGTGGGAAATGAAAGCACTGCTTGCTCGGCAGGGCGCGGGGCGGTCACTTCCTACCTCGCCGCACCCCTAGCGAAAGCCCTCCGCGCGCTCGTGCCGTAGAGACTCCTCTCCCGGCCCTTGCTCCCTGGAGCTGAGTGCCTGGAGCTGGCGGCGGGTCGGTGTGGGTGCCGGGCAGCGGGAAGCAGGGCCGCTGCTGGCTGGTGCCTGCCGTGTTCCTGGCTCTGCAGGACGGGGTCTCATCCCTTTCTCCGAGGTTTCCTCCCACAGCAGCGCTGAACGCTGGCACGTTGGCTGGAGGAGGTGGAGCCCGTCCCTGCTGGGGCCCGGCATGTCCCCCGGCTCGTCCCCTTGCGCGGACCCGGGAGAGGTGCTGGGCTGAACGCGGCCCCTCGCCGTGCAGAGCAGCCTGCCGGAGCAGCGAGTCGCGCTCGGAGCGCAGCGTGACCCGCTGGGCAGGGCTGCCGTGCTGTGGGACGTGGGGATACAGGACAGAGCTTCCTTGGGAAGCGGAGAGGCGGCTCGCAGGGTGCATCACAGCGACTCGGAGCTGCTCGGAGCCTTTGGCAGGACCGCTGGAGGCTGCAGAGCGGGGCCAGGGTAGCCAGCGAGGAGCCACAGCCGCGCAGGGGAAGCTTCCCAGCGGAGACGAACCCTGGAAGGTTTCTGTGATGCCTGCCTTGCCTCAGAGGTTTGCTTATCTGCCGTGACAAAAGTCACCCCTTTGCTGTAACCATCCTGAGAGACCTGCTTGGAGCACCTGGGACCCTCCTGGTAGGAGTTCACAAGTGCTTGGATATATTTGAATCCACTTTGGATTGCTTAAACTGTATGTGGAACCCTAGGATTTTATTAAAAGGCTAATAATGGATATAACTGCTCTGTATGTAGTGGTTATCCAGTCTCCACTACTGTTGTACTTGTGGGCTTTGCACCCCTATTTGTCCTTCTCCTCCACAGGGAGAGGTGCTGATCCTTCCCCTTGTTAGGCAGGTGATTCATGGTGGCAGCTTCTTATTCCTAGGAGTCTTGAGGCTTTTAAATCTGTCTGTCTCTGTTCAGCCTGAATTAATTTCTGATTTGGGGTATTTATCTTGGGTCACTTTCAGTTTTTCTTCCTGCCCCTGGATTCTGTATGAATATCTTGGGAATCCTGAAGATGAAGAATGTGAAAGAGGAGGTGAAGAACAAGCACAGGCATCTCATCTTTCCTTCCAGTCTACGTAGAGAAGAGCTGTTCTGATAAGCTGGCCCTGGGAAGGGGCAGGAGAAGGAGCCGGAGAAGGAGCCTGTGGACAGGTCATCTCAAAGCACCGATCCCAGATGGCTGGGTTTTGCCTATGCAGAAATAACGATCAGAAAACATTTCATACCAAGAAAGCAATATTTTTTTTCTTCTGGGCCTCTCTCCATAGGTCTGGAATCTTCTCTGGAAGTATCAATAAGCTCGCTGAAAACCACAAACAAGGGTCGGGTCTTTAAATTGCATCTGAAAGATGAGGGCCCTGTGAATAAACCCAGTTCCGTGGATGTCACTGTGGGGGTTAGACCCTGCTGTGCCAGTGCACCTGGGAACCTGCTTGGCCTTGGTAAGAGGAGGGATGAAGCTTGGGGACCTGCCTTTGCCAGGACAGGGGACATCTTCATTGCAGGGTATTGTTAACAGAGCTAGAAGAGGCCTTGGCTGCAGTGAGAGGATGCTGTATGAATGTCTTGGGAATCCTCAAGATGAAGGTTATGAAAGAGGAGGTGAAGAACAAGCACAGGCATCTCATCTTTCCTTCCAGTCTACGTAGAGAAGAGCTGTTCTGATAAGCTGCCTTGGCAGAGGTACGTGTAGAAGGCTGGAGCTCCCAAGAGGATGTGACAGGACAGCTGAAATCCAGCAGGATTGCTTTAGACACAGCTCGTGTGTCACTGCGAGCTGTGATAAGCTGTGACTTAAGAAGTGATTTATTTCAGAATGAGCTCTTGTCTCTCCTCAGTGACAGCCTGGGCAACCCAGGGGAACCAAAATGGGCTAGATTTGAGAGCTTGAAGCAAAACCTTCCAATAGCTCCGGGAGGAGACGGAGTGTGCTGCTGTGTGCTCCCTTGGTCAGCAAGACTTGCTCCTATCGACTCTGCAACCAGTAGAGCTGAAGAGAGGAAAAGAAAGCTGAATGTCCACTCTCTGCTTCTCTGCACGACTCTGTAGACCTCTTTCCTTTAGCAAAAGAGGAGCTGGAAATCTCATGCTCTTGAGAAATGCATTTGCCAAGTGGCCTGCAGCCGTGGCTGGAAGGATGTGAACTTTCTAGCTCCCCGCACAGAAGTGGGATCTTGTTTGATCATTTTCTTGTGTGCTGTGGGGGGAGAATGAATACACAGTGCTATAGGATGTGGGTAGGAAGAGAGCAAAGCCTCTGGCTCTGGTGCAGAGCTCAGCCAAGGCGAGAGGCTATTTGCAAAAGAAAACTGCTATGAACCCAGAGGGAGCTCTGACTGAGTCATGTTTCCTGCAGTTGGATGCCATAGAAAGAGAGGAAACGCTCCAGCCCGTGCTAGACACACAGCGGTTGGCAACCTTTGTGCATCCGGTGCATTTCAGACTGGCAATGGGGACAGTGCAGAAATACCTGCTTTCCTGAAGGAAAATTCTCAGTGAGGGCCATGCTGCCTTTTTTTTTCCCCATGAATTCTGCAGTGCCCCCTCCCTGAGGGATGCATAAAAAGAGAAACATGAACATTTGCCTTGACCCTACCCGCTTCCTGCGTGAGGCCCCGACAAGTGGCCTGGGCCATGTGGCTGGATCTTGTCTGTCTTGGTTCTGTCCCCAGCTGCTCCTCGGTTTGACTCTGGTCTGCTCCCTTCTCCACCCTCTGCCTTGTGAATCCCAGGCAAGCCCTGGGCAGGGAGGGCTGATGTCTTTGTTTCAAATCGCACGTGGTGGTGTCTCCAGGCGTTCCAGCGTCATGGTGTGCGTTTTGGTCGGTTTGGTTTAGCTGCTGGTCGTTCTGGAGTCACTGTCCTCATCTACCCCGTTTGCTTCTACTCTGGTGCCCAGTCTGGTGTGTCTAAGTGCCCGTGCGTGGCTGAGGTCTGTGTCCGTGTGTGTGTCTGCAGTCTGCGCCTGCTGGCGCCGTCCCAGGAACCCCCTGTCACGGCTTGTCACCCCGTGGCAGGCCGTCCCCCCGCGCTCGCGCGTGAAGGCCGCAGCCGCCTCAGGCACTAGTAAGTACCGCCCGGCCCCGCGCGTCGTGGCGACCGGAGCCGCGTGCTCATGACAGGAGGCCACGTGTGTGTGTGGTGGCTGCCGGGCCGTTCAAGCATGTCTGTGGAGCGCGAGCAGGGCGGCGAGGCGCTGCCCGCGAGCTGTGCCCGGCGCTGTGTGCTCTGCCCGCGGCCTGCAAGGAGACGCCGGGCTGGCGCTTGCATCCTGTCCGTCCCTGCTGCATGCCTGAATGCAACGCGTGACGTGAGTATCCCCAGCGCGGGAGCAAGCTGCTAACGGCTTTTTTTCCTTTGCCTTTAGCCCTGATGAAGAATCTTCGCAGAAGTTCATTCCCTTTGTTGGGGTGAGTGTTATCTTAGCTACACTGTGTCGAGCAGCTCGGTTATATTGGCAAGCATTCAAGCATACTTGCCTGGGTTTGCAGGTAGAGCAGGAGCACGAGGAGCTCTAGGGTAGCGGTGGTTGCTGCTGGGGCGCATGCAGAGGTGGATGGTGTGCTCCCAAAGCCTGTCCTACATGGCTGCAATAGCAAATGTGGAGGAGTTAATGTCAGTCTTCTGTGTTTATCACAAAGTCTCTAGTCCTCTTGCTGTCCCATCCATTATGGAGAATGAATAGTACATCCCACCAGGCAGATCTTTGATATTACTGTTATGTTTGAGTCTGAGATTGTAACTACTTAATACATTTTAATATGTATTAAGATACTAGTCTCTGGCTTTTCCTCCTCTCTGTCTTTAAAAACTCCTACCTCAGGAGTGCAGAGTGCCCAGGCAGGGTGTTCCTGTGCTTCTGTCAATGTGTTTTGTGTACTGGGTACTTGGCCTTTTCTAGATCTCCTCCCCTAAACTGATGCTGTTCTTCAGTTCCTTAAAACTTGAGTATAATGACATTGACCTGCAGTGAAAAGAAGGATATCCCTGTATTGCTCTTCAGCTACTGGATGTCCTCTTGGCAGCTTTGCTGCTCTTTTAGCTTTTGTCCCTTCCCTGCTGCTTGACTTGTTCTTCAGTCTCTGCATAAAGCCAGCCTGGGCACGTTCCTGTCTGTATCCTTGTCAGTGCGTCAGAGCTAATCCAAAATCCCAAGATGTTTGAGGGGCTTAGTCTGTCCTGCTCCTGGGCTATCCCTGCTTTCGCTCCGGTATCGCTCCCTGCGGATCTCCACAGTGCTCTGCTCTGGTGGAAGGCGAGCGGTCTTGTGCCGGCGTGGAGACACCAGCCTGCCTGACTCGTTCCCTGCTCCTGCCATGGTGCCATGGTCTTCTCTCCCATCTACTGTGACAGAGGGTGAAGAACCGCTGTCATAAAACAGCCATTTCACCCATCCCAGTAACAGGAAAAGCACAGAAGGTTTCAAAGGGCTTGGAGCGTGTTCATTGTTGCTGTTAGGTACCACAAAGCTTTTCCTCCAGGCTGATTTATTCAGTGCTACGCCCAAGCAAGCGGGACTCAGAGAAGCTTTGTCCAGGAGCTCTGGAATGACTATAGAGAGTATAGAAGCGCTTGCCCTGGCTGCTTGTGCACAGTTTCTGAACAAGAAGCAGGCACAGCAGTGCTGCCCTGCTCAGACGGGCTCTGAGATGGTGGGAGTGGAACCTTGTGAGGGGCCAGGGGGATGCTGAAGCCAGCGGTGGTGACTGCAAGGCCCATGGGCTGTGTGCCAGCTGGGGCCGATGGCCCCTTGCCGGAAGAGCTCCTGGGATGCACCTTCCTCCTGAAGGGGAAGGCAGGTGGCTGCAGCGTGCCCAGGTGGAGACCACCTTGGAGCTCAAGGAGTTTCAAGCGCCTCCCTGAAGGGAGGGAGAAGGAGATGTCCAAGCTGCTCGTTCTCCCACGTGTCAGCACTCGAGCATTTTCATTTGGGCAGCAGGAGGCAGAAGGCCCAAGGAGGTTTCCTTTCTGGCGCGCAGATCGAGGAGGCCTCAGGCAGTTTCGTACTGCTTATTTCCCCCACCCCAACTCCTTTGCCTCTCTTCCTCCCGCTCCCAGCTAGTTCAAGTCTGTGAAGCAGCCTCCTAGCCCTCATCACACACAGCACAGATGTTTGCTGGGCTCCAGAGCTAAATGTATTGTCCTTTGCTAGAGACTTACCAAACTGAGCTGCAGCTCTCGCCAAGGAGATGCTTCCTTCTCCCAAGCCAGTGCTCCAGCAGGGACCACTGCACACGCTGCTGAGGTTGAGACTGCTCACCCAAGAGCAGAGCCAACCGAGGATCCACCAGAGAGCTCGAGAGCTCCCCAGGACCTGGAGTGCTGAGCATCCAGCTCCTCCAAGGATGTCAAAGGGCTGTGCAGCATTTCACTTCCAATGCTTGACTTCTTTCTCTCTTCTCTGTAGCACAGAAATCTGCTCCCTAGAGATTTGGTCTAGACATGTTCTTGTCAAAGTTTAACTATATTTTGTTTTCAAACTAAATAGATGGAGCTACACAATTTCCTTAACATGGATTTTAGTCACTTGAAGTCACTATGAAGCCCTTTCTCTCTTTTTTTTTTTTTAATTATTATCTTTTATTATGTAGATATTAGCCCTGGATACAGGTTTCTTGAGGACCTCCAAGAGGCATCTTTAATCTGCAGTGTAGAGATGTAATGATTCCCATACACCTTAGCAGGTTATTTTTATAGAAGAGCCATGCTTTTATCTATCCCCAAGGATCACTTCATCTTTCTAGACATAGTTAATACCTGGAAGCTTGTGTTCACTGGTTTGTCAACGGCTATATAGCATGCTCTGCTCAACAAATTATTGTTAGCTCTCCAGGTGTAATATTTATGGTCATCCTAGGTGTGCCAGCTGGTGGTGGGTCATACCAGAAAGTGTTTTCACATGTGTCATGATGTGACTGAATCCTTCTGACACGTCAATGTGATGGTTTATCCATGCGCATACCTGCAGGCTTTGCCAGGAGCTTTTTCTTCTTTGCTGGATGCTTCCCGTGTCCAGAGACTAGAAAACTCTAGTCAAAACTTAGATTTTTGCTGCTTTTGTGGCTTCCTGACAAAGCCCAGCTATTCTGCACCCTGTGCGTGGCTGTGCTTGTGCGTTGGAAGCAGCATCTGTGTAATCAGCAGGCACATCAAAGCAGCGTTAGAGATGGTCCTGCTCCTCTTCCCTGCCCCGGGTCTCGGGGCGGGCGCAGTAGCTGGAGCAGCTCGGGGCTGCCCTCGGGCCCTTCGGAGCAGGGCAGTCTGTAAGAGCGCTGCAGGGGCTGTGCTGCCTTGTGCTCTCTCAAGCCAGGGAAGGCTTGTGAGCTGGTGCAGCTCTGTCAGATGCTGCCGAGCCCCGCGTGGCTCTTAGAAGGTTCCACTTCTTAATATGCATTGGTATTATCCTTTGCCTGCAAGGACAGTACCCAAGTAGTTGTAGGGCTGGCTTGGTTTGGTGCGGGTGTTCTGAGCTTCATGGGTCTGCTGTTTCCTAGAGCTGTTCTGTTTTCCCCTCTGTCCAGGTGGTGAAGGTTGGAATAGTGGAACAATCTTCTGCAACATCAGGTATTGTATGTGCTTCACATCACACAGGTCATGCGAGCTGACTACCTGGCTCAACAGATTTATCCATTGCTGATGATCTGGGGTTTTTATTAAGGGGAATTGGACTGTGTTAGCTCCTAGTTCTGCTGTTTTGGCTCTCAACAGCTGCCCTTGCTCTCTGAGTGCCCTCACCCCCATGCAGGGAACCTGCTCTAAGATCTCTACTCAGATATACTCAAACACCTCTCTTTCTGAAGACTCACTGAGGTGGATTTTACTGCAGTAGTTACTTGAAATCCCTTTTCCAAACTGGACGGGCAACTCACTGGAATTTATGCCCATCTCTCTAGACTGGGTTCAGTTGCCTAATAAAATCAGTTGCAGATACGCACCCAACACTGGGAGCTCCAGAGGAGGGTCTGATTTACCAAACTGACGGATAGTTTGGACCCAGATGTTCTAATGGGGAAGGGTAAAACTGAATGATAGGGCCCACTTTATGTGTAAGTATGTGGAGTTTCATCCGGGTGAACGTGTTTCTTTCCCTCCTTCATGCACACTACTGGTTAGGAATATATTGTTTTCCTAATCTGTTGGGACTGTTTATTACATTGCTTTGCGCTTAAGCCTGTGACCTGGGTTGCACGTAGGGCCTCTTCCATGCACGGCCTTCCTGTGGGTTGCTCCATATGGTCACGCTGCTCCCAGCCCTCAAAGGGCCCGGGTGAGGCTATGGAAGGTAGAAACAAGGGGAAATGGGGAAGTCCCGATGATCAGCCCCAAATTGCTGGATTCCACAGGTGTCCTGGAGTGGTGCTGATCCCCCATGGTCATGGGGGAAGATTGCCTAGTAGGGGTGGATGGGATGAGCTCTCCCTGATGCAGTGCAGGAAGCTTGAAATCGGCTGGGAATTTCAGAACAAATCCTCAGAATATAGATGCCACATGGGGTGGCCAGAGGAGTGAATGTCTGTGCTGGCATCTTACCCGAGTATAGAGAGTCCCATGGGGCGAGTTTGGAGGGTGGTGGCTGCTGGACTCCTGCCCCGGGCCTGGGCAGAGCGCAGCAGGCGAACGGGCAGGGAGGCTGGCGCTGGCTGCCACGCGGGCCCCACAGTCTGACTCCTTCTCTCCAAGGTGACTCTGATGACGCCGCTCCCTCTAGCTCCAGTGTCCTTTCTTCTACCCCCCCGTCTGTGTCGCCTGCTGTGAAAGAAGCCTCCCCCACGCCACCTTCCTCGCCATCCGTCACAGGCAGCTTCTCGTCCCCAAGGTAAAGCGCGCTTGGTCTCCTTCACCCCCCGGCTCTCTTGTCTGATACACAGGTGAGAGGAAACCTCTTCTAAAAGAAAACCCATAGTTCTACTTCCTCCCTCCCTGGTGAATGCTTGAAGTTGTCACTTCTGCTTTCCACCTCTTTTGCCTCTGGAATTGCTTGCTGGCCCTTGGGGAGCTGGGGAGAGCAAAAGAGTCTTGCACTCCATGGAAAGGCTGCAGTCTTGCAGCTGCACTCCATGGAAAGGCAGTCTTGTTTCATACAGTCTAATTAGCCACTGTGGTCACCTGTTTTGGAGGGTTTATGTTCTCCATCTTCTAGCTTCTCCCCTTTGAGCCTGGGTTCTGCTGGTGATACGTGTAACCAGATAACGTATTCACTGTGATTCGGGGTACCTGGGTGACATCGAATGCCCATTCCCCAGCTAATCTAGCCCCTCGCAATTACCATAATAAGGTTAGCAAGGTCTGAATAGATGTGACCAGGTGAGTGTAAAGTCAGAGTGATGCCCTGGAAGAAGCAGGGAGCTGATAGCTGTAGGGAGGTACTGTGCAGTGGGGCAGTCTCCTTTCATGCACATGCCTGAGTGGTTACCTGAAGTGGTTACCTGAACAGCAAGGAGACAGCACCTGTGGGCCAAGTTGAGCTGGTTGAACTGAGATGTATGGGGTAGATAGAAGCAACTACCAGAAAACTGCCAGTGAAGAGTTGTCCTGAGCAGGCCTCACTTTGTTGCCAAATAAAGCATTTGCACACACAACTGCCCTGTGCCCTGTCTGTAGCTCCGGGCTCCATCTCCAGAAGGGTGCAGTAAAGCCAGAGAAGATGCAGGGGATGGCAGCCAAAGGCAGTCAAGGGGACAGACAGCAGCCTTGAGAGGGGTTGATATAAAAACATTTGAGACCCACCCCCCGCCCCAGTTTGGGGAGGTTATCAGGGTTATCAGGTTATCAGGGCTTATAAACTCATAGCAGTGGTGGTGGGTCTGTGAAAGCTGAACTGCTGTTACCAAACTTGCAATGCAAGACCTAGTGGGGCACAGTGAAACTAACAGGATGTAATTAAAAGAGAAAGGAAAGGACTAGGGTACATAGCAAGGAAGGCATGTCAGGAGCTTGTCTGCCTCTGCTGTCTTGTGTGGCAGCAGGATCAGAGGGTCAAGGAGGGCTTGGGCAAGTTCCTGGTCTGCAAATGAGTGCTAAAAGATGAGTCAGGATGGTCCCTTCTAACATGCCTAGTCCAGTGGCTGTGAATGCTGGTGGTGCCCACGGGAGTGGTCTTCAGGCAGCCTGGGCTCATGTGCTCTCCCCAAATGCTGCTGTCCCTGTTGGAGACAGCAGGTCTGGAGGGGCTACTGCTGTCCCTTGGTGAGACCTTTCCTGCCCACGCCAGAAAGCCCCAAGGGGCCCTTTAACCCCTGGCTTCTAAAAATGGCTTGCAAGTTCTCTCTTAAGAGAGGAAGTGGAAATGTGGAAGTCCCACTTTAGTGTGCACCCAGCTGCTGGAAGGAGTGTGTGGCCTTTAGACTGGCCCGTTGGCAGTTCCCCGTGTTGGTCTCCCTGTGGTTGGAGAGCAGGAGAGCCCTCCTGGGCCCAGGCCGGGCCCCGCAGTGCCCTGGGGGCTGTGCTGGCTCTGGAGGCTGTGCTGGCTTCTCGCCCGAGCTCTGCAGGCACAAGTGCTTTGGGAGCCTGTGTCCAACCATAGAGTAACCCATGAAAACTGAGTCTTGGAGGTTGTGCTTCTGAGGCTGGCACCCTAGTTCTGTGAATTTGCCACCTTCCATCTTAAGGCTGTGTGCTAAAATGATCAGGAAGCAAGGGCGTTTAGGCTCAGCATTATTTCATCTCCATTGATCTGTGTGTAACAGCACAGGGGCCAGGGAATGACCCAGACTAAAAGATTAAGCCACTTATTCAACCAGGGAGGGAATAGAAAATCCTGCTTAGAGCTAATGAACATTAAGATGCTTCATCTTTACAACTGAAATGAGAAACATGATGCAAGAAAGCATTAAAATGCAAAGCTGCATCTCCAAAATAATACCTTAAAAAAAATCTTGCCTCTAAAATTGCCCTGGGAAACCAAAATGTAACTTTGATAATCCAGGATCAGCTGTGCTCTGCAGTCTGGCTGCAGCTGATAAATGGCAGGGCAGAGGAAAAGATTTGCTGAGAGGACCGTAACACTGCTGTCATCTGACCTGAGGGTTTCTTGTTGCCCAGGCCAGGGAGGGAGGTGAATACCTCATTCAGGATTCAGCTTTGTTAACCATTGCTCTGACAAGGGACACAGTTAAAAGTAATTAGCCAGCAGACTGGTAGACAAATGATGCAAGAGGCAGTGAGCAAGCAAGGGGAGTGGATGGAATTCCCCAAGTTGTTCATCTTCCCCTTTCTGTCTCAAGAAAGACCCTGGCATGTGGCTTGTGTGATGCCTGCCCATTGCTGCGTTACTTGTGGGGGTTTTCAATAGGAGCTCATGTCCTGAAATCCGCTGTGACTTGACAAACACCACAGGACTTGCAGAGCGTGTTCCCAATGCAGGAGTTCCCCCGCAACCTTTGTTAGAGGGAACTGGGGAGAAGAGACATGGTGTCTGCCCTGGTGGAGCACCTGGGCAGGAAGGGGGGCAGGAGGAGCTGATGGACGTAGCCAGACCGGGATGTGAGTCGCTCCGTGAGTGCTGAAGGCTGGGAATGCTGCTGAGTGCCGTGCAGAAATGATCCTCGTCTGTTTTCTAGCCAGAGCCTTGGTGCTGAGCTGATGGGCCTGCAAGTGGATTACTGGATCGCAGCTGCACCCGTGGACAGAAAAAAAGACCCGGAGAAGAAGGACCCCTCCACTACCAAAAACACACTGAAATGCACTTTCCGGTCCCTCCAGGTCAGCAGGTTACCTGCCAGTGGCGAGATCGCTACCACTCCAACCATGTCCATGACAGTCGTGACAAAAGAGAAGAACAAGAAAGGTGAGGTGGGATGTCACACGTTGGCTGTTGCCAGAAGGCAGGAATGCAAAGCTGCTCTCCCTGTTGTGCTGCTGCAGGGCTGCCCCTCTCATCAGGCTTGTGTTACAGAGCCTTAGTTGCATGTCTAGCCCCCAGATCCTGGGCTCTCTGTAGAGTAGAAGTGACTGCAGCAGGTGATGGATGGGCTGCTTGAAAGATGATTCCTCTTTATGCTGTGAAAAGGAGATGTTTTCATGCTTGTTGAAGAGCTGAGACAGTTTGGCCCCGAAGAACAAAAGTGGGGACAGAGCAGGTCACCTGTGGGCCCTGCAGAGACCCTGCAGGTGCGCTGCTCCTCTTTGTGAGCCCCCGGTTTTGGGGTGCTTAGCTCAAGAGAGCTCGTGCTCCTGTGCGCAGGCTCGGGGCAGCCCCTGCAGCCCGTAGGTCCATGCCCCGCTCTCTCCCGTGGCGCGTCACCAAGTGCAGGTGGGGCAGGACGGGTGCTCGCACCATCCTGTCGCAGCGTGTGGCAGCAGCCCCAGCAGAGACCTTTCATGGATCCCACGTGGTGCCCTTGCCTTGGAGGCCCGGCTGTCACAGCCAGCCAAAGCCCTGTGCTAGCTTTTCCCTGTATAAACCTGGAAGCCTGAGCTCGGGAGCAGGTTGCTGTCAGCACAGGAAGCCAGAGAGGCCGGAGCAGCCTGGAAGGGCTCTGCAGTGTGTGGGATTCCCCCTAGGTGGTGCGGCTGCCCCGTGCATCCCCGGCACGGCTGGACCGGCCGCTGTTTTCCTGAGGAAGTTACTCCAAAGGTGCCTTTGGGACCTGGGCTATGAGCTGGGAATGCTTCGGGCAGTGACACCAAGGCCCTGAGTGTTCATGTGTGTTGGTGATGCCTCAAAGCCCTTGCGTGATCAAGCTCCCATCGAACAGGAGTAATTGTAGAGGTTGAAATTACTTGAATGATTCTGAGACATCAGAATTTAAATCTGACTTAAATCAGCATTTAAATAGAAAAATACAAGTGAGCCTCACTATAGCTCCTGTGGGTGACAGATGTTCATTGTGTACTGATTTGTTTTTTTTTACAGTGATGTTCCTGCCCAAGAAGACTAAAGACAAAGAGATTGAGTCAAAGAGCCAGTGTATTGAAGGCATCAGCAGGTTGATTTGCACAGCCAAACATCAGCAGAACATGTTGCGGGGTGAGTGCTGCACTCCTGTCCCCCAGGGCTTTAGTGTGAGGCTCAGCTAACTCTGTCATCCAGGCAAAGGGCTGGCCTGGTGTCCTGGAGCCAAAATAAGGGATGTATTCCTGAAGCAGGGGCATGGATGTGTCCCCTCACATCCTTAGCAGGGCCTGCAATAGTCCTTCTGGCAGATAGTGTGGGCACTGCTTCATGGGGTCACGGGAAGGTGCTGTGTGTCCTAGGAACTCCTCTGAATTGGCGCCCTGCATCCCAGCCAAAAGTGCCAGCGAAGAGAGACTTGAGTCTGTCTCTGTAAGGCTACCCAGAGGAGAAGGTGAAGTGTCTTTAGGAAATTGGAGAGGTCAGATCAGGTGAAGCTGAAGTCAGCAGGGCGAGGAGCTCCAGTGTCAGGGAATAGAAACAAGACAGGGCTGGTGCCAGAATAACAATCTGGGCTGGTCTCCCTAAACTTGGCTGGCGCTTGAGCGTTCCGCAGCCCACTGCACGCAGCCCCTTCCAGTGACAGCAAGACGGAGCTGCCCGTGGGGTGAGCGCAGCGCGCGCAGGCCCCTCTCCCTGCTGCAGGAGGCTCCTGACAAACGTGTTTTGAGTCAGCGGCTCCGCTCAGCGTTTCCTAACTCACCTCTTTGTTTGCCCTCCCTGCAGTCCTGATCGATGGGGTGGAGTGGAACGACGTCAAGTTCTTCCAGCTGGCAGCGCAGTGGTCCTCTCATGTCAAGCACTTTCCCATCTGCATATTTGGACACTCCAAATCTAACTTCTAGCCGTGCTCGGCGGAAGGACCCTCTGTCCGTCCCGGAGACTGCACACCAGGAGCCAGGAACCGCGTGCCAACTCTGACTTGCGTCGCTCTGCCCTCTCTCCTGCAGAATTACTTACAGATGTGCTTGGATTACTTTTGAATTACTTTTTCTATTAACTCTTCAGTTTACTACAAGGGAAGGAAACCCCTCTAAACAAAGGCAAAAAAAAAAAGTCTTAAATATAGATGTGCTGACAACATAAAGTCGTGGGGGAGTCGGCAGGAGCAGGCAACCTGCCTGAGAACACCTACCACTTACAAGCAGATAGCTGAATAACTGCACTGCTTATTAACCTGAGACCTCATTGGTGTGTGTGGGCTGGGGAGCCACGGATCAGCCTGAATGGGTTAGCGGAAGGTCACGTGCATTAGTGTGTCTAGCCCCCGCCTCCGTGTTTCTCGGAAAAAGGGATGGCCAGTCTTTCTTCCCGCTGCCAAAAGCCGAGCGCTCGGCGAGCCTGGGGGGAGTTCAGCTGTGTGGTTTGCAAAGCAGCCCCAGCGGTGTAGCTGGGAGGTCGGGAGAGGAGATCCTCCTTTGGCAGGTGCGAGAGCCTGCAGCGGAGCCCGGCTGCTGTTTGTGCCAGGCAGGTACTTGTGCTGAGGTGGGGCCTGCGGAGGTTGGGCAGGAAGAGAAATTAGGAAACGCTGGTGTAAGGAAACGCCAGTGCCCCAGGGCTGTGACAGTGACCAAACGGAGCCAGTCGCAATGTCCCTGCAGCCGCCTGTGCTGCAGAGGGGCACCACGTCAGTGGGGTCGCTGCTATTTACATACTCGCACCGGTTATTTACCTGTCAATAAAACCTCATCCAGCCTCTAAAGGGAAAGGATTTTTTTAATAGCTACAGATTTTTTTTTAACACTTTCATAAAAGAAAAAAATATATAGTTGCCAAAAAAAGCAGGCGAAACCCAGGCAGCAGAGCCGTTGTCTGCGAGACGCTAGTCGCCGTCGCAGCCGGGCGCCCGCGTGTCCGGCCGCCTCCCCGTCCATCTGCCCGGCTGTCCTCGGGGCTGCCCTTGTCCCGCCGTGACCGCGCTGCCGTGCGGAGCCTCCCGCTGGCTCCCCGTGCGCTTCCCTGCTCCGTGGGCAGCGGCCAGGCCAGCGTCACCCGGCCCTCTCGAGTCACCTAGCGCCAGTGCTCCCAGGGACGGGCACCTGTAAGGGAAGCAAAAGGTGTCAGGGGCACGTGGCCTCCAGCAGGCCTGGTCTGTGGATGGGATCTGTCCTTGCTTTCTCGTTTCTGAACGTTCCTTCCTGTGGGCATTGCTTGGTTGCCTCCTTTCCCCAGCTTGTGTGTGTTTGCCCTGGCAGAGGGGGCAGTGCCCGTGGGTGGAGGCTTTGTGGTGGTTTCAATCCCGAGGTGCGGTGGATGTGTAGCTTGGACATGAGATGAAGCTAAATGTGTTCTCTGGCCACCTCGGGCACCAAGACATGCCAGGAGCTCAAGGAGTGAAACTTTGGGGTTTGAGGTGGGTCCAGCTGTGCCAGCGTTCACCCTGTGCACCTTGCTGCTGCCTGGGACATGACACGTGGGGTGTCGGCTCAAGGGAGTGGCACTCAAAAAGAATTGGTGACAGCCAGCAGCTCTAGGCAGCCTCCGCGTGCTGCAGAGGTGGCTTTTTGCTTTTAAGGCTTCCCAGGGCATTCCTGGGAGGTGCTGGTGGTCTGGGTGGCAGATGAGGTTTTGGGTGCACAGCGTGTTGGCCGTGAGGAAAAAGACATCTCTGGCCTTTCAGGGCAAGGGACTCGGGTTTTACATGGGGCCCTCTGGGCGTCTGACCCTCGTGGAGCAGCTTGGGCTCCACGAGCGCGTCTCAAAGGCCCTTTCAGAGAGGCGGCGACGCTTCCGAGCCTGTTCCCGCATCGGTAAGGCTGTCTGATTGCTGCGCTTGGGTTTTCCATGGTTGGTGCCCTTGGCCACGGCAAAGGCTCCCCTCTGGCCTGAGCCAGGTCGCGTCCGCTGGCTCGAGCGTTTCGAGTTGACCCGAGCTGATGCCCTGGGATGGTGTAGCGTTGCCTAGCAGCAGCAGTGCGGGAGACCACGTGACAAGCACATCACTTTTTGCTTTTTGAACTGAGGCTGATGCATCAGAAAGCTTTTAAAAGGAAATTAGTCAGTGTGTGATATCTTTTCTTTTTTTCTCCTCAAGTCTCACGTGTTTGTGAGGAGAGCAACTGGGCTCAGTTCCGGCAGCAGGAGCCCCGGGTGGCCCAGCAGCCGCGGGTGCTGGCGCGCGGCATCGCCATGGAGGGGGGTGAACTGACCGACTGCAATAACTTTGTTTACTGGGGAGGGTGGGAGGGTAGCGGGGAACCGTCACTGTGCTCCTCTTTGTATTTCAACCTACTGTAGAGAAACAAAACGGTAGCTAGTACAGGATTGCCAGGGTCCTGCCCATCGAATATATGTTGCCCTGCTCTACTCTGTGTGTGTGTACACGTGTGTATGTGCGAGAGAAACGCTCCCCCTCGTTGCATTTCATGTTGGTTTATGTTTTTGCTCTAATTTTATACACGTGAACTTGCCGGGAAGCTCTTTGCGCTCCTGATGCCGGCGGGCCTGCATCTCCGTGGGGTTTCTCTCCTGCAGGAAGCTGCCTTGGCTCTGCTACACGGCGAGGAGACTTCCCAGCTCCGGAGCCATGTGCCCGTGGGGCCGGCGGGCCTGGCCCGCGGGCAGCCGCGTGCAGCGGGAGCCCTGCCGTTGCCGTGAGTTCGGTGGTGCTGCTCTCATTCCTCTTGTCCCATTTGGAGCTGTTTCCTGCAGCTGTTTCTTTCCCTGGCTGGAGGAGAAACAGGTCTCTGTCTCTAAAGCAGCGAATGTCCAAGCGAGTGCGTGGTTCTGGCGGCTTGGGAAGGGGCTGCGCCCCCGGAGCGCGGCGGAGCCCGGCTCCCACCTCGCCAAGGGGCCGCTGGAGGGGCAGCGCTGGGTTCCAGAGCACCTGGAACATGTCCTGGGCCACAGTGTGATCCCCCTGGAGTTGGAGGGGGACAGAGGGCTGTCAGTCCCCCACGCGCTGCTCCTTCCGCCGTGCTGGCGACTGCACGGGGAACGGGGGCGGCTTTTTTTAGCTCAGCGCTGCAGTGACGCTGTCACCATTTATATCTCAGTGGTACCTGCAGCCTCTCTCTTAATTACCAGTGAGTTTGGGGAGAGCCGCTGCCGCCTCGGCTGCGCCTGCTGCTCCCATGAGCATGCGCTTGTCGCTTCACCCCGCGCGGCTCCGAGGGCAGGAGCGGAGTTTGCCGGACGAGCCGTTTGCCCGCGGTCTCGCTCGGCCGAGCAGCGCGCTGACCTGCGGGTGCGCGGGATGCGGGCGACGGCCGCGTGCTGCCTCCCAGCAGCAGGGGCGTTTCTGCCACAGCTTACCTGGGACAGCTCTGCCCGCTCCCTGGTCACCCGCGTGTCGCAGGGAGTGCTTGCTAGCCAGGCCGAGGGTGTCGCACCAGGGGCTCTGATGCTCAAGGAGAAAATCCAGGCCGGGTGAAACAGGACCCATGTTCTTCCATCCTTGGATGCACCAAGGGCGCCTGTGTTTGAGCGTGAAGCTAGGGTTAGGGCACTGGTAAAGGGGTCCTGTTTCATTCCGCAAGCTGGGCTGGATGCGCTGCCCCTGTCTTCTCAGCTTGGTGGTCCTCGGCCTCTGCAGAGAGCTGCGTGGGGACTCGTTCAGGTGGTGGTTCCTCTGCGCTTGCTTGGCAGGGAGAAGGCCAGGAAGGCGCCGCAGTCTCCGGAGCCTCTTCAGAGCTGTGGGAGATGCTCCTGGCGGGGCCAGCTCTCTGGGGGCTGCTCAGGTGCTTTGGGAAGAGTGGAAGGGGAGAAGGGGACGTGCCCCGCATGGAAAGCAGCGCGACACCGGTCTCCTTAGGGAAGGTGGATGGCGTCGAGCCGCGCACGGTTGGCTGGAGGGTTGCAGGGCACTGCGGGCCGGTTGCCCACATGGATCAGCCTTGGGGAAGCGCCTCGCTAGCCTGGGCGCAGTGCGAGCCCTGTCCACACCACGGCGTTTGAAGGGATGTTACCACTTTGTAGATTCCTGAGTTGTCCATCTGTTTCATTGTTGTATTGTTTGGGTTCTAGTTTTTTTTTTTTTTTTTTTTTTTTAAAGGAAGACAGATTAAATGTAAATAGCCTTTTTTTTTTTTTTTTGAACAAACTGCAACATGCTCGACCTCGTCAACTATTTTATGGTACTAATGCAACACTAATAAAACTGGACATGAAAGCACATACCCGTCCCTTGAGTCGTCTCTCTGCAGGGGCCACTCTGGCACGAAGGGGGAGCATGAGGGGCTCTGCTGCCATCTCTGCCACCCCTCAGGCCCCAGCGTGGCTCCCATGGCAGGTTTGGAGTGGCTCCGGGCAGGAGCAAAGTGTGTAGCAGGAGAAAGGACTCCCCACTACAGGGAGAGCAGCGAGGGCGCCACGAGAGCCCCAGTGCCAGCAGGAGAGTGGGGAGCGCTGGGGCAGCGAGGAGAGGTGAGTGAGTCTGGGCTGTGTTTTGATATGGTGGTGGTGTGGGGTTTTGTTGTTGTTTTCTTTTTCTCCTTTTTTCTTGGCCAGGCCCAGCTGTAACCCTGCAGCAAGGGCCCAGCTGCGCTGCAGAGGCTCGTCCGGACCCGTGGGCGGCACGGTCCCCATCCCAGGGGGCCCGAAGGCACGTCCTGGCCATGGCCCTGCACCTCAAGCTGGCAGATCTTTGCCCTTCCCTCTGTCCTTGGGTTTTATCTCCTCCTGGTTCATCCTCCCGATGATTTGGAGCAGGGCAGTTCCGGAAGTGGCCTATGCTGGTGTCAGCATGGCTGGGGTGCAGCACAGTGGCTAAGGGAAGGGGAGAGGTGGCGGTGAGGCCCTTCCTATGGAGTTTTCCTGCTCGAAACACCTGGAAAACACTCTCGAGGCTCCAGGAAGAGCTGGGGGTGTGCAGCACCCAGGGGTTTAGGCTGTTGGTGGTAGGAGATGTGGACATGGCAAGGGCCAGAGCCTCTCTGGGCTGCGGTGGCCGGAGCCAGCTGCCCTCCTTCCGTCTCGCACAAGGCGCCCGTGGTGCCCTGGCCCTGGCTCCACGGGAAGGGGGAGCAGCAGGGATGGTCTGACGTGCTCCTGTCACTACTGTTCACAAACAGCTGAGCGTCTGCAAAGCGCACTCAGTGCTATGTGAGTGGCCAGCTCTTCCTGTGCAGCTACCAAGTGCCCCGTGATGTGACTTGTAAATATTTATTCTGGATAATTCTGTTGTTTGTCTGTGTCCTACTGAATTCTTTCGTCCTCGGCAGTGTGGTTGCAGGAGCAGCCCGTGGAGGCCTCACACCCAGCACTGGTGCGGCTGCTCGTGCGAGGCACCGTGGTGTCCCCAAAGGCCAAGCTGGTCCCGCAGGAGAGGCTCTGTGTGCGAGCAGGGCTGTGCGCCAGGTCAGTCGGGCCCGTGTGGGTACAGGTGAGGGGTCTGTGCAAGGAGGGGGGGGCCGGGGGGTGTGAGGAGAGGAGGGCAGGAAGAGGGATGTGGGAACGTACGGGGTGTGCAGGAGCACAGGCAGCACGTGTGTGTGAGGAGGGCAACGAGGACAGGCCATATGAGTATGTGCTGTATATGACTACAGGTGGTATCTGGGAGAGGAGGCCTTTGAGTAAAGGCAGGGTATGTGCATGGATGTGAGTACAGGTGGTGTGTGAGAGATTAGGGTTGCGAGTACAGGTAGTGTGTGTACAGAGGTAGCAGGTGTGTGAGTAGGGCCATGACTGCTGGTGTCCACGTGTGAGTACAGGTGAGGTGAGTGTGAGAGAGAACAGGGTTGTGAGTACAGCTCGGGTGTGCAAGTACAGGTGCTGTGTAACTAGGGCCACATGTGTGAGTACAAGTGCTCTGTGAGTGTAGAGGTATGAGTACATGCGCTTTGTGTGTATGGCTGTGATTACAGATGGTGTGTATGAATACAGGCAATATGCGTGTTACAACAGGCAACATGCACGTAACGAGGGCTGTGAGGATAGGTAGCATGTGTGAGGAGGGCTGTGAGGAGAGGTTGTGTGTGTGGAGGACTGTGAGAATACGCTCTGTGTGAGGACAAGCTGTGTGTGTGAGGAGGGCTGTAAGGACAGGCGCTGTGTGTGTGAGGAAGGCTGTGAGGACAGGCGCTGTGTGTGTGCGAGGAAGGCTGTGAGGACAGGCGCTGTGTGTGTGTGAGGAGGGCTGTGAGGACAGGCGCTGTGTGTGTGAGGAGGGCTGTGAGGACAGGCTGTGTGTGTGTCTGTGAGGAGGGCTGTGAGCACAGGCTGTGTGTGTGTGTGTGAGGAGGGCTGTGAGGACAGGCTGTGTGTGTGTGTGAGGAGGGCTGTGAGGACAGGCTGTGTGTGTGTGTGTGTGAGGAGGGCTGTGAGGACAGGCTCTGTGTGTGTGTGTGAGGAAGGCTGTGAGGACAGGCTGTGTGTGTGTGTGTGAGGAGGGCTGTGAGGACAGGCGCTGTGTGTGTGTGTGAGGAGGGCTGTGAGGACAGGCGCTGTGTGTGTGTGTGAGGAGGGCTGTGAGGACAGGCTGTGTGTGTGTGAGGAGGGCTGTGAGGACAGGCGCTGTGTGTGTGTGAGGAGGGCTGTGAGGACAGGCTGTGTGTGTGTGTGTGTGAGGAGGGCTGTGAGGACAGGCACTGTGTGTGTGTGAGGACAGACTGTGAGGACAGGCGCTGTGTGTGTGTGTGAGGAGGGCTGTGAGGACAGGCGCTGTGTGTGTGTGTGAGGAGGGCTGTGAGGACAGGCTGTGTGTGTGTGTGTGAGGAGGGCTGTGAGGACAGGCTGTGTGTGTGTGAGGAGGGCTGTAAGGACAGGCGCTGTGTGTGTGAGGAAGGCTGTAAGGACAGGCGCTGTGTGTGTGAGGAAGGCTGTGAGGACAGGCGCTGTGTGTGTGTGAGGAGGGCTGTGAGGACAGGCTGTGTGTGTGTGTGTGAGGAGGGCTGTGAGGACAGGCACTGTGTGTGTGTGAGGACAGACTGTGAGGACAGGCGCTGTGTGTGTGTGTGAGGAGGGCTGTGAGGACAGGCGCTGTGTGTGTGTGAGGAGGGCTGTGAGGACAGGCGCTGTGTGTGTGTGTGAGGAGGGCTGTGAGGACAGGCGCTGTGTGTGTGTGTGAGGAGGGCTGTGAGGACAGGCTGTGTGTGTGTGAGGAGGGCTGTAAGGACAGGCGCTGTGTGTGTGAGGAAGGCTGTGAGGACAGGCGCTGTGTGTGTGAGGAAGGCTGTGAGGACAGGCGCTGTGTGTGTGCGAGGAAGGCTGTGAGGACAGGCGCTGTGTGTGTGTGAGGAGGGCTGTGAGGACAGGCGCTGTGTGTGTGTGTGAGGAGGGCTGTGAGGACAGGCGCTGTGTGTGTGCGAGGAGGGCTGTGAGGACAGGCGCTGTGTGTGTGCGAGGAGGGCTGTGAGGACAGGCGCTGTGTGTGTGTGTGAGGAGGGCTGTGAGGGCAGGCGCTGTGTGTGTGTGTGTGAGGAGGGCTGTGAGGACAGGCTGTGTGTGTGTGTGTGTGTGAGGAGGGCTGTGAGGACAGGCTGTGTGTGTGTGTGTGTGTGTGTGTGAGGAGGGCTGTGAGGACAGGCGCTGTGTGTGTGTGAGGAGGGCTGTGAGGACAGGCTGTGTGTGTGTGTGTGTGTGAGGAGGGCTGTGAGGACAGGCTGTGTGTGTGTGAGGAGGGCTGTGAGGACAGGCTGTGTGTGTGTGTGTGAGGAGGGCTGTGAGGACAGGCTGTGTGTGTGTGTGTGAGGAGGGCTGTGAGGACAGGCACTGTGTGTGTGTGAGGACAGGCTGTGAGGACAGGCGCTGTGTGTGTGTGTGAGGAGGGCTGTGAGCACAGGCTGTGTGTGTGTGAGGAGGGCTGTGAGGACAGGCTGTGTGTGTGTGTGTGAGGAGGGCTGTGAGGACAGGCTGTGTGTGTGTGTGAGGAGGGCTGTGAGCACAGGCTGTGTGTGTGTGTGAGGACAGGCGCTGTGTGTGTGTGTGTGTCTCAGTGTCCGGTTGCCCGCGCGGTGCCGAGGCCGCCGCAGGCCGCCGGGCGCTGTCGCCGCCGCCGCCAGGAGGCCGCGCGCGGGCGGCGCCGTCACATGGTGCGGGGGGCGGCGGGGCCCGCTCCCGCTCCCGCCCCGCCCTCGCCGCGCGCTCCCGCGCCCGCCCTCGCTCCCTCCCCGCGGCGGCCGGGCGGCAGCCGGCGCGGCCCCTTTAATTCCCTCGCTCCCCTCCCCCGCCCGGCCGCTCCAGCCTCCATTTTCCAGCGGATCCGGCACCTGGAGGCGGCGGGAGCGGCCCGCGCCCCGCACCCGGCCCCGTCCCGGGCATGGCCGCCAACATGTACCGGGTCGGAGGTAAGCGCCCCGCCGCGGCCTGCGCGAGCGGCGGAGCAGGCCCGGCCCGTCCTGGCCGGCGGGGGCCGCGCCGGGGGGCAGCCGTGGGCCTGGCGGCGTCGTGGGGCGCGCTCCGGGCCGCCTGGAGCCGCGGGGGGCGCTCGGGACGGGCCGTGGGGCCCTCTGGGGCGGGTGGGTCGCGGGATGGGTTTGCGGTGGGACCTGCGCCGTGTGGGGCGGCCTAGGGTGGGCAGCACTGTGCGGCGGGCTTGGGGGGCTCGGGGCGGCCTGTGACACGAGCTGGGGTGTGGGGAGGTGTGCGGGGGCTCAGGGGGAGCGGTACCGTGTGTTGGGGTGTGGGGTATGCGGGGCTGGGGGGGGCGAGTCGTGCCGTGAGTTGGGGTGTGGGCGCCGTGGGGAGGGTTGTACCGTGAGGTGGGGTGTGAGGAGGGCTGTGCTGTGAGTCGGGGTGTGGGGCGCCGTGGGGAGGGTTGTACCGTGAGGTGGGGTGTGGGGCGCCGTGGGGAGGCCTGGTTTGGGCTGTGGCGTGTGGGGCGGCGCTGGGGTGTGGGTGGCTGTTGGGCGGCTCTGCTTGTCGAGGGAGGCTCCTGGGGGGTGTCTGCGTGGGTCAGAGGCATCGGGAGGCTTTGGGGAGACACGAGGTGAGTGGGAAGGCTGTGGGTGGGCACAGGGCTGCGTGTGGGGCGAGGGTGGGTTTGGGGTGGCGGTGTGGGAGGCGGGCAGGACTGGGGCGCCCTCAGGGGGTTGGGCGGGCGGCAGCGCTGTGGGGCAGAGCGTTAGGGAGGGCCAGGCCGTTTAGGTGGGGTGACACGGGGTGAAGCACGGTGTGGGGATGGACGCGAGGCTGTGTGTTTGGCACGATGGGGTGGTCCGTGTGGGGCAACGTGCACGGTGTGGGGTGGAGGTTGGGCCGTGTCTGGGCAGGCTGGGCATGGGGAAGGGCCCTGCTGGGCTCTGTGGGGCCAAGGGTGGCAAGATGCATGTGGGGAGTTGGGCAGGGACAAGCAGAGGGCAGGGCAGGGGCACGGGCAAAGGGGAGGGTTGGTGGGGCTGGAGCAACCTGTGAGAGCAAGGCCGGAGACCCCGGGGGAACAGCCCGGGTTTGGGGCAGCGCGAAGGGCCGAACGACTGTTCAGCGCCGGCTGTGTGCGTGGGGACACCGGCTGTGTGCGTGGGGACGTGCAGGGAGGCGCTGGGGTGAGGTAGGGAGGGACTCCTGGTAGCCCGGGCCAGCGGCGCGAGGCAAGTCCTGCTGGTCTTGGCCTTGCCTTCGCTGCGTGCTGTTTTATTGTGTGCTTTCCCATTAGCCTCGGCCCGGAGCCTCGCGCTCCTGTCTGATTGTCCTTTGTCTAAACTCACGTGAAGAGAAAGGAGAGGCACCAAGGCTCGGGTTGGATTTTTATGGAATATAAACACCGAGGGTGGCCTGGCATGAATTTGCGCTCAGCCATTTTCCTTCATAAAAGCCTTTCTGTGGGACTTCCTTGTTCTGCGAAGAGGGATGCAAGGGACAGGATTTTTGTGTGGTTCCCTCCTTTTACCCCGTTCTTCTGGAGTTGTGTAAGTGTGGAGTAAAGCAAACAAGGGGGAAATGGAGTTAAGGTGGTCAAGCCACCCTGCCTGGCTGCTTTCCATCAACAGCTGCTTTTGGTTCTTTCCACTTCCCTGGCCTACCCTTACTTTGCAACTTTGCACTCTGAAAAGAAGTCATGTCTGTTGTCCTATTTATACTTTTTTTTCCCCTAGTTGTGCTTGGCTTTATAAAGGAGTAAAATGCACACGTTAGCTGTCCCAGCTTTGTTTCCTGGCTTGCAACAAGCTGTTAGCATGTGTACCATTATTTGGGGTTAGAAATGCTGAGAGAAGAAGAAAAAAGAAAGTCAGAACGTGCCGTAGGAGTTTACAACTCCGCTCCTGGTGTGGCTTGTGAAGGGAATTGTTTCCTGGCAGTTGTGGTTCAATATTTAAGGTTACTGGCGCTAACCTTGCACCGAAGGTCATCTCTAGTATTTTGCATGACAAAACACGGGTTGTGCATCCCATAAAATCATGTAGCTGGGAAGGGATGTCTGAAAATCTCTAGTGCAGCCTCCTGCTGCAGGCTGCCCAGTTGGCTGTGTCCGGCTGAGTTCCGAGTATCTCCAGGGATGGCGATGCCCCCTGATCCCTGGGGCCTCCCCGATGTCTGACCACCCTCCTGGCGAGCGGTAGGTAGCGGCGAGGTCCCTCCCTGCCTCCCGCCTGTTCCTGCCCAGGCTGAGCGCACCCGTCTCCGCCAGCCCCGTTGCAGCTCCTGTGCCTCGGTGGCCTCCCCGGGCCTCGCTCCGGCAGATCCGTGTCCCTGAGCTGGGGACCAAGGCAGCCGCAGCGCTCCGAGGGCAGGAGCCCTGGCTGCAGGGGGGCCGTGCTGCCTCCTGCGCAACTCGTGTCCCCGGATGTGTTTCTAGCCAGCCCGCGCCACTGCAAAGCGATGTTCTGTCCGAGAGGCAGGGCTTTGCGTTTGCTCTTGTGGAGCTCCCTGAGGCTCCTGTTGGCCCCTTTTCCGGCTTGCTGAGCCCTCCTCAGGAGCAGCCTCTCCGGCGTGCGCAGGCCCCCCGGGAGCGCGGTGGCTGCGCGCGTCGCTGGTGAAGGCGCTCGGCGAGACTTGCCATGGAGGTGGTCTCCGCGGGGTGCTGCTGGCGGCCGGGCGGGCGCTGTCCGGCCTGCCCTAACCCGGGGAGCGCGGGGCGTCCCGCCAGAGAGCCGGGCCGGTGGTGCCGCCCGTATCCCAGCCACGTGCTGTTAAGGATCCCGGAGGGACCAGCAAAGGCCCCATGGCCGCCTGCCCCGCGCACGCTGCTCTCCCTTACCGCAGAGCCAGCCCTCGGAGAGGAGTGTGGCTGGGCACCGCTTGCTTTGGGTAGATCCCCCGGGGCTCTTCTCAGTTACTTTCTTGTCCTTCACATGCTTGGAAACGGTGTCCAGGATCTGCTGCGTAACCTTTGCAGGTGGAGGACAAGACAGTTGGCCGGTAGCCAGAGTTCCTGTCCTCCGTTATTGCCCATATGGGGAACGGCTCCATCCGACGTGCGGCCAAGGCCAACGCACGGGCAGATGCGGCCGTTCCTGCGCGGGGCTGTTCGGCGGGAGCCGAAGGAGCCCGTGGAGCTGCGCTGTGCCCGACCCCGACGGCGGGCTCTCGCTAATGACTGCGCGCATTGAAATTGCGCGTGAACTCCAGGGCAGGATTAAAACCTGAATGGGATTTGTGCATAGTCATTTCACAGACTTTTCCCTGCAAGACAAACTTTGGGCAGGCAGCCTGTTGTCGTCCTTGTGGTTACTGACTTGGATACGTGGTCTCCAGACCTATGAGCTGCCAACAGCCGCTCGCTTGCCGCGGGTCGATGGTGCTCCTCGCGGTGCTGTCTGCTCTGGCTTGGTACGGGCAGTAGTTGAGGTAGTTGTGAAACTGGGTGGATCTTGTTTTTTGAAGCCAGCAACTGGATTGCACCTTTCTATTAAAGGCTTCTCTTAAGCATGTAGTTATCAGCCCTGCTCTGTAGGACCTGAAGGATCTTATTCCATGTTAGCGTTGCTGTTCTGTTGTCCATGGAGGAGCGGAGCAGCGTGGGCTGTGCCAGGCTGAGGTGCCACTCAACTCTGTGTCGAGTTGTGGAGCAGATGCTGAGGGAGGTGCTTAACTGGTGTAGGAGTCTGCATAAGTGGAGGGGTGGCATCCAGTTGTGTGCACCAGCTTCTCCTGCCTCCTGGTGAAGCCCTAGTGGCACGTTCCTAATGGGGCAGGAGGCGAGCTCAAGCCGCGAATGCCCTTGGGACCCTCTTGTAGATTTGTGTGGCCCGTGGATGGCCTGAAACCTTTTAGATGTGCGGGGAAGAGGCCTGGCTAGGTATCGCCCTCCAGGATGGTGTGGACTCATGTTTGCTTATCTGGGAGGAGCTTTTGAAATCATGTGCCTCTAGTGTAATAAAGTGAGATTTTCTTAGCAGCAGCCTGTGAAGTAGCATGGTAGAGGTGGGCTGCTTGGCCTGGGAAGAGTCGTGGTGGCTTGGCCTGCTTTGCGGAGGGGCCTGGCTGTCTGCACGATGGACAACTGCCTGGGAGCCTGGATAAACGCCAGCTCGAGCAACCTGGGCTGTCTGAGCTGGGCTTGAGGGCCTCTCGTGGAAATTGGTGCGTGTGGGACAGATGCTGCTCACAGAGTCACAGAATGGTTGAGGTTGGACCTCTAGAGATGATTTAATCCAACCCCCCTGCTCAAGCAGGACACCCAGAGCACGTGGCACAGGGTGGCATCCAGGGTTTGGAAGATCTCCAGAGAAGGAGACCCGTTTTGGTGAGTGGCAGCTTCCCCTTTCAGGCGAGCGCTGCGTCAGCTTCCTGGAAGAGAACAGGTCATCTTGGTGTCCAGAGGCTTTCCAGCAGCTGTTATGTCTCTGCCTTCCCAGGGAGGGTTATTCCCCTCAGTTCCAGTGCAGCAAAGACTTTTTATTGGATTTCTGCACTTTCGAGGGACTCCAGTATCCTTCCATCTTTCCTCCTCTCCCCTTTTGTTTTTCTCCTGGATTAGTTTTAGTCTGCAGCAGCTACCTGCTCCGGTTCACACTGGGGCTGTGTGAGCAGCTGAATGGGCTCAGTGGGAGGGCTGGGAGCGAGGGGATGCAGGAAAGCAAGGGGAGGAAGGATGGAGCTGACACTTTTTACTGAGACAAATGTCAACTTCTGCCTTTAGTTGAAAAGCTCTTTATACGTTTTTGCATTTTAAAAACTATCTTCTTGTGTAGGAGTGTATTAGGTTGCAAAATTAGTACTGGTTTTGAGCCTGTAGTAGTAGATTTAAGATGTGTTTGAATTGCACTGCAAGTTGTGATCATAGCACTGCCAGGTACCTCTGTGCAAGCTTCACCTGACATGTTAAAAGGAGGTGAAATCCTGACTTTAAGCTTTATTCCAGCATGCAGGGTGTGCAGCACCCCAGCTCGATGGTGGTGGTGCTGGTGGTCGTGTTCAAGCAGCTGGATCTGAACCGGTGCTGGTGCCATCTGGGCTCAGTCCTCCTCCTGCCTGCAGCGTAGCCATCCCCAAAGTTTTGAGCAGTGGCAGCATGACATCATTTCTCTATTATTATAAAGTGTTATTAATGCATCGCCGAGGCCCGTGGCTTGACCTGCCCCCGCGCAGTTACGTACCGCAGGGAGGAATCCAGGCTCCTCTCCTGCCTGGGGACTCCTGACATCCGTTCGCTGCCTGCGAGCTGCCGAGAGGGGCTGGATTTGTCCTCTTGACATCACGGTGATGTCAGCAAGAGTTTTCTGTGCTTTCCTGGAGAACGACTGAAATGCGGAGCACTCGAGCACGTTGATGAATCCAGGGCTGGAGTACTATTTAGATACTTTAACCACAAGAGCATGTGTAAACCCTCTTGTATCGTCCCTCTCCGGCGTGTGTAGGCATCGAGCCGTTGCAGGGGGCAATGGGAGCGCAGCTCCGTCGGAACACCCCTGTTGGCCTCTAGTTCTGCGTTCCCTGTATTCAGAAGGTGCGTTCTTCTTTTTTTTTTCAATTGCCTTTTAGCTGAAATTGTATGTTCTGAAGTAACTTGAGCTAAGAGTGGATTTACTGGAGGAAGGGATTAAATAACTAGTAGAGATAATATAAAGGAGGGAGTTCTTGGGAAGCCCTTCATTCTAATAAATAGGTGCCAGCTTCTCGCTTATCACATTTCAGCTGCAACCACCCATTGGCTTTTTTCATCTCTTCCTTTCATTGTTTGCCTTTACACAAGAACTCACATTCTTTTATTTTACAGCTTTCCCCTCCCTAGCCCATATCGGAGAGCACTGGTGTCCATTAGCTTTTGGGTGTTGAGGAATTGTTGCGTGGCCTGGCTAGGAACTTTGGGGCGCTTAATGACAGGCAGAATGGCTGTTTTGTTGTTCTTTCCATTTGCCTAGAGTGGCTTTCTCAAACAGAAAGTTTGTTTAAACATCTTAGTTTTAAATAGAGTACTTACACTCTTCTTGTCCTACTTGGAAGAGATTAAGGTGGTGGTTATTTTTAATTGCATCTCTAAACTACTCATGAGTAGTTGACGGGAGCCTGGATGTGTGGGTAGGAGCTGTTGGAGGCACCTGGCTTTTGTGTTTGACAACAGATAATCTGTGCAGTAACTTTCACTTCCCATAAGCTGGCAAGTTGTTACATTGTCTCTTGCTTTGCAAAAATACTATTTCTTTAATCCCCAAATCTTGACTTCTAGGTTTTCAGTTTCTGAGTGCACTCTTCTATACGAAATGCACGATGAAGCCTTGCTTTAAAGTATTACT